>NC_090386.1:27356062-27697971 GCF_036365525.1 Heterodontus francisci | reverse complement strand
TTCCCCCCCTCCCTCTCCCTCTCTCTCCCTCTTTCTCCCCCCCCTCCCTCTCCCTCTTTCTCTCCCCCTCTCCCTTCCCCCCCCCCCCTCCCTCTCCCTCTCCCTCTTTCTTACCCCCCCCCCCCCCACCCCCGGCACCGCTACCGCTGGTCTTCCCGCGCTGCTCTCCCCGGCCCGATCCACACTCTCACTCCGGCCATTGTATTCTGCCACGTGTTTGTTAGGTTTCATCTCTGTGATTTTTTGAGCAGCGCCATCTTTAGTCCTGGCAGCTGCTACAGTCGCAGGCTGTGACGTTTTCGTGGCACATGCTGTATTTGCGCATGTGCCAAAACAGCGCCACCTACCGATCGCGTTGTCAACAATTGCGGTCGTCCTATTAACACCTTCCTTTTTGTTTTTTCCCCACCCCCGCTTTACGTGTTTAAAACCTATTACAGTTCTAACCTTTGCCAGTTTTGATGAAAGGTCACTGACCTGAAACGTTAACTCTGTTTCTCTCTCCACAGGTGCTACCAGACCTGTTGAATTTTTCTAGCACTTGCTGTTTTTATTTCAGATTTCTGGCATCCACAGTATTTTGCTTTTATTTTCTTATCTCTATCCTTCCTATTTCTTCAAAGATCAGTATCCTAGCTTATATAAACAGGGTCATAGAGTATTAAAAATAATGAGGTCATGCTAATCTTGCACAAATCATTGGTTCAGCTGTGTTGGAATTTGGTGTGCATACTGTTTAAGAAAAGTATTAAGGAGAGGGTGCTGAACAGATTCACTTTGGATATGAGCAAGAGGCTTCAGTTATATGAAGAAACTGAGAAATTTTCTCATGAGTGAAGGGATTTGCTTAAAGTTATGAGGGGCTCTGATTAGAGAAAAAAACTATTCCTACTGGTCAGTGAATGAGTAACTCGAGGATTAAATTTAAGATCATCAAAAGAAAACAAAGTGAGATCTTAGAATTCTAAGGTGGGAGCAGGGTCCATAATAGACTTTTCAACAGGAATTGAAAAAATATTGTGAAAGAGAAATTTTAAACTCGTGTAGGATAAAGGAAGTGGACTAAGTGGATGGCTCCTTCAGAGACCTGAAACATGCACATTGGCTGAATGGGATGAGTATATCTCAATATCAAATATTACTGAAAGATGTAACACATATTCTTATTGCTAACATAGAATCCAAAAGTTTAACCTTGCTAATGTTATAGCAAAATTATCTTCAAATATCCAGAATATCCATCAAAATTTAAAGTCAACTTTTACCTTAAATCCCCTGAGTAAGGCATGGGAAGAGAAGTGTTGTTTGAGAATACAACACCCCTACACTTTGCTTCCAAAACCTCTAATTTTTATACTATTTCTAAGGTGTCATCTGACTTCCAGCATTTATGTGACCTTCCTGTGTTCCTTTTAAAATCCATATTTGATAGTATCATGAACTAACTCTCCACTTAATGTTTTGCTGGAAACCCCCTGTTTTCTGAAGTTGTAAGCCTTTCCTTTATCTGGTCAAAATGTTTATAATTGTGTTTACTTGACCTCTTGTTCCTGTGAGTCCATTTTCTATAATTGCCTTTTTTATGGTAACTTAAAGCAACTTCCGGAGCCGATTTGTTTGCGTCAACAACCCCATAAACTAATTACGTTTTTGCTACCTCTTACTGATGTCACACAGGATATTACAACGTGTGTGTTTATCTTCCAATTCCCTGGCAACAGAAATTCTATTCTAACAAGGACCTTGAAAGATTTAACTCTACCACCTTAAAGGGGAATGTCAGTAAGTTCTAAAAACTGACCATCCATTCAACCGCTAACTCTAAAAGGTATAATGCACTATCTCCAAATTCTATCTAATCAAGCCTATTATACCTATATTCCATCACATCTTCTCTTTCTTACCTTTCCTGAACACCTTGTATCCAGGAATATTTAACACCCACTCCTGCCCTTCTTTGAGCCAGGTCTTTATTATAGCCACAACATCATATTCCCACATGGCAATCTGCACCTGTACCTCACCAGTCTTATTAACCACATACATGCACATTAACCCTGATTCAGACTTTATTACGTTCTCCCTTACTCTGACCCCATCTAATAACGTACTATTCCTTACTCTAGTGCTATGTATCTCCCCAGTATTCTGTGCTCCTTGGTATTCCTCTCTAATACTTGCTCCTGGTTCCCATACCCCAGACAAGTTACCAGTTTTGCTTCCTTCCAATCTGAGCTCCCTCTCAGGTTCCCATCCCCCTGACAATTTAGTTTAAACCATCCCCAACGGCATGTATACTCCACTCTTTATCCCAGAATAAAATACACCAACCAGGTCTCTTTAATAAACAACAAAATTATCAGTTTATTATACAGCAAGATGTATCTAGTAAAGATGCAAAGCATTAACACATAGTTTGAAATATGAATGTAAATGGATATTCCCTTCTAGATACCCAACACGCACGCACACCAGTTAGATCAAAAAGTTTTCTCTGCAGAGATTCACTTTACAAAAAAAAAGACAAAAAAAAATACTTCAGCCAAATACTTGTTAATTCTTGAAGGAGAAGGAATGATTCAGTTGTCCCTTTATTCTGGCATACTAAATATGCATAGTCTGCTATCACTGGGATCTTTCTGGAGCAGTTCTTTTCAGTCAAGAAATAATCTGGCAGGCTATCCAGGAGAAATGTAGCATCATAGGTTTCAACTATCACTCTGGATTTGCAGGGTTTTTTTCAAAGCGGTGGAGAAAGATGAGCTGGGTGTTTCAGCAGGTTATAAAGCCAACTGCCTTTGAAACAGTCCACACCCCAACAGCAAGACAAAACCTCTTGACCACCATAAATTTGACACGTCACTTCTCTGTAAACAACTCCCCTAACCACCAAGGTTCCTGTTGTTTATTTAGCTTAAGGCATGTGACATCCAGTAAAGGTCTGTTTTCAAACAAAACCTCAAGTCCTAAAGTCCTTCCGTTGACCTTTTAAAAAAAAACACGTCCATGGAATTTCTTCAATTCTAAAACATGATTCCTCAAAAAAAAAATGTTAAAAAATGGAAGCACTTTCATAACATCTCCATCCTTGGAGGAATGAAACGCCATTTTAAATGCAATTCATTACAAGAGTAGGAAAAAATCAGAAGATGAAAAATATTAAACACATTTATGCACACATTCTCATTCACTCTTTACCTATAACTAATACAATTACACTTTGTACCATCTTTGCAGTCAGATAACTCAAAACAAAGTTAAATTTTAGACAAAGCATCAGCAATTACATTATTCCCTGCAATGTGGATAACCTTTGAGTGATAAGTTTGCAATTGTAAACTCCATCGAAATAGTCTCGCATTCTGGTTTTTGAATTTTTCCACAAAGGCTCAGGGTTATGATCAGTATATACCAGTATCTCTCTGTAAGAGCTAGCAATAAGCCAAGGGTTTCTTTGGTGTCGATTTAGCTTTTTGGAAAAGTATCCCACTAGTCTTTCTTGGCCTGATTCTTGTAACAGGACTGCACCAATCCCCAGGTCACTAGCATCAATTGCTACATTGAAGGGCTTAGTGAAATTTGGAGAAGCCAATACTGGTTCATTAATCAAAATGGCTTTCAGCCTTTCAAATGCTTGGCACTCTCCTGACCACACTACCTTGGCTTTCTTTTTTTTGTCACAAATCCTTCAGTGGAGCAGCTACCGTGCTGAAATTTGGCACAAACTTGCAAAAGAAACCACACATCCCCAAAGACCTCATGATTTCTTGTTTAGTCTTAGGGGCAGGGAACTCCATCAATGCTTATACTTTTGCTGTTCTTGGCAACACTTGTCCTTGCCCTACTATATGCCCTAGGTAGGTTACTCTAGCTTTTGCAAATTCACTTTTGGCAAGGTTTATCACCAAATCTGCCAACTTTAATTTTCTAAACAAAGCTTCTAGTTGTTCCAAGTCGTCCTTCTAAAAGTCACTGTATATCAGCACATCATCAAGGTAAACCACACAGTTATGAACACTGGCTACCACTTAGGTCATTAATCTCCGAAAAGTGGCTGGGGTATTTTTTAGCCCAAATGGCATCACTCAGCATTGGAAATGACCATCTGGTGTGACAAAGGCTGATATTTCTTTAGCTCTGGATGTTAAACAAACCTGCCAGTATCCCTTCAACAAATCTATTTTATTTTATTTAGAGATGCAGCACTGAAACAGGCCCTTCGGCCCACCGAGTCTGTGCCGATCATCAACCACCCATTTTTATACTAATCTTACATTTATCCCATATTCCCTACCACATCCCCTCAATTTTCCTACCACCTACCTACACTAGGAGCAATTTACAATGGCCAATTTACCTATCAACCTGCAAGTCTTTGGCTGTGGGAGGAAACTGGAGCACCCGGCAGAAACCCACACGGTCACAGGGAGAACTTGCAAACTCCACACAGGCAATACCCAGAATCGAACCTGGGTTGCTGGAGGTGTGAGGCTGCGGTGCTAGCCACTGTGGCGGTAAGAAGCACTGCCCACTCTGTCAATAAGTCTTCCAAGTGAGGAATTGGGTAGGAGTCTGCATTTGTTATTGCATTAACTTTTCTGTAGTCCACGCAGAAGCTAGTTGAACCATCAGGTTTAGGCATTAACACCACTGGGGAACTCCAGCTGCTTAGACTAGGTTCAATTAGGTGATTTTCCCAACAGGTATTGGATTTCTGCTTTCACCTGGGCCTGTTTCTCTGGACTTAAGTGATAAGGATGCTGGTTATTGCAAAGGATTCCACTACATTCACATCATGTATGGCTAAGGTTGTACATCCTGACTTGTCGCTCAGACTCCTTTAAATGGGGTGGGTAGCCTTAAACACTTAAGCTGATCGGATGGTCTCTATCTTAGTAATGAAGAAGTCCATGAGCTCCTCGCTCTTGTTCTTGGAGGTGAGAGTGAAGGAGGGAAGAGGTATTTAAGCCAGGGGTTATCTTTGCATTTCAGTGTGGCAGTTTGTGCGAGCAATTGGTAGAAGGCACAGCCAGGCAGAGAGGCTTCATTGAGAGGGAAGGTATCACCACCCCCTCAGCCAGGCTTCCGTCAAGGCAAGAATGTCACTTCAGGAAAGACTTTAGAAAGGATATGCGGGAGGTTTACCAGGAGGTTCCCAGGGATGAGGGACTTCAGTTATGAGGGGAGGTTGGAAAAGTTAGGACTGTTTTCCCTGGAACAGAGAAGGTTAAGAGGTAACTTAAGAGGTTTTCAAGATGATGGGAGGTTTTGATAGAATAAGGAGAGAAAATCTATTTCCTCTGGCGAGTGGGTCAATAACTAGAGGTCACAAAAATGAAATTACTGGAAAAGGATCTGGAGGGGAGATGAGAATTTTTTTCACTCAGTTGTTGGGTCTGGAACATTCTACCTGAAAAAATGTGAAAGTGGATTCCACAAATAATTTTTAAATGGGGTTTGACAGGTGCTTGAGGATGAGGAACTTAGAAGATTAAAGTCAAAAAGTGGGGATGTGGGTCTAAGCACAACTGCTGTTTCAAAGTGCCAGCAGAGGCACGATGGGCCAAATGGCCTCCTTCTATACTATAAGTTTCTATGATTCTATGGTGCAATCATTCACAATAAGCTCTTGGCTGGCAAGGGCCTTGTTCACAACTCAACAAACATACTGGAGTTGATATGGAAAGGGGCAGTGATAGCTGATAAGTTGGCACAGTCCACAGGGTCATTATTGGAAGGGGTGATTAGGACAGGATGTAGGTAGGAAAGATTATCCCCCAGTGAGTTTGTTGGACGGGAAGGTCAGCAGGAGAATAGGATGGGAGAATTGATGTTGCTGCTTGTTAGGAGACAGTGACAAGTGCCTTGATGGGCCATTCAGAAGATGCCAAGAGCAGCACAGAGGGAAGCTGTAGGATTAGCTAAGAGGGAGTCAAGTCTGAGACATGGCAGGAGAGTAGGAAGGTCGAGAAGTGCTGAAGAGTTGGGGGAGGGATTTGGGAGGGCAGAGTACCCAAGAGGGTAGTGAAATAAAGCATTGTAACAGGAGAGAAGAGTCTAGGAGGGGTAACGAGAAAAGTAAAAAGTGGGGAGAACAAGTGGCAGCAGAGATGATCAGCTCGGGTCCGGAGTGGCAGCCAAAATACACAGGTGAATGGACAGATGGAAAACTCAAGTTACATAGGCCTGGTTCTGTATTGAGATTGAGATACCTATGTCACATATCATGTACAGAACTTCAAAAGTGAAGCAGTGAAGTGAGCAAGAAGATCCGGTGACAATATATGAAGGAGAGGAAAATCCCAGATGGTCTATCAACACAAGCCTAATGCACATAATAACCACCGCCCCCCATTCATTCCTCCACCCACCAATCAACCAGGCATGCAATCTCCCACGAGAGGCTAAACAAAAACTAGAATTAGTAATCCAGAGGCCCACGCTAATGCTCTGGGGACGTGGGTTCAAATCCCACCACAGTAGATGGTGAAACTTAAATTCAATTAATAAATCTGGAATTAAAAGCTAGTCTAATGGTGACCTTGAAACGATTATCAATTGTTGTAAAAACCCATCTGGTTTAAAAGCCTGCTCAAGTCACAAAAACAAAACCCGACCCGAACCCGACCCGGCCCAAGTCCCTCCATTTCCCCCCACGCCCGACCCGACTCGGCCCGACACGAGCCTGACCCAGCCACCAGAACGTTTCCTTTATTTACCTTCCGACGCCCAATCTTCAGTAAGCTGCAGCGTGAGCGTGATGACGTCATAGACGCTCACTGCGCACTCTCAGAGTTTCCTTCTTTGACGTCCCCGACTTGCAGCTCAGGTAAGTTTTTAACTTTTAACATTTACCTGCAATTCTTGCTGTGTGTGTCCGACCCTGACCGGGCCAGACCTGGACGGAGCCCGACCTGAGCCCGATGGCTGGACCCAGACGAGCGGCCAGACCCAACCCAATCCCGACACATGTCGCCAGGTCCCGTCGGGTTCGGGTCGGATAGCAGGCCTTTAATCTGGTTCACTAACATCCCTTTAGGGAAGGGAATCTGCCATCCTTATCTGGTCTGGCCTACATGTGACCCCAGACCCACAGCAATGTGGCTGACTCTTAAATGCCCTAGCAAGCCACTCAGTTGTATCAAACTGCTACGAAGTCTAAAAAAGAAATGTAACAGGATGGACCACCCGGCATCAATCTGGGCACTGGAAACGACAATGTCAAACCCAGCCCTGTCAACCCTGCAAAATCCTCCTTACTAACTTCTGGGAGCTTGTGCCAAAGTTGGGAGAGCTGTCCGACAGACTAATCAAGCAACAGCCTGACATAGTCATACTCACGGAATCAGACCTCACAGACACTGTCCCAGACACCACCATCACCAACCTTGAAGTGGTGGCACAGTGGTATACAGTCGGGAGGGATTTGTCCAGGGAGTCCTCAACATTGACTCAGGACCCCATAAGGTCTTATGGCATCAGGTCAAATATGGGCAAGGAAACTTCCTGCTAATTACCACCTACCACCCCACCCCCACCCCCACCCCCACGGCAGATGAATCAATGCTTCTCATTGTTGAACACCAATTGGAAGAAGCACTGAGACTATAAAGGGCACAGAATGTACTCTGGGTGAAGGGCTTCACTGTCCATCACTAGGAGTGGCTCGGAAGCACCACGACTGACCGAGCTGGCCAAGACTGAAAGGACATAGCTGCCAGACTGGGTCTGTGGCAGGTGATGAGGGAACCAACAAGAGACCAAAACCTATTTGACCTCGTCCTCACCAATCTACCTGTCGCAGATGCATCTGTCATTGATAGTATTGGTAGGAGTGATCACCACACTGTCCTTTGTGGAGTCAAAGACCCATCTTCACATTGAGGATACCCACCGTGTTGTGTGGCACTACCAGCGTGCTAAATGGGATAGATTTCAAACATATCTAGCAATGCAAAACTGGGCATCCATGAGGAGCTGTGGGCCATCAGCGGCAGCAGAATTGTACTCAACCACAATCTGTAACCTCATGGCCCGACATATCCCCCACTCTCCCATTACCATCAAACCGGGGACCAAGTGTGGTTCAATGAAGAGTGCAGGAGGGCATGCCAGGAGCAGCACCAGGCATACCTCAAAATGAGGTGTAAGCCTGGTGCAGGTACAACACAGGACTACTTGCATGCCAAACACTAAAGCAGCATGCAATGGACAGGGCTAAGCGATCTCATAACCAACGGATCAGATCTAAGCTCTGCAGTCCTGCCACGTCCAGCCATGAATGGTGGTGGACAATTAAACAACTAACTGGAGGAGGTGGCTCCACAAATATCCCCATCCTCAATGATGGGGGAGCCCAGTACATCAGCACAAAAGACAAGGCTGAAGCATTTGCATCCACCTTCAGCCAGAAGTGCCAAGTTGATGATCCATCTCTGCCTCCTCCCGAAGTCCCCAGCATCACAGATGCCAGTCTTCAGCCAATTCAATTCAATCCACGTGATATCAAGAAATGGCTGAAGGCACTGTATAATGCAAAGGCTATGGGCCCTGGCAACATTCCGGCAATAGTACTAAAGACTTGTGCTCCAGAACTAGCCACACTCCTAGTCAAGCTGTTCCAGTACAGCTACAGCACTGGCAACTACCCGGCAAGGTGGCAAATTGCCCAGGTATGTCCTGTACACAAAAAGCAGGACAAGTCCAACTGGCCAATTACTGCCCCATCAGCCTACTCTCAATCTTCAGCAAAGTGATGGAAGGTGTTGTCGACAGTGCCATCAAGCAGCACTAGCTCAGCAATAACTTGCTGATTGATGCTCAGTTTGAGTTCTTCCAGGGTCACTCAGTTCCTGACCTCATTACAACCTTGGTCCAAACATGCACAAAAGAAATGAAGTCCAGAGATGAAGTGAGAGTGACTGCCCTTGACATCATTTGACTGAGTATGGCATTAAGGAGCCCTAACAAAACTGGAGTCAATGAGAATGAAAGGGAAAACTCTCCACTGGTTGGAGTCATACCTAGTGCAAAGGAAGATGGTTGTGGTTGTTGGAGGTCAATCATCTCACTCCCAGGACATCAGTGCAGGAGTCCTTCATCAATGACCTTCCCTCCATCATAAAGTCAGAAGTGGGGATGTTTGATGATGATTGCACAATGTTCAGCACCATTCACGACCTCTCAGATACTGAAGCAGCCCATGTCCAGATGCAGCAAGACTTGGACAACATTCAGGCTTGGGCTGATAAATAGTAAGTAACATTTGCGCCACACAAGTGCCATGCAATGACCATCTCAAACAAAAGAGAATCTAACCATCTCGCCTTGATGTTCTGTGCCATTATCATCGTTGAATCCCCCACTATCAACATCCTAAGGGTTACCATTGACCAGAAACTAAACTGGACCAGCCACATAAATGCTGTGACTACAAGAGCATGCCAGAGGCTAGGAATCCTGCAGCGAGTAACTCACCTACTGTCTTCCCAAAGCCTGTCCATCATTTACAAGACACAAGTCAGGAGTGTGATGGAATAGTCTCCACTTGCCTGGATGGGTGCAGCTCCAACAACACTCAAGAAACTCAACACCATCCAGGATAAAGCAGCCTGCTTGATTGGCACCCCATCCACCAACTTCAACATTCACTTCCTTCACCACTCATGCACAGTGGCAGCAGAGTGTACCATCTACAAGATACACTGCAGCAACGCACCAAGGCTTCTTCGACAGTACCTTCCAAATGCACGACCTCTACCATCTAGAAGGACAAAGGCAGCACATGCATGGGAACACCTCCACCTGTAAATTCCCCTCCAAGTCACACACCATCCTGACTTGGAACTATATCGCCGTTCCTTCACTGTCACTGGGTCAAAATCCTGGAACTGTGGGTGTACCTACACCCCAAGGACTACAGCAATTCAAGAAGGCAGCTCACCACCACCTTCTCAAGGGAAATTAGGGATGGGCAATAAATTCTGTCCTAGCCAGCAACGCCCACATCCCACAAACAAATAAAAAAAAGCCCTTTGAATCTGCATCCTCCAGTATCCAACCTACACATAGTTATGCTGAACGTACAATAAATGTCCACTTCATTTTTGAATATTTGCTGCAAGCCACACTCACTGCACAAGTCGACAATTTGTCCAGAGGTCGATGGCCTTCTTTGAATAGAATTCCTCCTGATACTAACCTATGTCTACATTAATATAATTTGTATTCCTGTGTCCTGGTCCTCCCTAACCTATTTAGCTCAAATAGCCCATCCAGTTCTGATGAAAGTTCATCATCCAAATGTTAACTCTGTATCTCTCTCCACAGATGCTGAGTATTTCCAGCATTTTCTGTTTATACTTCAGGTTTAGCCAATCAGTACTGGCCCTGCACAATGCACATGCCAGCCCGATGCTTCTTGGCAGCTACGGGTTTCCTTGCAGCAGATGGTACTGTCTCTCTTCTTACCCTTGGAAGGCAGATGCCACAGTCGTTCCCAGGCAGAGGCATCAAGGTCAGCAGAAATGCTTATTGACATCCTGCAGCCAATCAGGCACCAACACCTCTTGATCACTCGCGGTGCCTTCTTTTATGCAATGTCACACATTGTACCATGTGAAACATGAAATGGTATGATTGGGCCTGGGATGCTTCTGAACAGCCATGCATCTTAATGGTTGGCCAGGCATTCACTTATGGTGATGGCATTGCAGCAATGCTGGCACAACTTCCTTTGGAAAGAAGACCCCCAAACCCCCGGCCCAGTACCATAACATCTGCCAAAGTTTTGACTTGTTAACATTTTGACTGGTTAGGAGGATGGGAGGGGAAATCTACACTGCAAGTCAACGAGTGTGAAAAACGACAAGCAAAACATATGGGCAGGGTGGGTCAGTTACCCAATAAAGGATTATGCACAAATGTACTTAGCACAAGAAATAAAGCAAATAAATTAGAAGCATCAAATCACCCTAAAGGATAAGACAGAGGTCTTCAACCTTTTTAACCTAAAGAGCCTTTTTAAATAAAAATGCCTAAAAAAAGAACTATTCGGAGCCACAAGGTAAAATTTCAACATTTCTAAGCCAAGTACTTGGTAAATTGCCAATGTCTCTGATAGAATGCATAATTTGCATATATAAGTTAAATACATGCATTGAATTTATGCATCAATGAAAAAAATTGAAATTAAAATAGACCTAACTTTGAATTATCACATTTTTTGGATTTATTTACTCCATTTTTGTCATCAAAGCAAACTTTAACTTCGGATACATACAATTAAGACAATTTTTTTGGCTGTTGATTTTCATGATAAAAAGAAAACTTTGAATAGCACATTCAGAATAATTTATCATCTCAGCTATATTAGAAACACTAATGGTCGCAACCATTAACTCTATTCCTTCAATCAAAGGCACTATCTAGAACCATGGCATAGCTATACTACTCGAGGAGGTTTATTAGAGAAAGGTGGTGGGGGGATTTTATGTGGGCAACGGGGGTCTCGGCCACCAGCTGAAGTGCCGGCGAGAGCCCCATGTCGCCTCCTCTGGGGAAGGCCCGCCGCATTATGTGCCAATTAGGCACTTAAGTGGACAGCGGCAGGCCTTCCCTGGCATTAAGGACCCCGGCGACAGAAGTCCTGCCCTCTGAGCTGTCAGCCAGTGAGAGGCCAGAAGCTCTGTAACTGAACAGTGTCACCGCTGCCGTTAATGGACTCACCAGAAGTGCTGGACCCAGGCCACAGGTGAGTCAGGGTGGAAGGGGTTTTGCGGGGTGAGGGACCCGGGGGAGGGGGGTTGTAGGGGGTTTGGCAGCAAGGGTAGGGACGTGGCTCTCAACGCATGCCCCCCCCCTTTCCTGATGCCAGATCCCTTGATCAGGCAGTAAGAGCCAACAAACAATCTGCATGGATTTGCTTCGCGTGCTCGCCGTGCAGCAATAGGCCCACCCACTTCTGGGCTAATACTGGTGCAGGCGGGATGAGGCCTTTAATTGGGCATTAATTGCAGCAGGGCCAGAAGGCTATCCACCAGCTTGATTGGAGTGGAGGTTCCCCCCGCCCCCGCCACCATCCCTCTGAATTAAATGCTCTCCCCGCCACTAAACTCTCCACGATGAAGAGCATTAAATCCCACCCCCCCCCCAATGTTTTTCGCTAAAATAATCATTTGAAACCGTAAAGTGCAGCATAATGATTAGCCTTTTATCCCCACAATAAAAACATATCTCTTATTTATTTTTTTTGACAATCTTTTTTAGGCTTTTTCATGTTAATACGATCCAACTGGAAAGGTTGGGAACTGCAAATGAGATGTTAAAGAGCTGCATGCATCTCCAGACTGCAGGTTGCAGACCCTGGGATAGGATGTCATAGACATTACAGAGAATGGGCTACAAGCTGGGCGTGACTGGGAGCTAAATGGGCGGCACAGTGGTGCAGTGGTTAGCACCGCAGCCTCACAGCTCCAGCGACCCGGGTTCAATTCTGGGTACTGCCTGTGTGGAGTTTGCAAGTTCTCCCTGTGTCTGCGTGGGTTTCCTCCGGGTGCTCCGGTTTCCTCCCACAAGCCAAAAGACTTGCAGGTTGATAGGTAAATTGGCCATTATAAATTGTCACTAGTATAGGTAGGTGGTAGGGAAATATAGGGAGAGGTGGGGATGTGGTAGGAATATGGGATTAGTGTAGGATTAGTATAAATGGGTGGTTGATGGTCGGCACAGACTCGGTGGGCCGAAGGGCCTGTTTCAGTGCTGTATCTCTAAACTAAACTAAACTAAACTAAATATTCCAAGCTTATAGGATCTTTAGAAAGGACAGGGAAATTGAGAAAGGAGGAGGAGTAGTGAAATTACAGCAGTTGAAAGCAGAAATGTCAGTGAAGGTGATCAGAGAGAGGAAATGTTATGAGTGGACTTAAGGAACAGCAAAAGAATAAAGACTCTGGTAGGAGTTGTCTACTGACCTCCTGATAGTAGTGTCATGGAACTATAATTATTTTTCTCTTCAGATTAAAACAGTGCACCTTTAAGACTCTTAAAAAAACAGTGCACCTTGAAGACAGGGAGAGAAATTAGATTTCTGAGAACAGTGAGCCACAGCTACATTTTGTTACCTAGGTAACAGCAGGAGACAGCAGTCACATGTTATAATGTTTCCACTTAACTGTGTGTAACACTGGCAAAAACCAGTCTGAACCAGTTTTGTTTGGAGAGACTTTTCAGCGAAGCGTACTGAAAAGAAAAGAGCTGTCCATTCTCTCTCAGCAGAAATTCTACAAGGAGCTACAGGCTGAATTACTTGCCTAAAGAGAAAAAAAACCTTCTTTTAAGAGATCATTTGTATTTTTGAACTCCTTTTCTTTACTTCCAAGCCAGGAAGTATTTGCTTCAAGATTGACTCTCTCTTGACTGATTGTATTTTCTGGAATTCGCTGGTGTTTGATGCCTGTTGCAGCCAAAGAGTTTTGAATGCCTATTAAGAACAGACAATTCCATCAAATCCACATGGAGACTTCGAGTAGCCTTTGATTATTTTCACATTAGAATACCTCATCCATCAGGAAGGTAACCTACAAAGACGTACTTATTTATTTATTCTTAAGAAACAGCTAATTTATAAAAACACCACTTTCAAAACTAGTTAACTACTGTTATTTTTGAGTGTATGTGTGTGACTGGGGAAGTTTGGTGAAAATAAGAAGTTATAAAGTCTTGAGACATAGGTTTATCTTAATAGTGCTTAAGTTTTAGTTTTAATCAATAGTTAATTTGTTGTTGTCTAAAGATACCTGGTTTGGTCTGTTTTATTCTGGGGGTTACTAGAGTGTTTAATTTGGTTGTTTTCCGGTTGTGTGGGAAAACTTCAATAATATGTTCCAACCTGTGCAGTGACGGGACTGAATTGACAGTGCATTGCTCCCTCCGTGGTCGTAACAGTAGTGAGACAGTGGGAAAAAAATGTAACAGAAACAATATGGTTACAATGGGATATTTTAATTTTCACACAGATGGGGAGAAGCAGGATACCTTAAGTAGTAAAGGCAATGAATTTGTAGAATGTATTCAGGACAGTTTCCTAGAACAATGGCTGTGAAATTTGTCTTGGTAAAATGACAACAGGTAATCAGTAATGAGTGTTACACTCTGTCCGATTTTCTTTTCCCTTAACATCCAGTGAGATCAATACCAGAGCTTAAAGGGTTAAATTATGCAGACAATTTGCATAAACCTAGTTTGTATTGAACAAAGGTGGGTAAGTGGAGTTGAGGTACAGGAAAGCTATGATCTAATAGATCAGTCAACATACTTGATCTACACTGTAACTCCATTTACCCGCCTCTGATCCAAATTCTTGATACGCTTACAATAACAACAACTTATATTTACAGAACGCCTTTAAAGTAATAAAACATCCAAAGGGGCTTCACAGGATCATTATAAAACAAAGTATGACACTGAGCCACAAAAGGAGATATTAGGTCAGATGACCAAAAGTTTGGTCCAAGAGGTAGGTTTTAAGGAGTGTCTTAAAGAAGGAAAGCAAGGTGGAAAGGCAGAGAGATGTAGGGAGGGAATTCTAGAGCTTAGGGCCCAGGCAACTGAAGGCATGGCCACCAATGTGGAGCAATTAAAATCAGGGATGCACAAGAAGCCAGATTTAGAGGAGCGCAGATATCTTGGACGGTTATGGGGTTGGAGGAGATTATTGAGATAGGGAGGGGCAAGATTTGAAAACAAGGATGAGAATTTTAAAATCAGGACATTGCTTTACCAGGAGCCAATGTAGGTCAGCGAGCAGAGGGGTGATAGAGGAACGGGACTTTGTGCGAGTTAAGACATGGGCAGCAGATGACCGAGTTTACGGAAGGTAGAATGTGGGAGACTGGCCAGGAGTGCATTGGAATAGTCAAGTCTAGAGGTAACGAAGGCATAAATGAGGGTTTCAGCAGCTGATGAGCTGAGACTGTGGCGAAGTCCGACGATGTTACGGAGGAGGAGGTAGGCGGTCTTAGTGATGGTGTGAATATAAGTTTGGAAGCTCATCTCGGGGTCACATGTGACACTGAGCTAAAACAAAAGTCTATCAGTTTCAGTCTTGAAAATGTAATTTGACTCGCCAGCATCCACAGCCTTTTGGGGGAGAGAGTTCCAGTTTTCTACTATGCTTCATGTGAAAAAGTGCTTCCTAATTTCACTCCTGAGTGACCCAGCTCTAGTTTTAAGATAATACCCCCTGGATTCCCCTGCCAGAGGAAATAGCTTTTTTGTATCTACCCTATTGAATCCCCTTGTCACTTTTTTTTCCATTGCAGCAGCTTTTTCAGGAGCAGAGAGTGCGAGCGAGTGAGCAGCTGGGAAGGTCAGTTTGAAAGTAAACTTAATTTCCTTTTGTTTTCGGCGGAGGCCAGGGGGCTGCTGGGTAAGTAAAACGCTATATATTTGGGCGGTTTAAAATAACTTTCCTTTCATTGCAGCAGCTTTCTCGGGAGCAGAGAGTGCGAGCGAGTGAGCAGCTGGGAAGGTCAGTTTGAAAGTAAACTTAATTTCCTTTTGTTTTCGGCGGAGGCCAGGGGGCTGCTGGGTAAGTAAAACACTATATATTTGGGCGGTTTCTGAACCCGAGACTCCACACTTGTAGTGTCTCCCACCCGCCTTCCTCCTCTAACCAAAAAAAAGGACTCGGTGGGGTGTATATAAGGTAAGGCTTTTTCTATTTCTCTGGTTTTATCGTGATTGGTAAAAACTTTTCGTTCCTTTTTCATTTAACTAAGTTAAGCTTAAGATTAAAAATGGCAGGAGATCAGACCCGTGTCATGCTCCTCTTGCTCAATGTGGGAGCTCAGGGACACGGCTGATGTCCCTGACTCCTTCACGTGCAGGAAGTGTGTCCAACTGCAGCTCTTGTTAGACCGCATGACGGCTCTCGAGCTGCGGATGGACTCACTTTGGAGCATGCGCGATGCTGAGGAGGTCGTGGATAGCACGTTTAGTGAATTGGTCACACCGCAGATTAGGATTGCTGAGGGAGAAAGGGAATGGGTGACCAAAAGGCAGAGAAAGAGCAGGAAGGCAGCGCAGGAGTCCCCTGCGGTCATCTCCCTCCAAAACAAGTATACCGTTTTGGATACTGTTGAGGGAGATGGCTCACCAGGGGAAGGCAGCAGTAGCCAGGTTCATGGCACCGTGGCTGGCTCTGCTGTTCAGAAGGGCGGGAAAAAGAGTGGAAGGGCTATAGTCGTAGGGGATTCGATTGTAAGGGGAGTAGATAGGCGGTTCTGTGGTCGAAAACGAGACTCCCGAATGGTATGTTGCCTCCTAGGTGCACGGGTCAGGGATGTCTCAGATCGGCTGCAGAACATTCTAAAGGGGGAGGGTGAACAGCCAGTTGTCGTTGTGCACATCGGCACCAATGATATAGGTAAAAAACGGGATGAGGTCCTACAAGCAGAGTTTAGGGAGTTAGGAGCCAAGTTAAAAAGTAGGACCTCAGAGGTAGTAATCTCAGGATTGCTACCAGTGCCACGTGATAGTCAGAGTAAAAATGAAAGAATAGTCAGGATGAATGCGTGGCTTGAGAGATGGTGCAGGAGGGAGGGGTTCAGATTTTTGGGACATTGGGACCGGTTCTGGGCGAGGTGGGACTATTACAAATTGGACGGTCTACACCTGGGCCGGACTGGAACCAATGTCCTTGGGGCTGCTTTTGCTAACGCTGTTGGGGAGGGTTTAAACTAATGTGGCAGGAGGATGGGAACCAATTGAGGAGGTCAGTTGATAGTAAGGAGGTAGTAACAAAAGCCTGTAAGGAACTAGATAATGAAGTCAGTGTGACTAAGGAGAAGAGCAGGCAGGGAGCAGATGATGAATGTAAAGGGACTGGTGGTCTGAGGTGCATTTGTTTTAATGCAAGAAGTGTAGTAGGTAAGGCAGATGAACTTAGGGCTTGGATTAGTACCTGGGAGTATGATGTTATTGCTATTACTGAGACGGTTGAGGGAAGGGCATGATTGGCAACTAAATATCCCAGGATATCGATGCTTCAGGCGGGATAGAGAGGGAGGTAAAAGGGGTGGAGGAGTTGCATTACTGGTCAAAGAGGATATCACAGCTGTGCTGAAGGAGGGCACTATGGAGGACTCGAGCAGTGAGGCAATATGGACAGAACTCAGAAATAGGAAGGGTGCGGTAACAATGTTGGGGCTGTACTACAGGCCTCCCAACAGCGAGCGTGAGATAGAGGTACAAATATGTAAACAGATTATGGAAAGATGTAGGAGCAACAGGGTGGTGGTGATAGGAGATTTTAATTTTCCCAACATTGACTGGGATTCACTTAGTGTTAAAGGTCTAGATGGAGCAGAATTTGTAAGGAGCATCCAGGAGGGTTTTCTAGAGCAGTATGTAAATAGTCCAACTCGGGAAGGGGCCATACTGGACCTGGTGTTGGGGAATGAGCCCGGCCAGGTGTTTGAAGTTTCAGTAGGGGACTACTTTGGGAATAGTGATCACAATTCCGTAAGCTTTAAAATACTCATGGACAAAGACGAGAGTGGTCCTAAAGGAAGAGTGCTAAATTGGGGGAAGGCCAACTATACCAAAATTCGGCAGGAGCTGGGGAATGTAGTTTGGGAGCAGCTGTTTGAAGGTAAATCCACATGTGATATGTGGGAGGCTTTTAAAGAGAGGTTGATTAGCGTGCAGGAGAGACATGTTCCTGTGAAAATGAGGGATAGAAATGGCAAGATTAGGGAACCATGGATGACAGGTGAAATTGTGAGACTAGCTAAGAGGAAAAAGGAAGCATACATAAGGTCTAGGCGGCTGATGAAAGACGAAGCTTTGAAAGAATATCGGGAATGTAGGACCAATCTGAAACGAGGAATTAAGAAGGCTAAAAGGGGTCATGGAATATCTTGAGCAAACAGGGTTAAAGAAAATCCCAAAGCCTTTTATTCATATATAAGGAGAAAGAGGGTAACTAGAGAAAGGATTGGCCCACTAAACGACAAAGGAGGAATGTTATGCTTGGAGTCAGAGAAAATGGGTGAGATTCTAAACGAGTACTTTGCATCGATATTCACCGAGGAGAGGGACATGACGAATGTTGAGGTTAGGAACAGATGTTTGATTACTCTAGGTCAAATCGGCATAAGGAGGGAGGAAGTGTTGGGTATTCTAAAGGGCATTAAGGTGGACAAGTCCCCAGGTCCGGATGGGATCTATCCCAGGTTACTGAGGGAAGCGAGAGAGGAAATAGCTGGGGCCTTAACAGATATCTTTGCAGCATCCTTAAACACGGGTGAGGTCCCGGAGGACTGGAGAATTGCTAATGTTGTCCCCTTGTTTAAGAAGGGTAGCAGGGATAATCCAGGTAATTATAGACCGGTGAGCCTGACGTCAGTGGTAGGGAAGCTGCTGGAGAAGATACTGAGGGATAGGATCTATTCCCATTTGTAAGAAAATGGGCTTATCAGTGATAGGCAACATGGTTTTGTGCAGGGAAGGTCATGTCTTACCAACTTAATAGAATTCTTTGAGGAAGTGACAAAGTTGATTGATGAGGGAAGGGCTGTCGATGTCATATACATGGACTTCAGTAAGGCGTTTGATAAGGTTCCCCATGGCAGGCTGATGGAGAAAGTGAAGGCGCATGGGGTCCAAGGTGTACTAGCTAGATGGATAAAGAACTGGCTGGGCAACAGGAGACAGAGAGTAGCAGTAGAAGGGAGTTTCTCAAAATGGAGACATGTGACCAGTGGTGTTCCACAGGGATCCGTGCTGGGACCACTGTTGTTTGTGATATACATTAATGATTTGGAGGAAAGTATAGGTGGACTGATTAGCAAGTTTGCAGACGACACTAAGATTGGTGGAGTAGCAGATAGTGAAGGGGACTGTCAGAGAATACAGCAGAATATAGATAGATTGGAGAGTTGGGCAGAGAAATGGCAGATGGAGTTCAATCAGGGCAAATGCGAGGTGATGCATTTTGGAAGAACCAATTCAAGAGTGAACTATACAGTAAATGGAAAAGTCCTGGGGAAAATTGATGTCCAGAGAGATTTGGGTGTTCAGGTCCACTGTTCCCTGAAGCTGGCAACGCAGGTCAATAGAGTGGTCAAGAAGGCATACGGCATGCTTTCCTTCATCGGACGGGGTATTGAGTACAAGAGTTGGCAGGTCATGTTACAGTTGTATAGGACTTTGGTTCGGCCACATTTGGAATACTGCGTGCAGTTCTGGTCGCCACATTACCAAAAGGATGTGGATGCTTTGGAGAGGGTGCAGAGGAGGTTCACCAGGATGTTGCCTGGTATGGAGGGCGCTAGCTATGAAGAGAGGTTGAGTAGATTAGGATTATTTTCATTAGAAAGACGGAGGTTGAGGGGGGACCTGATTGAGGTGTACAAAATCATGAGAGGTATAGACAGGGTGGATAGCAAGAGGCTTTTTCCCAGAGTGGGGGATTCAATTACTAGAGGACACGAGTTCAAAGTGAAAGGGGAAAAGTTTAGGGGGGATATGCGTGGAAAGTTCTTTACGCAGAGAGTGGTGGGTGCCTGGAACGCGTTGCCAGCGGAGGTGGTAGATGCGGGCACGATAGCGTCTTTTAAGATGTATCTAGACAGATACATGAATGGGCAGGAAGAAAAGAGATACAGACCCTTAGAAAATAGGCGACATGTTTAGATAGAGGATCTGGATCGGCGCAGGCTTGGAGGGCCGAAGGGCCTGTTCCTGTGCTGTAATTTTCTTTGTTCCTTGTTCTTTGTTCTTAAACACCTTTATCAGATCACCCATCAACCTTATAACCTCGATAGAATTTAAAACAAATTTTTGCAACCAGTCCTCATAACTTAACCTTTTAAGCTTGGGAGAATCTGCACAGTACTCCCTCCAAGGGCAATATATCCTTCCTGAGGCACGGTGTCTAAGGCAGTGCTCCAGATGGGGTCTGTCCCAGACTCTATACAACTGAAGCATAATCCCCTCCCCTTTGTATTCCAACCAACCCCCCTTGAGGTAAAAGCCAACATTCCATTAGTTGTTTGATTACTTTTTGCATATTCTGCATATCTGTAGCTGTACATCCAAATCCCTTTGCTCCTCCATAGTTCAATGGATTTGATAGAGGTATTCAAAATCATGAGTGGTGGATAGGGAAAATCTGTTCCCACTCGTGAAAGGATCGAGAATGAGAGGGCACAGATTTAAAGTGATTGGCAAAAGAAACAAAAGCGGCATGAGGAAAAACTTTTTCACACAGCGAGTGGTTAGGATCTGGAATGCACTGCCTGAGAGTGTGGTGTAGGCAGATTCAATCGAGGCATTCAAAAGGGAATTAGACTGTTATCTGAAAAGGAAGAATGTGCAGGGCTATAGAGAGGAGGCAGTGGAGTGGCATTAGGTGAATTGCTCATTCGGAGAGCCGGTGCATACAAGACAGCCGAACAGCCTCCAGCTGCACTGTAACAATTCTGTAATTCTGTGATTCTGAGTCAAGCCATTTACAAAATATGCATTACTCTCCCAGTGTGAGGTGTTACAGTTACATTGTGGATGCTGTTAAAGTTTGTTCCTCGCCCAGTGCTGGGAGTTACAATATATTACATCTCTCTTCCAGTGCTGCCTGCTGCAATAAAATGCCCAGTTACAATGAATTACACAGCCAGTGCTGTCAGTTACAGTTACACTCTGGTGCTGCCTTTTAGACTTACACACCAGATAGTGTGTTATACTCATTGTGCTGCATATTACAGTGTATAACACTATTGTTACTGCCTGTTACAGGTAAAATGCTGGTGCCATGTGATACACTCCTATTTGTGACATCTTTCTTTCCAGTACTGTCTGTTTGTGTTATTATTTTCCACTCCTGTTACAGTGTGTTATCCTCCTGTTACAATATATTACACCACTCAGTGAATTGCTTTCCAGTGCACTCCCGTTACAATGTGTACATTCAAATTATCAGCTCTTCCAACATATTGCACTCCTGTTACTGTGTGTTACACTTCAGTTACAATATTTTGCACTTCTAATGCTGCCTGTTACAGTTCTACTCTGGATACAATGTGTATCATTCTGTGTACTGGGTGTATTGCACTCCTCCAATAATGTGTTACATGCTCAGTATAGAATGCTATTTATACATGTTAACCCGCCAATGCTGGATGTTACGATGTTGTTTCCTCAGTGCTGTTTGTTACACTTTGGGTGCTAGATATTACAGTGTACTATGCAACAATTGCAGTACACTCCTGGTACAGTCTATTCCACTCTTGTTGTAATGTGTTACACTCCTGTTAAGAGATAACATACTGTAACAGGAGTGCAATCCCAGCATGTACCATTTATTAAACTCTTGTTATACTGCATTAAACTCCTGTATGTTATTGCTTATTATCCTTCTGTTACAGTCTATTACTCTAACAGTTCCACCTGTTAAACTCCAGTTACTGTGTATTATACTCCTGGCACACCCTATTACAGCTACATTCCACCTAGTGCACCGAGTGATGCCTATCCCATATTACACTGCCAGAGTTACACTCCTACTATAATGTGTTACACACCTGTTCCAGTGTTTTACACTCCCAGTGCTTCCTGTTATAGTGTATCATATTTCTGTTAAAATGATTTGTACTCTAGGTGCTGTTTATTACATTTCCATTATAGTATATTACACTACAGGGCTGCCTATTACAGCGTTTTATACTCCTGTTACACTGTATTATTGTCTTGTTTCAATTTATATTATATAATGCGTTTTACATAATAACACCTCCCAAGGTGCTTCAGAGGAGCAGTATCAAACAAAATTTGACACTGAGCCTCTTCTTCTTCTTCTTTGGCCTCCTTGTCTCGAGAGACAATGGGTAAGAGCCTGGAGGTGGTCAGTGGTTTGTGGAGCAGCGCCTGGAGTGGCTATAAAGGCCAATTCTAGAGTGACAGACTCTTCCGCAGGTGCTGCAGATAAAATTGGTTGTCAGGGCTGTTACACAGTTGGCTCTCCCCTTGCACCTCTGTCCTTTTTCCTGCCAACTGCTAAGTTGCTTCGACTTGCCACACTTTAGCCCCGCCTTTATGGCTGTCCACCAGCTCTGGCGATCACTGGCAACTGACTCCCACGACTTGTGGTCAATGTCACAGGACTTCATGTCGCGTTTGCAGACGTATTTAAAGCGGCGGCATAGACGGCCGGTGGGTCTGATACCAGTGATGAGTTCGCTGTACAATGTGTCCTTGGGGATCCTGCCATCTTCCATGTGGCTCACATGGCTAAGCCATCTCAAGCGCCGCTGGCTTAGTAGGGTGTATATGCTGGGGATGTAGGCTGCCTCGAGGACTTCTGTGTTGGCGATACGGTCCTGCCACCTGATGCCAAGGATTCTCCAGAGGCAGCGAAGATGGAATGAGTTGAGACATCGCACTTGGCTGACATACGTTGTCCAGGCCTCACTGCCGTAGAGCAAGGTACTGAGGACACAGGCTTGAAACACTCTGACTTTTGTGTTCTGTGTCAGCGCGCCATTTCCCACACACTCTTGGCCAGTCTGGACATAGCAGCAGACACCTTTCCCATACCACATAAAGGGATATTAGGATAGATGACCCAAAGCTTGGCAAAGAGATAGTTTCTAAGGAGCATCTTAAAGAAGAAGAGAGAGATAGCAAGGCAAAGAGGTTTAGAATCATAGAATCCTACAGCACAGAAGGATGCTATTCAACCCATTGTGGCTGTGCTGGCTCTTTGAAAGATCTGTCCACACCTCAGCTTTTCCTTCATAGCTGCTGTAAATTGTCCTCTTCACATGTATGTCCAATTGTCTTTTGAAAGTTCCTATGGAATCTGATTCTACCACCCTTTCAGGTAGCATGTTCCAGATCTTCTTAACCTTCTGAAGAGATTTCTCCTGAATTTGCCTCTCGTTCTTTTAGCAATTATTTATAATCTATGGTCTCGGGTTATTGACCCTCTTGCCAGAGGAAGTAGTTTCTCTCTACTTGCTCTATTAAAACCCTCAATGTTGAATACCTCTATTAGGTCTCTGCTTCACCTTCTCTGCTTTAAGGAGAGCAAACCCAGCTTCTGCAACCTCTCCACAGAACTGAAATCCCTCATCCCCAGCTAGCCTCCTGGTAAATCTGCTATGTACCCTCTCCAGGGCCTTGACACCCTTCCTAAAGTGTGGTGCCCAGCATCGTACAAAATGCTTCAGCTGAAGCCTAATCAATGATTTGTTAAGCTTTAGCATAACTTCCTTGGTTTTGTGCTCAATGACCCTATTTACAAAGGCAAGTATCCCTTACGCTTTCTTAACTGTCTTATCAACTTGCCCTGGAGGATTTATGAATGTGCACCGTCACATCCCTCTGTTCTTGCACTCCTCTCAAGATAGTACCATTTCGATTAAATAGCCTCTCCATGTTTCTTTCCCCCAAAAGGCATCATTTTACACTGATCTGCCATGTGTCAGTCCATTTCACCTGCATGTCTATGTCCTGCTTAATCTGCTATTATCCTGCTCACTCTTTACCACATTGCTAAGTTTTGCATCATCCACAAATGTTGCAATTGTACTCCCTATACACAGGCCATTTATATATAAAAAGAAAAGCAATGGTCCTAACAACGACCCCTGCGGGATATCACTGCAAACTTCTCTCCAGTCAGGAAAAACATCCGTTCACCCGTACACTCTGCCTCGTATCCCTTCGCCAAATTTATATCTAGATTACCACCATCTTTTTTTTATTCACTCGTGGGATCTAGGCCTTGCTGACTAGGCCAGCATTTATTGCCCATTCCTAATTGCCCTTGAGAAGGTGGTGGTGAGCTGCCTTCTTGAACCGCTGCAGTCCATGTGGTGTAGGTACACCCATAGTGCTGTTAGGAAGGGAGTTCCAGGATTTTGACCCAGCGACAGTGAAGGAATGGCGATATAGTTCCAAGTCAGGATGGTGTGTGGCTTGGAGGGGAACTTGTAGGTGGTGGTGTTCCCATGCAACAGCTGCCCTTGTCCTTCTAGTTGGTAGAGGTCGCAGATTTGGAAGGTGCTGTCGAAGGAGCCTTGGTGCATTGCTGCAGTGCATCTTGTAGATGGTACACACTGCTGCCACTGAGCATCAGTGGTGAAGGGAGTGAATGTTGAAGGTGATGGGTGGGATGCCAATCAAGCGGGCTGCTTTGTCCTGGATGGTGTCGAGCCTCTAGAGTGTTGTTGGAGCTGCACCCATCCAGGCAAGTGGAGAGTATTCCATCACACTCCTGACTTGTACCTTGTAGATGGTGGACAGGCCATGTGGAAACAGGAGGTGAGTTACTTGCCACAGAATTCCCAGCCTCTGTCCTGCTCTTGTAGCCATGGTGGTTATGTGGCTACTCCAGTTCAGTTTCTGGTCAATGGTAACCCCCAGGATTTTGATAGTGGGGGATTCATCGATGGTAATGCCATTGAATGTCAAGGGGAGATGGTTAGATTCTCTCTTGTTTGAGATGGTCATTGCCTGGCACTTGTGTGACGCGAATGTTACTTGCCACTTATCAGCCTACGCCTGGATATTGTCCAGGTCTTGCTGCATCTGGACATGGGCTGCTTCAGTATCTGAGGAGTCGTAAATGGTGCTGAACATTGTGCAATCATTCGTAATCATCTGCACTTCTGATCTTATGATGGAGGGAAGGTCATCGATGAAGCAGCTGACGATGGTTGGGCCTAGGACACTACCCTGAGGAACTCCTGCAGCAATGTCCTGAAGCTGAGATGAATGACCTACAACAACCACAACCATCTTCCTTTGTGCTAAGTATGACTCCAACCAGTGGAGAGTTTTCCCCCTGATTCCCATTGACTCCAGTTTTGCTAGGGCTCCTTGATGCCATATTTGGTCAAATGCTGTCTTGATGTCAAGGGCAGTCACTCTTACCTCACCTCTGGAGTTCAGCTCTTTTGTCCATGTTTGGACTAAGGCCGTAATGAAATCAGGAGCTGAGTGGCCCTGGTGGAACACAAACTGAATGTCACTGAGCAGGTTATTGCTGAGCAAGTGCCACTTGATAGCACTGTCGACGACCCCTCCCATCACTTACCTGGAGAGAGTCGGGAGCGGCGGCAGCAGCGGCTGACCCAGCGAGGAACCTACCGGGGAGAAACTAAATCCAGACCCAGGCCTGGGGCCTCCCACGTACCTGGAGAGAGTCGGGAGCAGCGGCATTGGCAGCAGCAGACCCTGCATGTAACCTACTGGTGAGAGAATAAATCCAGACCCAGGTTCATGGCCTCCCATTTATCTGGAGAGAGTTGGGAGCGGCAGAGCCTGCGAGGAATCTACCTCTACACAATGGAATTTGAAGAGGGGGGGGGGGGGAAATCAAACTGTGATATCACAGCAAAGCGGTGAGTTGATTGGTTGGTGAATATTTGCTGCTTAGGAACTCAGTCTAAACAACTGTGAGTTTAAAACATTGAAAATATTAACTATTCATAAAAGTAACAAGTGGGTAGCTGGTGAGTCATCTTTTATTTTTGATTAATATTTAAATAATTTTTATTAAATAATGTGCAATTTTTAAATAAGATTTATTACTATTGGTAATGTTTTAGTATTGATAGGGTATATTAATAGTGGTAAGGTACTGGTAAAGTTTAGTATTAGCAGTAGTAAGGTTATTATTACTATTGGTGAGGTTTATTACTATTGGTAGGGTTATTAATATTAGTTGTAGCAGGGTTTTATTAGTACCAGGATTTAGTTGTAGTACCAAGGTTACTATCTAATAGATAAAGGAATGGCAGGGCTGCTCCAGCCTCTGAAGTCCACATCCTCTGTTATGTGGGAACTCCAAGAAGCTTCTCGAGTCCTGGAAAACCATATGTGCAGGAAATGTTGTCGGTTGTAGCAGCTTGAGCTCCAGGTTTTGGCAGCAGCTGGCGACACTGTGGTGCATTCGTGAAGATGGGAACTTCGTGGATAGCACGTTTATAGATGTGATCACCCCGCAGCTTAAGAGTATGCAGGGACAGAGGGAATGGGTGACCATCAGACAGTCAAGAAGAAACAGGCAGGTAGTGCAGGAGACCCCTCTCACTCATGCATCTCACTCTCCAACAGGTATTAGTACTGAATACTGAGGAAAGTGATGGTTCATTTGGGGAGCGCAGCCAGAGCCAAGGCCATGGCACCATGGGTGGCTCGGCTGCACAGGGGAGCACATGGAAGACTGGAACAGCAATAGTGATAGGTGATTCAATAGTCAGGGGAACAGGCAGGTGTTTCTGTGGCTGCAGACGTGAATCCAGGATGGTGTGTTGTCTCCCTGGTGCCAGGGTCAAGGATGCCACTGAGTGGCTGCAGAGCATCCTGAAGGGGGAGGGTGAACAGCCAGCAGTCGTGGTCCACATTGGTACCATCGACATAGGTGGAAAGAGGGAGGTGGTCCTGCAGAAAGAGTTTTCTGAACGAGGTAAGAAATTAGCAAGCAGGGCCTCAAAAGTAGTAATCTCCAGATTACTCCCAGTGCCACGCGCAAGTGAGTATAGAAATAGAAGGATAAGACAGATGAGTGCGTGGCTGGAAAGATGGTGCAGGAGGGAGGGCTTTAGATTCCTAGGACATTGGGACCGGCTCTGGGGGAGATGGGACCTGTACAGGTCGGACGGGTTGCACCTGAACAGAGCCAGACTGAGTTCCTTGCGGGACGTTTTGCTTGTGCTGTTGGGGAGGGTTTAAACTAGTTTGGCAGGGGGATGGGGACCTGGAGGTAGATTCAGTTGGGACAAAATCAGAAATGAAAATGGAAGGCAGAAAATTAGTGGATGAGTCTGGAAGACAGAGGAAACAAAGGTTAGAAAATAAAAACAAGAGTTTGGCAGTGCTCAAGGGTATCTATTTCAATGCAAGGAGTATAGCAAATAAAGCAGATGAGCTGAGGGCACAGATAGACATGTGGCAGTATGATATTATAGCTATTACAGAAACGTGGCTTAAAGAGTGACAGGAATGGCAGCTCAACATTCCTGGTTACAGGGTTTTCAGATGTGAAAGGGAGGGGGAGTGGCAATTTTGGTCAATTAAACTATTATAGCCGAGACGAGGGATGATATAGAGTCATAGAGAGATACAGCCCTTTAGCCCACCAAGTCTGTGCTGACCATCAACCACCCATTTATACTAATCCTACAGGAATCCCATATTCCCTACCACATCCCCACCTTCCCTCAATTTTCCTACCACCTACTTACACTAGGGACAATTTACAATGGCCAATTTACCTATCAATCTGCAAGGCTTTGGCTGTGGGAGGAAACCAGAGCACCCGGCAGAAACCCACGTAGTCCCAAGTAGAACTTGTAAACTCCACACAGGCAGTACCCAGAACCAAACCCGGGTTGCTGGAGCTGTGAGGCTGTAGTGCTAACCACTGCGCCACTGTGCCGCCCATATGTTAGAAGGTTTATTAAATGAGGCCATATGGATCGAGCTAAGGAACAAAAAAGGGGCAATCATACTTCTACGAGTGTATCAATGACCCTCAAACAGTCAGATGGAGATGGAAGTGCAAATATGTAGGCAAATCTCTGAGAAGTGCAAAAATAATAGGGCAGTAATAGTGGGGGATTTTAACTACCCCAATATTAACTGGGATAGTTTTAGTGTGAAAGGAATTGGGAGAGCAGAATTCTTGAGGTGCATTCAGGAGAACCTTTTAGGTTCAAGTAGGTTGCAAGTCCAACAAGAGAGGGCGCAGTTTTAGATTTATTTTTAGGAAATGAAGCTGGGCAAGTGGAAGGAGTGGCCATGGGAGAGCATTTTAGTGGTAGTGATCATAATTCAGTCAGTTTTAACATCATTATGGAAAAGGCCAGAGATAGAACAGGAGTTAAAGTTCTCAATTGGGACAAGGCCAATTTGACTAAACTGAGGAGTGATTTAGCGAAAGTGGACTGGAAACAGCAACTTGAAGATAAAACAGTGTCAGAACAGTGGGAGGCATTCAATGGGGAGATTCAAGGGATTCAGAGTAAACATGTTCCCACAAAGAAAAAGGGTGAGATGGCCAAATCTAGAGCCCCATGGATGTCAAGGAGCTTACAGAGTAAGATTAGGCAGAAAAGGAAAGCTTATGTCCGACACCGAGAACTCAATACTACAGAAAGCCAAGAGGAGTGTAGAAGGTGGAGGGGTGAAATCAAAAAGGAAATTTGGAAAGCTAAGAGAGGGTATGAAATAATATTGGCAAGCAAAATCAAGGTGAACCCAAAGATGTTTTATCAATGCATTAAGAGCAAGAGGATAACTAAGGAGAGAGTAGAGCCCATAAAAGACCAAAAAGATAACCTATGTGTAAGGGCGGATGATGTTGGTATTGTTCTTAATGAATACTTTGTGACTGTCTTCACAAAAGAGGAGAACGATGCAGATACAGTAGTTAAGGAAGAGGGGTGTGAGGTATTGGATGTGATAAACATAGGGAGAGAGGAAATACTAATGGGATTAGCATCCTTGAAAGTTGATAAATCACCAGGGCCGGATGAAATGTACCCCAGGCTGTTAAAAGAAGCAAGAGAGGAAAATAGCGGAAGGTCTGTCCATCATTTTCCAATCCTCACTGCATACAGGTGTGGTGCCGGAGGATTGGAGAGCTGCTAACGTTGTACCTCTGTTTAAAAGGGGAGCGAGGGATAGACCGAATAATTACAGGCCAGTCAGACTAACCTCAGTAGTGGGCAAACTGGTGCAATCAATTCTGAGAGACAGGATAAACTGTCACTTAGAAGGGCACAGATTAATCAAGGATAGTTAGCATCGTTTTGTCATGTCTAACTAACTTGATTGAATTTTTTGAAGAAGTAACAAGGAAGATTGATGAGCATTGTGCAGTTGTGCACATGGACTTTAGCAAGGCTTTTGACAAGGTCCCATATGGCAGACTGGTTAAAAAGATAAAAGCCCATGGAATCCAGGGAAATGTAGCAAGGTGGATACAAAATTGGCTCAGTGGCAGGAAACAAAGGGTAACTGTTGATGGGTGTTTTCACAACTGGAGGGTTGTTTCCAGTGGCGTTCCGCAGGGCTCAGTACTGGGTCCCCTGCTTTTTGTGGTATATATTAATGATTTGGACGTAAGTGTTTGCAGATGACACAAAGATTGGCCGTGTGGTAGATAGTGAGGAGGATAGCTGTAGGCTGCAGAAAGATATTGATGGACTGGTCAGGTGGGCAAAAAAGTGGCAAATGGAATTCAACCTGGAGAAGTGTGATGTGATGCATTTGGGAAGGTCAAACAAGGCAAAGGAATACATGATTAACGGGAGAATACTGAGAGGTGTAGAGGAAGTGAGGGGCCTTGGCGTGAATGTCCACAGATCCCTGAAGGTAGCAGGACAGGTCGATAGGTTAAGCAGGCATATGGAATCCTTTTCTTTATTAGCCCAGGTATAGAATAGAAGAGCAATGTGGTTATGCTGGAACTGATTAAGAAGGGGAAGTTAGAGTACGAGAGTAAGCTTGTGGGGAACATAAAAACTACTATAAAAGTTGCTATAGGTATGTGAAGAGAAAAAGATTGGTGAAGACAAATGTAGGTCCCTTACAGTCAGAAACAAGGGAATTTATTATAGGGAACAAAGAAATGGCTGACCAACTAAATGCATTCTTTGGTTCTGTCTTCACAAAGGAGGACACAAATATCATACCAGAAATATTGGGGAACACAGGGCTTAGTGAGAGAGAGGAACTGAAGGAAATCAGTATCAGTAGAGAAATGGTGTTGGGGAAATTGATGTGATTGAAGACCGATAAATCCCCAGGGCCTGATAATCTACATCCCAGAGTACTTAAAGAAGTGGCCCTAGAAATAGTGGATGGATTGGTAGTCATCTTCCAAGATTCTATAGACTCTGGAACAGTTCCTACAGATTGGAGGGTAGCTAATGTAACCTCACTATTTAAAAAGGGAGGTCGAGTGAAAACAGGGAATTATAGACCAGTCAGCCTGACGTCAGTAGTGGGGAAAATTCTAGAGTCCATTATAAAAGATTTTATAGCAGAGCACTTAGAGAACAGTGGTAGAATTGGACAGAGTCAGCATGGATTTACGCAAAGGAAATCATGCTTGACAAATGTACTAGAATATTTCGAGGATGTAACCAGTAGAGTTGTTGAGGGGGAGCCAATGGATATGGTTTATTTGAACTTTCGGAAGGCTTTTGACAAAGTCCCACATAAGAGATTAGCGTGTAAAATTAAAGCGCATGGGGTTGGGGGTAGTGTATTGCAATGGATAGAAAATTGGTTGGCAGACAGGAAACAAAGATAGGAATAAACAGGTCTTTTTCCGAATGGCAAGCAGTGACTAGTGGGGTACCACAGGGATCGGTGCTAGGACCCCAGCTATTCACAATATATATTAACGATTTAGATGAGGGAACTAAATGTAATATCTCCAAATTTGCAGATTACACAAAACTGGGTGGGAGGGTGAGTTGTGAGGAGGATGCAAAGAGGCTTCATGGTGATTTGGACAAGTTAAGTGAGTGGGCAAATGCATGGCAGCTGCAGTATAATGTGGATAAATGTGAGGTTAACCACTTAGGTAGCAAAAACAGGAAGGCAGATTATTATCTGAACGGTTATAAACTGAGAGAGGAGAATTTGCAGTGAGACCTGGGTGTTCTTGTACACCAGTAGCTGAAGGTAAGCATGCAGGTGCAACAGGCGGTAAAAAAGGCAAATGGTATGTTGCCCTTCATAGCGAGAGGTTTCGAGTACAGGAGCAGGGATGTCTTGCTGCAATTATACAGGGCCTTGGTGAGGCCACACCTGGAATATTGTGTGCAGTTTTGGTCTCCTTATCTGAGGAAGGATGTTCTTGCTATAGAGGGAGTGCAGAAAAGGTTTACCAGACTGATTACTGGGATGGCGGGACTGACGTATGAGGAGAGATTGAGTTGGTTATATTCGCTGGAGTTCAGAAGAGTGAGGGGGGAATCTCATAGAAACCTATAAAATTCTAACAGGACTTGACAGGGTAGATGCAGGAAAGATGATCCCGATGGTGGGGGAGTCCAGAACCAGGGGTCATAGTCTAAGGATACAGGATAAACCTTTCAGGACTGAGATGAGGAGAAATTTCTTCACCCAGAGAGTGGTGAGCCTATGGAATTCGCTACCGCAGAAAGCAGTTGAGGCCAAAACATTGTATGTTTTCAAGAAGGAGTTAGATATAGCTGTTGGGGCGAAAGGGATCAAAGGATATGGGGGGAAAGCGGGAACAGGTTACTGAGTTGGATGATCAGCCATGATCATAATGAATGGCGGAGCAGGCTCGAAGGGCCGAATGGCCTATTCCTGCTCCTATTTTCTATGTTTCTATGTTTCTAACTGTATAAATCATTGGTTAGGCCACAACTTGACTACTGTGTGCAGTTCTGGTCACCTCATTACAGAAAGGATGTAATTGCTGTAGAGGGGGTACAGAGAAGATTTACGAGGATGTTGCCGGAACTGGGAAAATGCAGCTATGAGGAAAGATTGGCTAGGCTGGAGTTGTTCTCCTTGGAACAGAGAAGGCTGAGGGGAAATTTGTTTGAAATGTACAAAATTTTGAGGGGCCTGGATAGAGTGGATGTGAAGGGCCTATTTACCTTAGCAGAGAGATCAGTGACTAGGGGGTCATAGATTTAAAGTGATTGGTAGAAAAATTAGTGGGGAGATGAGGAAAAACTTTTTCACCCAGAGGGTGGTGGGGGTCTGGAACTCACTGCCTGAAAGGATAGTAAAGGCAGAAACCCTCAACTCATTTAATAGGTGTCTGGATAGGCACCTAAAGTGCCGTAACCTGCAGGGCTACGGACTAAGTGCTGGAAAGTGGGATTAGGCTGGGTGGCTTGTTTATTATCCGGCGCCGACACGATGGGCCAAGTGGCCTTTTTCTGTGCCATAAACTTTCTCTGATTGTATTCTATGACTTTGCTGATGATCGGGAGTAGACAGATAGGGCGGTAATTGGCCGGGTTGAAATTGTTCTGCTTTTTGTGTACAGGACATACCTGGGCAATTTTCCACATTGCCGGGTAGATGCCAGTGTTGTAGCTGTACTGGAACAGCTTGGCTAGGAGCACGGCTAGTTCTGGAGCACAAGTCATCAGTACTATTGCCGGAATATTGTCAGGGCCCATAGCTTTTGCAGTATCCAATGCCTTCAGTCATTTCTTGCTATCACGTGGAATGAATCAGGTTGGCTGAAGATTGGCATCTGTGATGCTGGAGACCTCAGGATTAAGCCAAGATGGATCATCCACTCAGCACCTCTGACTGAAGATTGTTGCAAATGCTTCAGCCTTGTGTTTTGCACTGATCTGCTGGGCCCCCCCATCATTGAGAATGGGGATATTCGTGGAGCCATCTCCTCCAGTTAGTTGTTTAATTGTCCACCACGGTTCACCGACTGGACGTGGCAGAACTTCAGAGCTTAGATCTGATCCGTTGGTTGTGGGATCGCTTAGTCCTGTCTGTTGCATGCTGCTTCTATGGTTCAGCATGCAAGTAGGTTGTAGCTTCATCACGCTGACACCTCATTTTTAGGTATGCCTGGTTTTGTTCCTGGCATGTCCTCCTGCACTCTTGATTGAACCAGGGTTGATCCCCAGGCTTGATGGTAATAGTAGAAGGGGGATATGCCAGCCATGAGGTTACAGATTGTGGTTGCATACAATTCTACTGCTGATGATGGCCCACAGCCCCTCATGGATGCCCAGTTTTGAGTTGCTAGATCTGTTCGAAATCTATCCCATTTAGCACGGTGGTGGTGCCATACAACACAATGGAGGATATCCTCAATGTGAAGACGGGACTCCCACTCCACGAGGACTGTGCAGTGGTCACTCCTACCAATACTGTCACGGACAGATGCATCTGCAACAGGTAGATTTGTGAGGACGAGATCAAGTAGGTTTTTTCCTGTTCTTGGTTCCATCACCACCTGCTGCCACATACCCAGTCTGGCAGCTATGTCCTTTAGCACTCAGCCAGCAGTTGTGTTACCAAGCCACTCCTGCTGATGGACGTTGAAGACCCCAGCCAGAGTACATTTTGTGCCCTTGCCACCCTCAGTGCTTTTTCCATTTGGTGTTCAACATGGAGAAGCACTGATTCATCAGCTGTGGGGGTGGGGCAGTAGGTTTCCTTGCCCATGTTTGACCTGATGCTATGAGACTTCATGGGGTCCAGAGTCAATGTTGAGGACTCCCAGGGCAACTTGCTCCTGACTGTATACCACTATGCTGCCACTTCTGTTGAGTTTGCCCTGCCCGTGGGACAGTGATGGTGGTATCTGGGACTTTATCTGTAAGCTGTGATTCCGTGAGTCAGACTATAGCTTGACAAGTCTGTGGGACAGCCATCACATTTTGGGACAAACCCCCATATGTTCATAAAGAGTACTTTGCAGGGTCGACAGGCTGGGTTTGCCATTGTTGCTTCCCATGGCTAATGCCAGGTGATCTGTCCAGTTTCATTCCTTTTGTAGGGTTGGTAACAGATTGATACAACTTGTTTAAAATTATTTCTTGGGAAGGCCAGCATTTGTTGCACACCCTAATTACCCTTGACAACTGAATGGCTTGTGTGGTCATTTCAGAGTCAACCACATTGAGTTGGTCTGGAGTCACATGTAAGCCAGACCAGGTAAGAACAGCATGACATTTGTGAATCAGGTGGAATTTTACAACAATTGATGATAGTTTCATGGTATTATTACTGAGACTAGTTTTCAATTCCAGATTTTAATTAATTGTATTTAAATTTCACCAGTTGCTGTGATGGGATCTGAACCCATGTCCCCAGGGCATTAGCTTAGGTCCCTAGGCCAGTGACACCACTACATCAAAGTTAGTCAGACATAACTTGCCTTTAAAAAAATCCATACTGGCTGTTCCTTATTAGCCCATGCTTTTCCAGGCAAAAGTTAAATTTGCCCTTAACAATGGTCTCTAGTAGCAGGTTTAGGGAGGGAATTCCAGAGCTTAGGGCCGAGGTAGCCGAAGGTACACCCTTCAATGATGGAGCGAAGAAAATATGAAATTCATAAGAGGCCAGAATTGGAGGAATACAGAGGGCTGTAAGACTGGAAGGGCTACAGAGATAGGAAGTCTGATTTTCCTTCTGGGGTTGGGAAACGGACATTAGGACTGTTTCCATGTCCCGATCCCATCCCTGGGGAGGGAAAGCAATCACAGGCCCCAATTTTCATGGAGGTGGCCTATTAATTGGCTGGAAGGCAGGTTGGGCAGCCAATTAATGGCCACGGGGGCAGGAACACAGGTGGGTCTGAAAGAGTGCAGGCTGATTTAAATAGGCCACGGCAGCCGTTACTGTGGCTGCCATTTTAGTGCGTCAATTTTTTTTATTACAAATGTTGAGGAAAGGTAGAAGGCTGGAAGTCAGGATAGAGCACCCCCCCTTGCTTTGCTGACACAGACCTGGAGGCCCTCCTCGAGGCAGTGAGGGAGAGGAGGGAGGTCCTCTATCTGGAGGGTGGCAGGAGAAAACTAACCCCCCAGACCAAGCAGGCCTGAATCAAGGTGGTGGAGACTGTGACCAGATAGAGTGTGGTATGGAGGAACTTGGTGCAATGCAGAAAGAGGTTCGATGTCCTTATTCAGTCTGGCAAAGTGAATGCAACACCAGACCCTCAGGACAGGCCTCTGGTAGTCAACCTCCAGCAGACACTCTAGCTGAAGAGCCTGAGGGTACATGCTGCTCCTGAATATGGGAGGAATGTCTACGCAGAGTACTTACTGACCCCTCAGAATGGCTCAGAACCATTGCTGTTGCTGTTGAGGAGTTGCCAGCACTGATACATGCAGTTTCCTATCTCAATGAGACACTGACATTGACCATAGAGACCAGCAGTGCCTTATCCCTCTTTCTTTTGTCATTGCAGGAGAAACAGGCACATAATGCCCGTGAAAGGGTGCAGAGGGGAGGAAAGCTTCCCATCCTACACATTGTCACCACGATGGAAGAAGGAGCCATGGAGATCACCAGGGTAGCAAGTCAGGGAAGAGGAGATAGGCATCCTCGATGAAGAGGGTAAATAGACACAGCAATGTGTAGATGAAACAGTTGCAGTGGGCTTCAGCCTGTCTGTCAGCATGCCAAAGACTCGGCTGCAGAGCCTTCTGCTCTCCAAGGCTAGCTCCCGTGATTTCTTCGTGTGTCTCCCACAGGTTCAGACATCGAGGGGCAAAGACAAATTCCTATGGCTGCACCAGGGCAAGCACTGCCAGCAGACACTTCAGTACAAGCACCATCACACATTACAAGTGCACCATCCACCAGCTCAGATACAGTCACCTCGGTGAGTCCTGGCAGGCACATGCATAGGCTGGCACTGGGCGAGAAGCACATCACAAGTGAGCAGGAGGAGGTGACAGAGATAGAGGCAGCTGTGGGAGTCCCTCTTGAAGGATGGAGGACAGATACAGCCCGACTCAGCTGGGCGCAGATACAGGACCTCGGGAGTCACAAGAAAGGAGGCTCTACTTAGACCAGCCGCAGCAGATGTGTTCCAACATGTCAGAGTTCCCTGAGGCAGAGTAGGGTCATGCGCTGAGAATGGAGGAGTCCATTCAGCTCATGTGCGCCACCATGGCTCAGGGCTTTGAATGCCTGAGCTCCTCCATTAAGAGAGTGGCCAACTGCATGGAGAACCATATGTGGCAGCACTCACAGAATGCACGCCACACTATGTAGCCTTGAATGGTGAGTGGCACTGATGGCACAGAGATGTCTGGAGGGGATGCCAGATGTGCCCCAGCTGGTATTTCCCTCCAGCCATCCAGAGTGCCAGCCAAGAGCTGAAGAGTCACCGAGGAGGATGAGGACGCCACCCCTCGCAGGACACCATATTCATTAATGGCTTCCTTGGCCCCTTTGACTTAGGGACCATCTGTGCAGCAGGGCCCAGTGATGGAGGCATCCCCTGCATTGACACCAGTGTAGCAGCCTCTGGAGGTGCCTTCATCGGCACCTCCACGATGAAGACAGCCATCACATGCATCTCAGCCATGAGTAGAGACAAGCAAGCAAGCTGCCTCCACCTCCTCTGAGGCCACAAAGGGAGCATTGCATAGCAGTGGCCAGGAGTGGAGGCCACCACATCAGGCAGAGCACTGTGTGGGTCACTGGGCTTTGTTTCACACAAAGTAAACATTGGCACATGACACTAGACATGTGAGCTTCCATGTTTTAATGGCAGAACAAGGAAAGAGGGTTGAAGTGGTGAAGGGGAGCAAGGATCCTTGGACGGGCACAGTGAAACCTCTGGACAATTGTGCATCCTTCATTGGCAGGAGGAGTGGATCTATTCCAGGCTACGTCTTCAATGGATGTGCTCTCACAGACAGCTCCAAGTGAGTTCCAGACCATGCCATCCTTCTGGATTAGAAGGGCTCAGCTGAAATGTGCTTGGATCAGATGATTCCTGATATTGACAGCATCATGATGGGACCCTCGAGTCCCTTGTCGAGCCCAGGCACCTCCCTGTGCAGTCTGGGCACCTCTGCGTTCTGTATCTTCCCCTACCCCCTCCTCTTTCTCCTCCTTTTTCACGTCTTGCTCCTCCTCTCACTCTGATGAGCTGTGTCATTCCAGGGCCTCAGCCTCTTCAAGGTCCACACCTCTCTGGAGGCCCATTTTATGGAGAGCGCAACAGACCACCACAGTGAGCAGGAGTGCCACCCAATTGGTCCAGACACTGGAACTGCATCTTCAGAAATCCAATGGCCAGCTCAGTGATGGGCCTTGTGAGCAGATAGCTTAAGTTGTAGCACATCTGTCTTGGGACCTCATAAAGGAGTGAATAGCCATCTCTTCAAGGTGTATCCCTTGAGCCCTAGAATCCAACCACGTAATTTGGGATTTGGAATGAAGAGGTGCGGCAGCCTGGACTGCCGAATGATGAAAATGTGATAGCAGCTGCCAGGATAGCGAGCACATACCTAGAGGAAGCTCTTGTTGTGGCCACTGAATGTTGAGGGGTTGGAAGCCCTTCCAGTTGTTGAATCTTACTGGCCAGTCACTGGGTGTCTTGATGGCAACATGGGTGCAAATCAATGATGCCCTGCTCCTGGGGCAGTTCAGAGATGGAGGTAAAACCCACTTCCCTCTGTGCCTGCAAGGCCCCATCTGCCTGGAATTGAATGATGCAGACATTGTAGTTAAAGAGGAGGAGTGTGAAATATTAGATACAATAAGCATAATGAAAGAGGAAGTACTGGTGGGTCAGATATCCTTGAAAGTGGATAAATCACCAGGGCCGGATGGATTGTATCCCAGGTTGTTAAAGGAAGCCAGGGAGGAAATAGCGGATGCTCTGAGGATCATCTTCAAATCCTCACTAGATACAGGCGAGGTACCAGAGGATTGGAGGTCTGTGAATGTTGTACCATTGTTTAAAAAGGGTGCGAGGGATAGGTCAAATAATTATAGGCCGGTCAGTCTGACCTCGGTGGTGGGCAAATTATTAGAATCAACTCTAAGAGATAGGATAAACTGTTGCTTAGAAAGGCATGAATTAATCAGGGATCGTCAGCATGGATTTGTTAGGGGAAGGTGGTGTCATACTAACATAATTGAATTTTTTGAGGAAGTAAGAGTATTGATGAGGGTGGTGCTGTGGATATTGTCTACATGGATTTTAGTCAGGCATTTGACAAGATCCCACATGGCAGACTGGTCTGAAAAGTAAAAGCCCATGGGATTCAGGGGGATGTGGCGAATCAGATCCAAAATTGGCTCAGTGACAGGAAACAAAAGGTAATGGCCGACATAAACACAGAAAGTGATGGAAAAACTCGGCAGGTCTGGCAGCATCTGTGGAGAGAGAAGCAGAGTTAACGTTTCAGGTCAGTGATCCTTCTTCAGAACTGGCAAATATAAGAAATGTAAAAGATTTTAAGCAAGTAAAGCGGGGGTGGGGCAAGAAATAACAAAAGAGAAGGTATTGATAGGACAAGGTCGCAGAATAGCTGACCAGAAGGTCATGGAGCAAAGGCAAACAATATGTTAATGGTGTGCTGAAAGACAAAGCATTAGTACAGATAGGGTGTTAATGGACTGAAAACAAGCACAAACATGAAAAAAGTGGGTAGGCACAATAGAAACAAACTGAACAAACTAAAATAAAATAAACACAAAAAATAAAAGAAAAATAACACTAAAAATAAAAGTGAAATGGTGGACCCGTCATGCTCTGAAATGATTGAACTCAATGTTCAGTCCGGCAGGCTGTAGTTTGCCTAATCGGTAAATGAGATGCTGTTCCTCGAGCTTGCGTTGATGTTCACTGGAACACTGCAGCAATCCCAGGACAGAGATGTGAGCATGAGAGCAGGGGGGAGTGTTGAAATGGCAAGCAACCGGAAGCTCGGATTCATGCTTTCTGCCTGAGTGGAGGTGTTCTGCAAAGCGATTACCCAGTCTCCGTTTGGTCTTCCCAATGTAGAGGAGACCACATTGTGAGCAGCGAATACCGTATACCACATTGAAAGAAGTACAAGTAAATCGCTGCTTCACCTGAAAGGAGTGTTTGGAGCCTGGGATAGTGAGAGGAGAGAGGAGGTAAATGGGCAGGTTTTACACCTCCTGCGCTTGCAGCGGAAGGTGCCATGGGAAGGGGACGAGGTGGTGGGGGTAATGAAGGAGTGGACCAGGGTGTCGCGGAGGGAACAATTCCTTCACAATGCTGACAGAGGAAGGGAGGGGAAGATGCCTTTGGTAGTGGCATCATGCTGGAGATGGCGGAGGATGATCCTTTGGATGTGGAGGCTTATCAGGCGGAAAGTGAGGACAAGGGGAACCCTGTCATGGTTCTGGGAGGGAGGGGAAGGGGTGAGGGTAGAGGTGCGGGAAATGAGCTGGACACGGTTGAGGGCTCTGTCAACCACAGTGGGGGGGATTTCTCGGTTGAGGAAAAAGGAGGTCATATCAGAAGCGCTGTCATGGAATGTAGCATCATCAGAGCAGATGCGTCGGAGACAGAGAAACTGGGAGAATGGAATGGAGTCCTTACAGGAGGCAGGATGTGAAGAAGTGGTTGACAGATGTTTTTGAAAATGGAAAGCGGTTTCCAGTGGTGTTCCACAGGGCTCAGTGTTGGGTCCCTTGCTGTTTGTGGTATATATTAATGATTTGAACTTAAATGTGGGAGGCATGATTGAGAAATTTGCAGACGACACAAAATTTGGTCATGCAGTTGATACTGAAGAGGATAGTTGTAGACTCCAGAACGATATCAATGGTTTGGATGAGTGGGTGGAAAAGTGGCAAATGGAATTCAATCTGGAGAAGTGTGAAGTAATGCATTTGGGGAGGGAAAACAAAGCAAGGGAATACACAAAAAACGGGAGGATATTGAGATGGGTAGAAGAAGTGAGAAACCTTGGAGTGCATGTCCATAGTTCCCTGAAGGTGGCAGGACAGGTAGATAGAGTGGTGAAGAAGGCATATGGAATGCTTCCCTTCATTGGCTGAGGTATAGAATACAAAAGCAGGGATTTCATGCTGGAACTGTATAAAACACTGGTTCAGCCACAGTTGGAGTATTGCGTACAGTTCTGGTCGCAACATTACAGGAAGGACATAATTGCTCTGGAGAGAGTACAGAGGAGATTTACAAGAATGTTGCCAGGACTTGAAAGTTGCAACTATGAGGAAAGATTGGATTGACTAGGGTTGTTTTCCTTGGAACAGAGGAGGCTGAGGGGTGACTGAATTGAGGTATACAAAATTAGGAGGGGCCGAGATAGAGTAGACAGGAAGGACCTGTTTCCCCTAGCGGAAAGGTCAATTACCAGGGAGCAAAGAGTTAAGGTGATTGATAGAATGATTAGAAGGGACAGGAGGAAAAACTTTTTCACCCAGAGGGTGGTGGGTGTCTGGAATTCACTGCCAGTGGTGGAGGCAGAAACTTTCAACTCATTTAAAAGGTACCTGCACCTGCACCTGAAGTGCTGTAACCTGCAAGGCTACAGACCAGGTGCTGGAAGGTGGGATTAGAATGGGCAGCTAGTTGTTTCAGCCGTGCAGACACGATGGACTGATTGGCCTCTTTCAGTGCCACAACTTTTCTATGGTTCTATGAATGTACTGCCCAGCTCTCGCAAATAGGGCATCAGTATTCTGCGAGAGGCAAAGGTGTGCAATGCCACTAAGATCCACTACTGATCCTTGGAAGGAGACAGAAGCAAAGAAATTTGAGGCCAAAGTGATGGCTACTGGCAGGGCATGGCGAGCAGTGCTGTAAGATGTGAGGTCTTTGGCAATGAGGGGACAAAATTCTGCTTGGGGAATCGCTGTCTCCTGTGGCACTGGTTCTCTGACATATCCATGCAGCTCCATCTTCAGCAAGACAGCCTATGCTGAGGGTATGGTCTCCATGTCCTCGTCCTCTTCTCTGCCCTCCTGATGCCTGGGGCTCTGCCTTTACTGCAGAGGATATTGCTCCTCATTGCCACTGGCCCCGGAATCTGAGAGTTGTGCTCCCATTGCCAGCTGCTGCCTTCCTTGTGCTCAGGTGGCCTCCCAATTCTGTCTGGAAGCCTTTCCCCCAGCTTATGCCTGTGTAATGCCCGGAGGGTGATAACTTCATCGGAACAGCCTGGCACCCTGGTATTTGAATTTTTTCACAAAGGCTAGGGGGCTATGATCAGCATACACCAGTGTCTCTCTGTAGTCGTGGCAGACATCGACTTCAAAATGCTTCAGAGCTAGTAATAAGCCCAAGGTTTATTTTTCTACTGTTGAGTATCTCTTTTGGTGTCGATTTAGCTTTTTGGAAAAGTATCCCACTGGCCTTTCTATGTCCGATATGCTTGCAGCAAGACTGCACCAACCCCTAGTCACTAGCATCAATTGCTACCTTGAAGGGTTTAGTGAAATTTGGGGAAGCCAGCACTAGTTCATTAATCAAAACGGCTTTCAGCCTTTCAAAAGATGTTTGGTACTCCCCTGACCACACTACCTTGGTTTGCTTTTTTTGTAGCACATCTGTCCGTGGAGCAGCTAGAATACTAAAATTTGATCCAAACTTGTGTTACGACCGACCGTTCCGGTCAAAGCCCCCAATCAAAATATACGATTCTGATTGTCGTGGGAGAAACGCACTGTTAATTCAATCCCGTACCTCCACAGATCACCTAACATATCATTTTAAACTTTCCAAATTAAAGAAAGACCCAGTCAAATTGTACCATCTATTAACCCCCCTAATGAGGCTAACTAAACCAAGTGTCTTTAAATCAGCAAATTAACTGTTTAATTAGAAAAACTAAATTCTTAAACACTACTGAGATATAAACAACATCTAAAATAGAAAGAATTAGAGTCCTTGCAGATTTACGCTCCTGCCGGATGATGTGGAACAGTCCAAGGTTGCTTGAAGTCCTCACAGGCGTCCGATGGGGAAAAAAAGGTTCTTCAACAGTAGAATAGTCTGTAGTCTAATTCAAGAGTAAGTGATGTTTTCCTTCTCCAGCGATGAATTTCAACAATTAACAAGTTGCAAAACATTTTAATAAATCAATTTGGCTTTAGAATTTTTGAGGGATTAAAGATTGTCACAGTCTAACTTCCCTTCCTTCAATTTAAATTATCAGAGATCTCTGCTTTGGCTTGATTTTTTAGAATTTTGAGAGAAAATAATAAATAAACAGAGTAAATTCTCTTCCTTCAGTTTAAATGGTCTGATTCAGGTGCCAACACACTGCTGTTACAGTTAGAACAGTCTGTTTCCACTATAAGCCAGTTCAAAATATATCTCTCGATCTCTGGTCCTGAATGGCTGTATCCCGAGCAACAAGAATGCATTCTTCGAATCACAGTCTCCAAATGGCTGTATCCCAGGGCAACGAGAATGCATCCTTTGATTCAGTTTTTCGAGCTTGCTGCCTTAAAGCAGTATTGCTCCCTTTCCAGCCTTAAAGGCACACAACATTCTACCTGAAAAAAAAACTATAGGATCATAACACTTGCTATAAAAACTATACATAACCAAGAACCTCATGATTTCTCGCTTGGTCCTAAGGGTGGGTAACTCCACCAATGCTTGTACCTTTGCTCTTCTTAGCAACATTTGTCCTTGCCCGTGGTAGGTTACTCTGGCTTTTGCAAATTCACTTTTGACAAGATTTATCACCAAATCAGCCAATTGTAATTTTCTAAACAGAACTTCTAGCTATTCCAAGTGGTCATTACAACTATCACTGTATACCTGAACTTCATCAAGATAAACCACACAGTTAGGAACACTGGCTTCCACTTGATTCATTAGTCTCTGAAAAGTGGCTGAGGCATTTTTTAGCCCTAATGGCATCACTCGGTATTGGAAAAGACTGTTTGGTGTGACAAAGGCTGATGTTTCTTTAGCTTGGGTGTTAAAGGAACCTGCCAGTATCCTTTTAACAAATCTACTTTTGTAAGAAATGTGGCACTGCCCACTCTATCAATAAAGTCTTCCAAGCAAGGAATTGGGTAGGAGTCTGCCTTTGTTACTGCATTAACCTTTCTGTAATCTATGCAGAATCTAGTTGAACCATCAGGTTTAGGTCCTAATAATAATGGTGAACTCCAGCTGCTTTGACTGGTTTCAATTTGGTGGTTTTCCAGCATGTATTGGATTTCTGCTTTTACCTGAGCCTGTTTCTCTTGACTTAAGCAGTAAGGATGCTGTTTTATAGGAAAGGATTCCCCTTCATCCACATCATGTGTGGCTAAGGTTGTCCATCCTGGTTTGTCCCCACAGACTCTTTTAAATGCTGTGAGTAATCTTGTTAGGTCTGTTCGTCGTTCAAAATATGAAAGCATAGTATCAAATCTCCCTAAGAATTCAGTATTGGCTAACCAGCTAGTAGGAGGGTTCAGTTTGGGAATTGTCTAGGTCTCCTTCTGGCCCATCCTCACTATCCCTTTCATCCCTCACTGTCCCTACTACCTGACATACCTGTGCTTGCTTATTCTCCACCTGACGATGATATTGTTTCAACATATTGATGTGACACAGCCGATTCTTTTTCTGGCAATCTGGGGCGTCAATCAAATAATTAATATTAACACCTCATCCCCTGGTTGAAATGTTTGGATCTTGGCATGCTTGTCTGCCCATTTCTTCATGGTTGTTTGGGAAGCTTTAATGTGTTCCTGGGCCACTTTGTAGGCTCTCGTTAGCCGCTCTCAGAACACAGGTACATAATCTAACACAGAAGATTCGTCCCTCTGTTCTAAAAACCTTTCTTTAATTAGTTTTCAAGGACCTCTTACCTCATGTCCATAAACTAATTCAAAAGGACTAAAACCAGTAGATTCATTAGGGGAATCCCTAGCGGCAAACAAAAGAAGTTCTCGCCCTTTATCCCAATCATGGGGATATTCATGAGAGTATCCACTGATCATTATTTTGAGTGTCTGATGGTACCTTTCTAATGCCCCTTCTGTCTGTGGGTGGTATGCTGAAGACATTAAATGTGTTATACCCAAGTTATCCATAACTTCTTGACAAATTTTAGACATAAAATTGGAAGCTTGATCTGACTGAATCTCAATCGGTAATCATATCTGGTGAAGAACTGGGTAAACTTCTCTACCACTACCTTAGCAGAAATTGTTCTCAAGAGAATGGCCTTTGGGGACCAAGTAGCCCTATCCATGATAGTCAGTATATATTGGTGTCCTGCTTTTGTTTTCAGTAAAAGTCCTACACAGTCTACCAACACCTTAATAAATGGTTCCCCAAAAACTGGTATGGGAATTAGAGGTGCCGGTTTTATGGCAGGTTGCGGTTTTGCCACAATCTGGAACATATGGCACAGTTTACAAAACTGGTGCAGTTTTGTAAGATCTGGCCAGTAAAAATGCTGACCTATATGCGATTGGGTCTTCTGGATCCCCACATGTCCCGCTATATGAATTTCATGTGCTATCCTTAATATTTTCCGGTGATACTTGGGCGGTACCACTTTTTGGTGAACAACCATCCATTCTTCGTCTGCAAGTCTGTGAGGAGCTCTCCATTTTCTCATCAGAATCCCATCTTTAATACAATAGCCTTCTGGAACTCCCTTTACCTCAGCTTCAGTTGAAGCCGATTGTGCCACTTTATTTAACACTGGATCAGCTTGCTGAGCCTTGATCAGGGCAGCACAGTGGCGCAGTGGTTAGCACCGCAGCTTCACAGCTCCAGCGACCTGGGTTCAATTCTGGGTACTGCCTGTGTTGAGTTTGCAAGTTCTCCCTGTGACCGCGTGGGTTTTCGCCGGGTGCTCTGGTTTCCTCCCACAGCCAAAGACTTGCAGGTTGATAGGTAAATTGGCCATTATAAATTGCCCCTAGTATAGGTAGATGGTGTGGGGATGTGGTCAGAATGTAGGATTAGTATAAATGGGTGGTTGATGGTTGGCCTGTTTCAGTGCTGTATCTCTAAATAAATAAAAAATAAAATAAAGACTTACTGAACATTTCCTTTGGATTATCCAAATTCCCAAAGAAAGTTTCAGATATTTGACTGTGGCGCCAATTTTACCTCCGACAATAGAACTCGTTTAGCTATTGCTCGGGTCACAACACATGAAGGAAAAATTCCAGGACCCTTCTCCTGCAACTGTTCTGTCTATTTGACTTCACTTGGTTTTTCCGTGACTACTGGAGAAGCTACTATCTTCACTCCAGCCAAGTCATTCCCCAGGAGTAGGTCAACTCCATCTACAGACAAACTATGGACAACTCCTGCAGTTACTGTTCCAGACATTAGGTCACACTCCTGGTTCACCCGATACAAAGGTATGGGTATATACTCCCCACGATACCATTCACTAAAACTTTGGCATTCATTGTCCTCTCTGGTGGAAAAGTTGTGCCTTTCCCCAGCAAAAGAGATTGGGTGGCTCCTGTATCCCCAAGTATAATTATAGGTTTACCTGCCTCACTTGAGGGATAAGGAGTTACTTTTCCTTTGAACAATAATTCCCTGTAACTCTCAGGTATCTTGTTCACGTGCCCCGCACTCGTAGTGGTTTTTATACTTGGTCTTACAGCTGCAGTCAGAGCTGCAGCTTGCTCTGTCGTACTCTCAGTCAGGGTTCCTTTCTCTGCATTGGCTTTGTGCACCCCAACAGGTCCCGTGAGTTTACCCCGCAATTTCCAGCATTCTGCATGAAGGTGTCCCACCTTGTGGTAATGGTAACACTTAGGCTTTTGGACCTCACTTGCACCCTCAGCATCTTCCTTTCTGGCCTGAGGAGGAGATCCTGGGGCTTTCCCAGCTGTCCCTTCTTGTCCCTGACTATTTGTCTTCCTTTCACTGTCCCACCTTCTATCCTTCTGGGGTTTGTGAGGATGATGAACAAAGGGTTTTGGCTTGTAAACAAGCTCATAATCTTCAGTGTTTTCAGCTGCCTGTCTGGCTGTTGAACCCTTCTGGTTCTCTACATGGGTTCTTACTGATGGAGGGGGTGAATTTTTAAATTCCTCCAGGAGAATTATTTCCCTAAGGTTCTCATACATGGCCTCTACCTTTAGTGCCCACATCCAATGATCAAAATTAATTTGCTTTACCCTCTCAAATTCTATATAAGTCTGCGCAGGCTGTCTCCGGAGGTTCTCAAATTTTTGCCTGTACGCTTCAGGGATCAACTCATAAGCAGCAAGAATAGCCTTTTTTGCCGTCTCATAATCTGCAGAAACCTCCTCAGAAGGCATGCATAAATTTCATGTGCTCTGCCCATCAACCTGCTTTGCATGAGCAGTATCCAGCTCTCCTTCAGCCAATTCATCTGTCTGGCTATCTTTTCAAAAGAAAAGAAAAATGCCTCTATGTCCCTTTTCTCAAATTTCGGGAGGCTTGCACAAATTTAAACAGCTCTCCACTGGGTCCTGGGCTGGAGACAGGTCTTTCTCCACCTGAATTTTCATCTGGATCAAGGGCACCCTTATTTTCCTCTAGTTCCCGCCTTCTGATCTGGTATTCCATTTCTCTCTCCATTTCCTCTCTTTCTCTTGCCCTTTCTGTCTCTTGCCGCTCTGCTTGCTCCCTTTGAAATGCTATCTCTTTTGCCCTTTCCTCAAGTTCAAGCTGCTTTATCTGCAACTGAATTTTAGCTAATTCAACCGCACTACCATCTGGTTTGTATTCTTCTTCCAATTGCAAATGCTGTGCTATTACTACAATCATTTCTGCTTTCTTTGCTCCTGGTTTCAACTGTAATGTCAACTGCCAAATCCTTTTGTCTAACCTTGGCTAAGTTTCTCAAATGACTCAGATACATCCTCCTCCCCAAGGAAGGTTATAGCAACTAACAAAGACATTCTCAGAGTGTAAACTTTCCTCTGATGCACAAGAAACCTCATTTTTCCTTTTCCTTATTTTCAATTATTATTACCCTACTTACAATTGCATGTCATCAGCATTGGATGATCCCGCACAGAGCCCCCAATTATAAGTTATGATCGAGATGGGAGAAGTTTTAGTTTAGGGATACAGCACTGAAACAGGCCCTTTGGCCCACCGAGTCTGTGCCGACCATCAACCACCCATTTATACTAATCCCACACTAATTCCATATTCCTACCACATCCCCACCTGTCCCTATATTTCCCTAGGGGCAATTTATAATGGCCAATTAACCTATCACCCTGCAGGTCTTTTGGCGTGTGGGAGGAAACCGGAGCACCTGGAGGAAACCCATGCAGACACAGTGAGAACTTGCAAACTCCACACAGGCAGTACCCAGAATTGAACCCGGGTTGCTGGAGCTGTGAGGCTGCGGTGCTAACCACTGCGCCACTGTGCCCTATTTTTTCTAGTTCCATTTCTCCAAAGTTCACAACATATATTTAAATGTTTACCCAGTTACCGATATGGGCAATCATAGACTCTACTCTATCCCAGAATAAAATACACCAAACAGGTTTCTTTAATAAACAACAAAATTATCAGTTTATTATAAAACAAGACATAACCAGTAATGAAACAAAGCATTAACACACAGAGTGAAATATGAAAATTCCCTTTTACCTTAGTCACTCACATACACACATACGCACACACCATCTAACCGAAAAAATAGAGATTTTCTCTTTAAAACTCTGTTACAAAGAAAAGGCAAAAAAGAATACTTTGGCCAAATACTTGCTAATTCTTGAAGAAAAAAGAGAAGGTATGGAAAGATGTCAGTCGTTACTTTTTGGTTTGGCATCCCAAATACACGTAGATGGCTGTCACTGGGATCTTTCTAGAACAGTTCTTTTCAGGCAATGTTGAAGATCAGTTTGGCAGGCTTTCCAGGAGAAATGCAGTAACAGGGGCTTCTGGCAGGCCTTTCAGGAGGAATGCAGCATCAATTTCTCACATTTGCTTCTAAGAGTTCTCAAAGAGATGGAAAAGCTGGCAGCCTTTTCAAAGAGATGGAAAAGGCTGAGCTGTCCTTGGCAGGCTGATTTAAAACTCCTTTTAAAATACTCTACTCCCCAACTGACAGTCCAAAGTGAAACCAAAACAATATCTCAAGAATCAAGCCTCCTGGCCCCTATAAATCTTGACCTGTCGCTTCTCTGTAAATATCTCCCCTAAGTCAAAATTCCCCTACAGGGTATTTATCTGAAGACAGGTGATTTCCAGTAAATATTGTTTTCAAACAAGACCTCTCGGTGTCCTTTCAATGACCCCAGTGAAGAATCATCCATGGAATCATTTTCAGTTTTCCCAAATATAACAATGTCCATAATTCTAAAATACTCAAGTCCTCAAAAAAAAACTTCACAAAAATCTAGAAGCACCATCATAATACCTGTCACCTTCAATGTCCTCTGTTCCTGCACATTGTTTAGAACTGTGCCATTAAGTCTATATTGCCTCACCCTATCCCTTCTGCCAAATGCATCACCTCACACTTGTCAGTATTAAATTCCATCTGCCACTTGTCTGTCCATTCTGCTAGCCTATCTATTTCCTGTTGCAGGTGGTTCATATCATATTCACTTTTTGCAACTCCTCCAAGTTTGGTATCATCGGCAAATTTTGAAATTCTACTCTGTATTCCAAAATCCAAGTCATTTATATATAGCAAAAAAGCAGTGTTCCTAGCATTGACCATTGGGGAACACCACTGTCTACCATCCTCCAGTGTGAAAAACAACCATTTACTACAACTCACTGTTTTCTGTCCTTATGCCAATTGTTATCCAATTGGACCCTGGTCCTTCTATTCCATGAGCCTTAATTTTGTTAACTACCCTTTTATGTGGTACTTTATCACACACTTTCTTAAATCCATTTGGACAACAGCCACCACATTCCCTTCATCACCCGTCTCTATTACTTCATCAAAAAATTCAATTAGACTAGTCAAACATGATTTGCCTTTTACAAATCCGTGCTGGCTCTCCTTAATTAACTCAAACCTCTCCAAGTGCCTGTTGATTTTTTCCCTGATTATTGTTTCTAAAACCTTATGCATCACTGATGTTAAACTAACTGGCATGTAGTTGCTAGCACTGTTCTTACACCCTTTTTTGAATAAGGGAGTCATATTTATCACTCTCCAGTCCTTTGGCACATCCCTCACATATAGGGAAGATTGAAAGATTATAGCAAGTCCTTTGCTATCTCCACCCCCACTTCCTTTAAAAACCTGGGATGCAAGTCATCCTGAACAAGTGAATTATCTATCCTAAGCATAGCCAGCCTTTCAGGTACCTCCTCCCTCTCAATTTTTACCCTATCTATTGCCTCTATTCTGTCCGCTTCTACCGATATTTTGTCAGCATCATCATCCTTCGTGAACAATGATATAATGTACTCATTAAGTAGTCTAGCCTTGGCCTGTGTCTCGAAGCATCTATTACCCTCTTTGTCCCTAATAGACCCCATGCCACCTTTTACTACCCATTTACTGTTTATGTGCTGGCAGAAGATTTTGGGTTCCCTTTTATTCTGACTGCCATTCTAGTCTCAAATTCTCTCTTTGCCAGTCTTATTTTCCTCTTCAACTCCCCTCTCAACTTATTGTATTTGGCCTAGTTCTCACTTGAAAAATTCACCTGACATTCACCCTCTTGTTTTGCTTCATCATAATCTTTATTGCTCTCATCATCCGAGGAGCTCTGTTTTTGGTTCTCCTACCTTTCGCCCTTGTTGGAAAGTACCTAGCCTGTACCTGAAGCATCTGTTCCTTAAAGATAACCCACTGTTACAGTTTTTCCTGTCAGTCTTTGATTCCACTTTATCCTGGTTAGATCCCTTCTCATCACATTAAAATTAGCCCTCTTCTAATCTAACCATTCTACCTTATATCATTCCTTGCTTTTCTGCATCACAAATCTAAACCTTATGATACGATAATCGCTCTTACCCAAGTGCTCCCCCACAGACACTTGGTCCACTTGTCCCATCTCATTTCCCAGCACCAGATCCAGCAATGCCTCCTTTCTAGTTGGGCCGAGAACCTACTGTTAAGAAAGTTCGCCTGAACACAATCCAGAAATTCCTCGCCCTCCTTTGCCTTAACTCTAAAATTATCCCAATCAATATCTGGATAATTAAAGTCCCCCAATATCACCACTCTATAGTTCTTGCACATGTCTGTGATTTCCCTGTAAATTTACTTTTCTCTCTCTCTCTATTTGGAGACCTATCGACTACCCCTTGTAGTTTGATCATATCCTTTTTGCTCCTCAACTCTAACCAAATGGATTCTGTTCTTGCCCCCTTAAGGACATCCTCTCTTTGCGACGCTGCAATGTCTTCCCTAATCAGTACTACCACTCCAACTATTTGTGCTTGTAGCTCAACAACCTTATTCACCGCACTTTTTTATTTACATACATGCATTGTAATCCTGTCTTTGCATTCCTTGTAGTCCTCCTCAGTCTGCTCCTATCTAATATGGAACTGCTCCCTTCTCTAGTATTGTCCAACACTCTCACTTTATGCACCTTATTCCCCTTTACTACTTCTATATGCTGGTGCCTATCCCCTTGCCAATTTAGTTTAAACCCTCCACAACTACACTAGTGAACCTCCCCATGAAGACATTGGTCCCATAACTTTTCTTGAGTTAATAAAGAGGTTAACTTTATTGTACCTAAACCAAACTAATAAAATAATAAACAACGTGCCAACCTTCACTCTCACATACACACTAGAGGTTTACACACACACACACAAATACATTACAGAGTGGGGGAAGGTAGATTGGTTGAGTTAGAGTCCATAAAAAAGGTATAAAGTATGTGAAGTTTGATGATTTGGTTGGTTTCTAGCTTAATTCAGTGGTACAGAGGTTTTTAGTTTGAAGAGGTAGATGACTGGTTCAGTGAGTCTCTTGAAGATAGTGATGTGGATGATTTCGTCCAACGGGGTTTCTGATTGTAGCTGGAGTATGCAAAAGTGGTCAGTCAACAAGCAGGATTTGAAAGCTTGCAAGCTGGAATGGAGAAAGAGATGGAGAGAGGGACTGCCACTTTGGGTCTGCTCACGTCAGAGTCCAGTTGCTTCTCCTCTGCTGCAGAGAAAACACCAGCTTAAAACCACAGATGGGGAGGGGCTTGTCACATGACAGTGACTCAGTGATTCAAAACATAGCACTTAGCAGTATTTCTTCTTCTTGCTAAAAGAAAGAGAACGAACAGTTCCCTTAAATTTCCTGGGTCTTGGTTCTTGATGGGGAATTAGCAGATTTTTCGTCTCCCTCCTCACAGTGCTTTGCAATGTAGGATACAGTGTAGTAAACTAGGTGATCATCGTAAGCTGCTAGCTGTTATCCCATTTTAAATGTTCTTTTTAAATTTCTTCAAAAAAATTCAGATCTCCAGTCAGTGGATTAAAGAAAATTATCTTTCAACAAAACACAATGGCGCAACAGGTCCCCACCATGCAAAAGTAAATGTGCCAACAGGAACATTTCATTATGAGGCCACAAATCAAAAAGAAACTGTACACACACATTCATCAGTCTCACTGTCATGGCCATACTCTAGTTTTTTTTTCATCTGGGATTGGGCACGGGCACAACTGGGGATCGCCAACTGCTTTGACTGGACTCAATCAGCTTGTGCTGCAGCATACACGGAATTTCCTTGTGTATTTCGACGATACATTCCTTTTCCAGTTTCTCTATATCAGTGAACCCATTCCAGATTCAAAGTTGTTCATAACTTTGTGAAGGTCATCCATTGCTTTGTGTAAATGTTTTTTTCTGTGGTCATCCAGACTGGCCCACAATTCCTCCTCAGTTAGGATACTTGACCACCATCATCACCACCCTCCAAAATCTGCCACAAAAACTTTTTGGGGCTTAGGGTTTTCCTTTGGCTTATGAGATTTTCTGTGTTTCCTGTCAGAATTTAAATCTTTAATTTCTAGGTCTTCATTCTGAATTTCCTCCCGAAACTGGGTCAGTTTCCTGGGACCTAGGTGATAGGGGTTTTGTTTTATGGGGTCTCTCCTACATCCACATGGTGTAGGGTTAGGGATGTGCACCCTGGTTTGTCCCTGTAAATCCCTTTATACGCTACCCCTTCAAGAACACCCTGACACAGATCCACATGGCCTGCATCCGGGCTTGCCAGCTGGACATGCTGACCGTGTGTGTGTAGTAGTCCCCGTCCGTGCAGCAGAACCTGGTCTCCAATCATCTCGGCCATCCCTGCCATTGGACAAAGACTTTGCTTCACTTGGTGTGCAATGGCCACTCTACATTAAAAGAACCCATGCACAGGCATCTTCCTGTAAATGAACATCGGGACCTGAAATACCAGGATTGGACTATTCGGTCACCTAAGAACCCACAACCCTGGAGTGGAAAAAAGTCATCCTCGTTCCCGAGGGACTGCCTAAGAAGGAGAAGAATACGCTGTGAGCAGCCTTATTAGGTCTCCTCTTTGTTCTGCATTTAAATGGGAGAGTACGGTGTCTAATTTCCCTAACATTTCAATGTTAGCTAATCGGACAGTAGGGGGTTCGATTTGGAAATCCTTCAGGCCTCCCTCTAACTCCTCACTGTCCCTTTCACCCTCCTCTTTCCTGACTACCTGACTGACCTGTGCTTGTTTGTCCCCATCCCGGCTGTGATACCATTTTAACATATTGATGTGGCACAGCCTTTGCTTTTTCCTACGATCTGAGGTGTCAATTATATAATTCACCTGGCTAATTCACTTTACTACACTGCACGGTCCACTGAACTGGGCTTTCAATGGTTCTCCCTGTATTGATAATAGCACGAAGACATGTTCTCCGGGTTGAAATGTTCTGGCCTTGGCATGTTTATCCACTTGCCTATGCACAGTTGTTTGGGAGGTTTTTAGGTGCTGCCTGAGCCACCGCACAGGCTCTCGTGAGCCATTCTCGGGACATGGAGATGTAGTCTAACAGAGAAGATTCGTCCCCAGGTCCCAAAAACCTCTGATTCATTAGTTTTAGAGGACCTCTCACCTCATGTCCATAAACTAATTCAAAGGAACTAAAGCCAGTGAACTCATTGGGTGAGTCCCTGGTAGTAAACAGAAGAAATCTCAGCTATTTGTCCCAGTCATGGGGGTACTCATAGCAGTATGCCCTAATCATTGTCTTTAGGGTCTGGTGGTACCGTTCCAAAGCCCCTTGTGACTGTTGGTGTTAGGTAGAGGACTTTAACTGGATTATGCCCAGATTACCCATGGCCTTCTGAAAAATACTGGACATAACATTTGTGCCCTGATCCGACTGGATCTCAGCAGGCAGCCCATATCGGGTGAAGAATTGGGTTAGCCCATCCACCACTACCTTGGCAGAAATAGAGGGATAGCCTCTGGAAATCGAGTAGCCACATCCATAGTGGTGAGAAGATACTGGTAGCCACCTTTTGTTTTCGGCAGGAACCCCACACAATCTAACAGCGCTCTGCTGAATGGTTCCCCAAAAGCCAGTATGGGAATTAGAGGTGCTGGTTTTATTGCAGGTTCAGGCTTCCCCACAATCTGGCACATGCGGCAAGTCTTACAGAACTTCACCACATCCTTGTGGAGTTGTGGCCAGTGAAAATGCTGTCTGATGCCAGCTTGTGTTTTTCCAATACTGACCTGTTCAGCCATTGGAATCTCATGGCCTATTAATATTTCCCTATGGTACCTCGGTGGCACCACTACCTGGTGAACCACTGTCCACTCTTCGTCTGCAGGTCTGTGAGGGGGTCTCCACTTCCTCATCAGCACCTCATCCTTTAAATAGTAACACTCTGGAACTCCCCCTGCTTCAGCTTCTGCTCAGGCAGTCTGTGCTAACTTTTTGTAATGCTGGTTCAGCTTGCTGAGCCTCAACCAAGAAAAACCTGTTTAACCCATCCTTTGGGTCCTCTAACTTCCCAAAGAAGATTTCAGATAACCAGACAGTAGGGTCATTTGTCTGCAGTGTCAGTTCAGCCTCCTCTGATGGAGCTTGTTTGGCCATGGACTGGGTCACCACACAGTCAGGGAAAATACCAGGGACCTTTTCCTGTAGTTTCTCTGTCTCCCTGACATCTTTCAGTCTCTCTAAAACCACTGGGGAAGCTACCACCTTCGTCCCCGCCAGATCATTAGCCAGGAGCAGGTTGACCCACCCATAGGTAAACTAGGACAATCCTCATGGTTACCGGTCCTGAAACAAGGTTGCACTCCCGGTGCACCCAGTATAAAGGTATGGGCATATAATTTCTTCCAATACCATTTACTAGCAGTCTAGCATTCAGTGCACTCTCTGGAGGATAGGTCATGCTTTTTCCCAACAGAAGGGATTGGGTGGTCCCTGTATCCCTAAGTATGACTATGGGCTTACTCGCCTCACTCGAGGGGTATGGGGTCACTTTTCCTCTGGACAGAAAATCCTGGTAACTCTCAGGGATTTTGTTACATTTTCCCACACTCTCAGTGGTAGGTTTACTGGGTTTTACTGTCGCAGTTAAATACAGCCTACGCCACTGTGCTTTCTGTCAGGGCTCCTTTTTCCGCACTGGTCTGGTGTACCCTGACTAAACCTATGGGTTTTCCCTGTAACTGCCAGCAGTCAGCTCGAAGGTGATATGCCTTTTTACAATGGAAACATACAGACTTCTGGGCATCACTCCTCTTCTCAGCTCCTTCCAGTTTGTGCTGAGGAGGGCCCTCTGTGTTTCCAGCTTTCCCTTCTCGCTCATGGCTGTTCATCCACCTATTATTCTCCCACCTTCTATCCTTTTCAGGTTTTTGGAGGTGACGAGGGAAGGGTTTTCTTTGGGGAAAGGGCTTGTGAATAAGTGCATTATCATCAGCCAGGATTGCTGCCTGCCTGACTCGTGGAACCTTTTGTTCCTCCACGTGGTTTCTTATGGAAAGGGGAAGAGAGTTTTTGAACTCCTCAAGGAGGATCACCTCTCTAAGGTTTTCATAGGTGGACTCTATCTTAAGTACCCGTGTCCATCGGTCGAAAGTTATTGCTTAACTATTTCGATCTTGACGTAAGTTTGTTCAGGCTGCTTTCGGAGGGTTCAGAATTTTTGTTGGTATGCCTCCAGTACTAGCTTGTATGCACTAAGGATAGCATTTTTAGTCATCATATAATCTGATGAACTCTCATCAGGCAACAGTGAATAAACCTTATGGGTTTTTCCTGTTGGTTTGCTTTGCAATAACAGTGTCCAGCTGTCTACTGGCCACTTCAACTGTTTTGCAAGCTTTTCAAAACAGATAGAAAATAATTCCACATCCCCCTCATTGAACATTAGTATCAACTGGGAGAACTTTAAAAGCTTAGCACCTGGTCATGAGCTAGGGGTAAATCCCTCACTAGCAGTGCCTTCACTGGGTACATTGGGTCTTCCCCTATTCAGCATGAGCTGCCTTAACTCCCTTTGGAAAACTCTTTTTCCTTTTCCTCCCTTTCTTTTTCTCTTTCCTGGAATTCTGTCTCTTCTTTCTCTCTCTGGAAAGCTCTTTCTTTCTCCCTTTCCTGGAATTCTAATTCGAGTCTCCTCTATTCTGGTTGTATCTTAGCTAATGTTACTTTGTCTGTTTCATATTCGATGCCTGTCTCCGGTTCTTCAGTGTCAATTTTCAAATGGTTGGCCACAAGTTTTAGGATTTCAGGCTTCCTAGCTTTTGGACCGATAGTATTCTCCAACTGCCCAGCTACATTCCTCAACTCTTCAGCAGATAGGGCTTTTAACCTGGCACAAGTTACTTCACTCTGTTCTGGGAAGGTACTGACCTCAAATGTGGACATTTTAGCACTGTCACATTGAAAACACAAGAAAACCTGTATCGAAACTTTTAAATTGTTGCTAGGAATCAATTGGTTTCCCGCTTCCAATTTCCTGTTTGTCTTTGGGTTTGAGCGCAGACGTGAGCCCCCAAATTTCTTTTACAGTCAATTGAGGAGGGGTTGAAGGGCTTACCTCTTTTCCCTCTCCGTGTTAGACCACAACAGGTTTAATTCTTTCTTAAAGTGGATGTACTGGCCAATTCAGGAGGATGTTGTAGTGTGTCCCAGTGCTGTGACTGTACTACATAGAACATAGAACAGTACAGCACAGTACAGGCCCTTCGGCCCACGATGTTGTGCCGACCCTTTAACCTACTTTAAGATCAAACTATCTACATACCCTTCATTCTACTATCATCCATGTACCTATCCAAGAGTCGCTTAAATGTCCCTAATGTATCTGCTTCTACTACCACCGCTGGCAGTGCATTCCACGCAACCACCACTCTCTGTGTAAAGAACCTACCTCTGACATCTCCCCTAAACCTTCCTCCAATCACCTTAAAATTATGCCCCCTGGTGATAGCCCTTTCCACCCTGGGAGAAGGTCTCTGGCTATCCACTCTATCTATGCCTCTCATCATCTTGTACACCTCTATCAAGTCACCTCTCATCCCTCTTCGCTCCAATGAGAAAAGCCCTAGCTCCCTCAACCTTTCTTCATAAGACATGCCCTCCAGTCCAGGCAGCATCCTGGTAAATCTCCTCTGCACCCTCTCTAAAGCTTCCACATCCTTTCTATAATGAGGCGACCAGAACTGAACACAATATTCCAAGTGTGGTCTACTCAGGGCTTTATAGAGCTGCAGCATAACCTCGCGGCTCTTAAACTCAATCCCCCTGTTAATGAAAGCCAACACCCCATACGCCTTCTTAACAACCCTATCAACTTGAGTGGCAACTTTGAGGGATCTATGGACGTGGACCCCAAGATCCCTCTGTTCCTCCACACTGCCAAGAATCCTGTCTTTAAGCCTGTATTCTGCATTCAAATTCGACCTTCCAAAATGAATCACTTCACACTTTTCCAGGTTGAACTCCATCTGCCACTTCTCAGCCCAGCTCTGCATCCTGTCAATGTCCCGTTGAAACCTACAACAGCCCTCCACACTATCCACAACTCCAGCAACCTTTGTGTCATTGGCAAACTTGCTAACCCAGCCTTCCACTTCCTCATCCAAGTCATTTATAAAAATCACAAAGAGCAGAAGTCCCAGAACAGATCCCTGCGGAACACCACTGGTCACCAAGCTCCAGGCTGAATACTTTCCATCTACTACCACCCTCTGTCTTCTGTGGGCCAGCCAATTCTGTATCCAGAGAGCCAAATTTCCCTGAATCCCATGCCTCCTTACTTTCTGAATGAGCCTACCATGGGGAACCTTATCAAACGCCTTGCTAAAATCCAAAGACACCACATCCACTGCTCTTCCTTCATCAATGTGTTTTGTCACACCCTCAAATAATTCAATAAGGCTTGTGAGGCATGACCTGCCCCTCACAAAGCCATGCTGACTATCTCTAATCAAACTATGCTTTTCCAAATAATCATAAATCCTGTCTCTCAGAATCCTCTCCAATAATTTGCCCACCACCGACGTAAGACTGACTGGTTTGTAATTCCCAGGGTTATCCCTATTCCCTTTCTTGAACAAGGGAATAACATTTGCTACCCTCCAATCATCTGGTACTACTCCAGTGGACAGTGAGGACGCAAAGATCATCGCCAAAGGCGCGGCAATCTCTTCCCTCGCTTCTCATAATAACCTTGGGTATATCCCGTCTGGCCCCAGGGACTTATCTATCCTCATGTCTTTCAAAATTTCCAGCACATCCTCCTTCTTAACATCAACATCGAGCATATCAGCCTGTTTCACGCTGTCCTCACAAACGACAAGGTCCCTCTCACTAGTGAATACTGAAGCAAAGTATTCATTAAGGACCTCTCCTACCTCCTCCGACTCCAGGCACAAGTTGCCTCCACTATCCCTGATCAGCCCTACCCTCACTCTGGCCATCCTCTTGTTCCTCACATAAGTGTAGAACGCCTTGGGATTTTCCTTAATCCTACCCGCCAAGACTTTTTCATGTCCCCTTCTAGCTCTCCTAAGTCCATTCTTCAGTTCCTTCCTGGCTACCTTGTAACCCTCTAGAGCCCTGTCTGATCCTTGCTTCCTCAACCTTAAGTAAGCTTCCTTCTTCCTCTTGACTAGCTGTTCCACTGTATCTGTAATGTTGTTGTGTGTCCCAGTGCTGTGGCTGTACTGTACCCCTAATGTTGTCGTGTGTCCCAGTGCTGTGACTGTACTGTACCCCTGATGTTGTCGTGTGTCCCAGCGCTGTGACTGTACTGTACCCCTAATGTTGTCGTGTGTCCCAGTGCTGTGACTGTACTGTACCCCTGATGTTGTCGTGTGTCCCAGTGCTGTGACTGTACTGTACCCCTAATGTTGTCGTGTGTCCCAGCGCTGTGACTGTACTGTACCCCTAATGTTGTCGTGTGTCCCAGTGCTGTGACTGTACTGTACCCCTAATGTTGTCGTGTGTCCCAGCGCTGTGACTGTACTGTACCCCTAATGTTGTCGTGTGCCCCAGTGCTGTGACACTGGGTTGCGCTCCGGGTTGAGGCACTGCAGTGCGGGCCGATGCCGCAGGGGGCGGTGGTGTGCTGCTGCTGACGTCAGGCGACGCTCTGTCCGCTCTATCTCGGTCTCTCCGGCCCCGCTCTCTCCGCCATGGCCCGCACCGAGCAGATTCTCGTCCTCGAGCCGCCCAACGAGCTGAAATTTAAAGGTGAGCGGCGGGACAGCGGCATTGGGACCCTCAGCACTAACCTGAGTGTGTAGCCACCTATGTTCGGACACCCTTCAAAATCAAGCAGGGGTTTAGTCAGAGGGTTCAGGCCGCAGCCGGAGAGCCTCAGCTCGGCCTCGATGGAGTGGGAAGGGGACCGGGACGTTCCCGGCCTCTCCTGACTGGAATCGCGGGCGTTGCGGCGACTGAGGCTGGGGATCGAGAATGGATTCGGTGTAGTGATTGGAACCGAGAGTGAGGCCCCAGCGCTGCAGCCAGTGCAGCCTCTGGAAGAGCCGGCGAGCCGGTTTGCAGAGGGCACCATCCCGGCTCAGGTGCACCGGGCCTCGGCTCCACATACACCGAACATCGCCCCCGTGCCCCCAGCCCCCACCCCCGTGCCTCCTCCCCTCCTGACTCCTCCCCCATTGCCCCCCCTCCCCCGTGACCCCGCTCCCCTCTCCCCCCCCCTATCCCCTCTCCCCCCCCCCCCGTGACCCCGCTCCCCTCTCCCCCCCCCTATCCCCTCTCCCCCCCCCCTATCCCCTCTCCCCCCCCCTATCCCCTCCCCCCCCCTATCCCCTCCCCCCCCCTATCCCCTCCCCCCCCTATCCCCTCCCCCCCCTATCCCCTCCCCCCATCCCCCCCCTATCCCCTCCCCCCATCCCCCCCCTATCCCCTCCCCCCATCCCCCCCCTATCCCCTCCCCCCATCCCCCCCCTATCCCCTCCCCCCATCCCCCCCCTATCCCCTCCCCCCATCCCCCCTCCCCTACTCCCTCCCCCCATCCCCCCTCCCCTACTCCCTCCCCTGCCCCCCCTCCCTCCCCTGCCCCTGGCTCCCCCTCCCCCCATCCCACCCCCCCTATCCCCTCATCCCACCCCCCCACCCCCCCATCCCCTCCCCCCCATCCCCTCCCCCCCATCCCCTCCCCCCTGCCCCCCTCCCTTACTCCCCCCCCCTTACTCCCCCCCGCCCCCCTCCCTTACTCCCCCCCGCCCCCTCCCTCCCCTCCCTCCCCCGCCCCCCTCCCTCCCCTGCCCCCCTCCCTCCCCTCCCTCCCCTGCCCCCCCCGCCCCCCTCCCTCCCCTGCCCCCCCCGCCCCCCTCCCTCCCCTGCCCCCCCCGCCCCCCTCCCTCCCCGCCCCCCTCCCTCCCCGCCCCCCTCCCTCCCCTGCCCCCCCCGCCCCCCTCCCTCCCCTGCCCCCCCGCCCCCCTCCCTCCCCTGCCCCCCCCTGCCCCCCTCCCTCCCCTGCCCCCCTCCCTCCCCTGCCCCCCCCTGCCCCCCTCCCTCCCCTGCCTCCCCCTGCCCCCCTCCCTCCCCTGCCTCCCCTGCCTCCCCTGCCCCCCCCACCCCTCCCCTCTCCCCTCTCCCCCTGACCCCTATTCATCATCTCCCCTCTATTCATCATCACTGATCCCAAACTTTGGAGATTAATCTGTTGTATAAATTTCAAGAGCCCTTTCCAAATGTTAATGCCTTGTAAATGTGTATCAGGTCACCATGTATAGTAAGGAGGTGTGAGACGTTGCTCAACACAGACAATTCTCTCATTGTGACAGAGATGTATCAGCAAAATATACTTAAAAAAGGTTGTCAGGGAATTGGCCATGAGCAGTTGCTTGCGAACCAGAGATGTTCCTATTTTATGCACTTGCATTGCACGTAGCCAACTGAGATAATTGTGGGAAAGCGAAGCTTAACAAAAGGCCACCTGTCTATTGTGTGGGAGCGAGAAAATGTCTTGTGACCCCAGACCACTGTGGTGGGCTTGTCCTTGGTGCTGCCTCTGATCAGATGCCATAACCAGCAGAAGCCCATTTTGGTGTTTCCGTTGATCACCTGCCAACGTTCCGGTGGCTGGACGGGACAATGCCTGAGGAAATTCCAGCTGAACCGCTGGCTGAAATGGGGAGCTCTTTGGTTGTGGTGTGCTGAGAGCCAAATTTACTTACACTCTGCTGATGGATCTGTTGCCTGACGTTGGGGTGCGGGAGTCGGGGGGGGGGGGTCACTTCAGAATCGCTATTGGATGAGTAGTCAGAGCAGCCATCAGTGTGTACACACCAATGTTAATGTCACAGTGAAACACAAACTGCTTCACTGCAACACTACAGTTGATGTGTAAGACACCTTTCAAGTACAGGTTTTGGTGAGGAAAATTGGAGTACAATCTGTCATAGCTCCTCCAGACACCCAGTAATTTGTGATTCAGGGCTTGAAGGGAGGCATCAGCGGCTGACCAATGTCCTTGGTCCACCAACAGATGTTAGCTTTTTTATTTATTTATTTATTTTTATTTAGAGATACAGCACTGAAACAGGCCCTTCGGCCCACCGAGTCTGTGCCGACCAACAACCACCCACTTTATACTAACCCTACAGTAATCCCATATGCCCTACCACCTACCTACACTAGGGGCAATTTATAACAGCCAATTTACCTATCACCTGCAAGTCTTTGGCGGTGGGAGGAAACCGGAGCACCCAGAGGAAACCCACGCAGACACAGGGAGAACTTGCAAACTCCACACAGACAGTACCCAGAATTGAACCCGGGTCCCTGGAGCTGTGAGGCTGCGGTGCTCGCCACTGTGCTGCTCCTTTTTTAATGTACAGTTTTTGTTGAAGACAAAGCTCTATTGTCATGATGTTCATTGGTTTATTTAATGTGCTGCGCATAGTTTGGGTTAGTGATTTATCAAGGTGTGGCATCTGAGCCTTAGTAACCGAGTGAGTTGAGCATGGTTTTGTTGACAATTTGTAAGGTAATTTTTAAATTTTCACTTTAAGAATTTTATAAAGAGTAGCTTTATTAAATGGCGCCTTTTAAGTTTGTGGAATGCTGAGGAGTTGGCGTGCTTCACGGTGCCAGTTGTAACTAGTCCGGGTTAGGGTTGTAGCCAGAGTCGTTATAGCTCTGTACTGCTGGCACACAGCAGCAGATGAATTGGGTTTCGACTGTCTTAGTGAGAAAGCACAACTTCAGAGAAAACTTTGCATAAATTGACGAGAAATATTGGCAGTCGTGGATCTTAAACTCCCCTTGCATTCGCTTGCAGCTTTACGCTGGTATGGGAACGCACATGAACAGCAGTTAACTGCTATTGGATTCTTCATGATTTTTCTCCATTTCACTGGGGTAACTTTCCCTTGACAGATGGCTCCTTCATTGCTGCTAATATTTCAGTGCAGGGTTATGACAGGTTTGTGAAACTCTCACGTAATGTCCACTGGAAATAAAAAAAAATACCCAGTTGTGCTCCAAGCATTTTCCTTCCAAACTTGGATTGTGTCTGAAAAGAGCATTTTAAATAGTACAGCACTTGGGTTGTCAGTAGTGGTGGGGTTGTTAGGAGTATTACAGGAAAGATATGTCCCACAATATTAAACTGTCATGGCGTAAATGTTTTCCCCTATAGCTGCCAACGCGCTAAATAAGTCTGGGACAACTGGGACGAACTAGCGAGTCTAGCGATGCCATTGCTAAACTCTGGCCTCAAAGCACTTATAATTTTGGTCTGTATGTCGGAGGCTCAAAGAACCACATTGTATGATTAAATGTTGTGCTCAACAAGCTATGAATTATTAGGAAGGCATCAAAGTTAGGCCTGATTGTTATCCTGTTCTCACCTAGCTGCTGACACCTTTCCACTATGTAGGAAGTGGGGAAGATGAGTTGTTTCTTTCCTCCCTTACCCAAAGCATGCTGAAGCCAGTTGTAGCATTCCAGTCACTGCCCCCAGCTGAGAGCATCTCACTCAACAGACTAGGGACTGATTGTGGGCCTTTTGCTCTGCTTGTCTTGGTGTCACTCTGGGTGGTGCACCTGATCCTAGTTTGAACTCTATCTCATGATGTGGGTTAAGTGCTGCTGAACAATGAGAGAGAGAGTCTGCTTCCAATACATGGCAGCTTTATTGAAAGGACTCCTCCAAGCCAAGATATTCTCCGAGCTGGAAACTGCATTTGGAATCCTGAAATTGTATGTTAAGCACATTTGTTAAAACTGTTAACCCTCTCTCACCAACTGAGTTCATCTGCAAGACAGCGCTTAAACAGCTCATGCTAGCAGCAGGGCTTAGGTTCAGTTTGTCACCTCATTGAGGCAGCTAGAATTGGCATGAGCTTGGACGTCGTCATGGACTTTATTGCAGTCTGGTAGGACCCTGTTGTATTGGTGTACAAGTTCAGTCTCCTCTGCTGACTAATTCCAGCAGGACCAGGGTCTATTAGAATAAGCACCTTCAAATGACGAGAGTTTCCACTCTATATTGAGGGACTTTAACTTGTAATTGATTTTTTTGCAATTAATTTTCATCACTTTTGTCTTCAGATTGCTTGGCTCTTTGGGTTGTTGTTCCTCTCCCCAACCCGCTCTCTCTGTAGCAAGGACTATTGCAAGCTCATGCTGACTTTCCTCTGTGCTTAATGATTGGCATCAGCATGGCAGCCGGTGCCATTGCTTGCTACGTATCTGTGCTGACCTGGCTGAGGTTTCTCTTGTGAGTGGGAGGCCTCTGCTCATCCTACCACACTGGAACACCACCATCACTGTGGCATCGTGCCAATGAACATCTTGAGTTTAACAATGAGCTCACTGTCCGAATTGTACTCGCTTAGCTTGGTTATTCATTCCAAATTGTAAAGCAGAAGATTTAAAAGGCATAGTATGCCACACTGAAGGTTCATAAGCAGAGCAATTTAACCAAACAAAATTCTTTTAAGTGATCCCTGAAAGGTTTCTAGGTGTTGATATATGGTTCCCATTCACTGCAAATAGCTGTGGCTGAGTATGTTGAGGATTTATACCGTGTGATGGGGTTATTGTATTAAAGGTGTTCTATCAGACATATTGTGCAATACTGCTTATATATTGAGTTAACTTCACTTGATCCACATTTTAATTTCAAAGGATTATTCAAGTTTCAAGGGATGTTAATTTAATATTATGGGATCTATGTTTTAATTTGGTTTTCCTGGTTTTTATCACAATCTTTTATCCAAGCATTTTTTTAAAACTATTGTAATTTAACTATCACAATCATTGCTGCTACTGGTGTTGTGATGTTGAAAAGGAAAAATGTCAGCCTGGTTTCAGTGAGTCAGTGCAGCAGGTTATTTTTTAAAGCATTTTTGTTTTTCTCTCATAGCTGCTTGTTATTGTTCAGCTGTCTCTAGATTTCTTACAATTTCCTATTCATCAAATTCCTCAATGTGCATCTTCTTCCAAGCAGGAGAAGGGCTCTGGGCTGTGGACTCCTCCTTGATCTCTCTCTCCATGTTTTAAGCAGGAGAGAAGGCTTCAAAGGCTTTGGACCCCTCTCTAAGTTCACTGTTCATCTTCTATCTGGGAGATCGAGACTTTTTATATGATGGACCTCTCCCTTAGGTCCTGCATATATTCCAAGTGGGGAAATGGGGCTGTTGAGGTTATGGATCCCTCCCTGAGCTCACTCTACATTATCCAACACACAGAGAGCCTCTTAGGCTTTGAACTTCTGAACTAACTTCCCTACTCCACTTGGAATAGTGGATTGTTCTGAACCTAAGCTCCCAACAGAGGCAAATGGTTAGAATCTTAAATGTCTTTAACTGCCTGATGTATTACAATGGGTTGACTTGGCATCTGAGCTATTCAGGTGGAAGACTCAGTAGCTTTCCCCAACCCTCCCCTTGGGGTAAGTGACTCCATGACTCTCCATTCCAAATTCATCCATGTCCTGAAGTAGATGCATTGCAAAGATCCCACTGTTCTGCATCAACAGTATGCCCTAGTGCATGGGGGCATCCGCAAGCAAAGCTGCTAATTTGTGCTTTCTTATTTAGATTATCGATGATTGTGACAATCCTGTGAATTCTGCAAATGTCACAGGTGTAAGAGCAAAACTTGTGCAGAGCTACCCAAATGAATTGGACACAAGTTGAGGTACAGATCAACCATGTCTCATTGAATGGGGGAATAGGCTCGTGGGGCTGAATGGCTTACTCATGTTCCAGTGTTCCTACCTACGTTCACAGAGAAGTGTTCAGACAGTGCCGATACACACACTGTCCTCCCTCCACCTTCCCGACGGGAAGTATTGAAATGACAGTGACTGCATAAAACTGCTTGGATCAATTTAAGGTTGGGTTCTAGTAATGAGATTTACAGTGAATATGTAAGCATTGCAAACAGGAAGAAAAAAAAGGGGCATCTGTTCTCCATGAATAGTGTTCAGACAGCTGAAAGTGATGTCCAGAGTGATTTAGGGGCACTTGAATAATTTTCAGACTTTTCTGAAAGACCTCTGCAAATACAGACATACACCTATGGATCCCTCTCCCATCCTCTGAAAGTTTGTGCTAGCTGTCCAAAGGAGAACAGTGTAAGAAAAGTTTAATAAGTGACAACAGAAATAAGATGCTAGTAAGGCAGGAAACATGGAATAATACAAGAAGTGCAGAATTCAGAAATGCCAAGACATTGAGGTGCCAAGTACACAGCCCCAAATGGCAGCCTTCATAGGTCCCCAAACACCTGCAAGTACTAGCTTTTTTCTTTGTGGGTCAGTGGAGGAGGCCACACACAGATTTTAAAGCCATTAACTTCCATCTCTCAAAGTGCCAATTGTAATACATCTTGGTGCTGTAATTTAGTATTTATCCAGTGGAGTAACAGTGCTAAGAACAAGTCACGAGATTCAAAGAGGACAAACTAGTGAATAAGAAGTGTACGGATAACTAGTTGTCTGAACTTTGTGGGCTGCATTGCGTGGCTCGTTGCCATAGGTAGATCACTGCTGCAGGGGTGCTCAGTTGGCATCTTTTGAGCCTATATATTTTGCATTAATTATGTTCTATGAACTATTTACTGCTTGGTGTACAATCGGGGCTGGTTGCATTGTGTTTCACTTTTATGGAAAGTAAAGATTTTCTTTCCATTATGAGCGTGTTTTTTTAAATGAAATCTTGTGCGCTGCTTAGTCGATTTTCTTCCCTGCCCCAGCCCAAAATGTTCACCGTAAATTCAGTGGCCTGGATTTTGTGGTCAGCGACGAAGCTCTCACCGCTGACCTCGCAAAAGGCAATCCACAAATATCTACCGATTTCAGTGGCATAGTTTTCCCCTTTTCAGGCAGCGTTTAAATCTGGTGCCAAGTCAAGGGGATGTCTTGGTGTGCTGCAGCACTGATTTCAGCAAGCAGATAAGTAGCCAAGCATATTGAAGTATTCAGCCAGAGCAAACCAAGAAGTTAAAAGTGCTTAATATCCTTCACTTTAATTTACATTTTCAGAAAGCAAAATAAATGAATGGATTAAGATAGAAGACAAAATAAAGATGAACTTTTAAAAAAAAAAGTGAAATTTTTAACATTATGAAGACATTTGATAGTCCACAAAAAAAATTACCTTCTTGGGGCCCAGTGAGGCTGTTTAGCAGTAATTATTAACTTGGTATGCTGTTTAAAAACCTAGCTACACCTTATTCAATAAAGTGTGACTTTTTCAAAGGTTTTTACAGCAAGACAGCAGCATAAGAGTGGAAGTTCTCGACTATTCATAGATTTCCCATTGATTGCATTCTGGGGGTGTCTCAACAGTGCATAATCTGGAGAAGCAAAGAATCACTGACAGCAGTTTCTGGCTTACTGTGTTAAGCAGCACATGTGCAGGCTGCAGAACTTGTTTTCAGTTTCAGTGGCATAACGACAGTAAATGCTGACAGTTTTGCTGTCATTACCATCGTAGAAAGTGACCCATTATATTTGAAGAACGTTTAACACATTAAATGCAATATTTTTATCTCGAACGATTGGTTGTTTTAGGTAAACTTTGCAAAATGGATGTTTTAAGCTGATTCTTTTCTTTTGAAAAGATCAATAAGTAACACTCATACAATGTACAAATGAATTTTAAAGCCACAATTTATTTATAAAGCCCAGGATCCCATATCCTTGTTGCAGGTATAGCTTGCTGGCTGCAAGACAGTAGGGGTAAAGGTTAGCTATTCAGAACAGCAGAAGTTGTTAAGTGGGATCCCACAAGGATCAGTGCTGGGACCACTGTTCTAGAGGCTATAATCTGGAACAAAAATTGTCACTTGGAAAAACATGTTAATAAATGACAGCCAAAATGGATTTGGTAAAAGCAAATAATATGTAATAAGTTTTATTGAGTTCACTAAAATAGGGTTGATGAAGGTAGTGCATTTGATGTAGATGTGGACTTTCAGAAGGCTTTTGATAAAGTGCCACGTAATAGCTTTGTTAACAAAATTGGAGTTTATGGGATTAGAGGGACATTAGCTGTGTGGCTATGAAATTGGCTAAGAGACAGATGACAGTGAGTAGTAATGAATGTTTGCTCATCAGACTAGAAGGTTCCATATGGTGGTGTTCCCCCCGGGGTCGGTATAAGGACTACTGCACTTTTTGATATATATATATATAAATGGCCTGGACCTGGATATATAGGGCATAATTTAAAAGTTTGCAGATGAGACAAAGCTTGGAAATGTAGCAAACAATGAGAACAGTAACAAGCTTCAGGAGGATCTAGAGCATGGCCGGTGAAATTGAATGCAGAGAAGTGATGCATTTTGGAAAGAAAAATGAAAGGCAGTATAAACTAAATGGTAAATCTTAAAGGGGATGCAGGAATGAAGGACCTGGGGGTTCACTTAAGCAAATCTTTGAAGATGGCAGGACAAGTTGATAAGTCTGTTATAAATGTCTTATGGGATGTTCTTGGCTTTATCAACAGAGGCATAGAGCACAACATCAAGGAAGTTATGCTGAACCTTTATAAAACACTGGTTAGGCCTCAGGCAGAGTATTGTGTCCCATTCTGGACACCACACTTTAGGAATGCTGTCAAAGATTGGAGAGGGGGCAGCAGAGATTTACCAGAATGGCATCAGGAATTAAATACTAAAGTTATGTGGAGAGATTAGAGAAATTGGAACTGTTCTCTTCAGAGGTGAGAAAGTTAATCGGAGATTTAATAAAGGTTCTCAAGGATATGCGGTGTTATGACAGTGTTACGACCAAGGTGGGAGGAGTGTTAATTCAGTCCCACTTCTCCACGGGTCACAGCATATCAGTAAATTTTTCCCACTTACTGAAATAGCTAATTAGATACTCTTTGTCCCTGAAAAAAACACACCAACCAGTTTCTTTAATCAACAACAAAATTAACTGTTTATTATAAAACCAAGTCTTAACCAAAAATGATGTAAAAACTATATATGAATTGAAATATTAAAGCTCCTTATTTTCCCTAGCCCTCATGCACATAAATGGAAAAACAGGTTAACCAGGAAAGAAAAGGATTTTTGTTTACAGCTGTATCTTCCTGGGTCTTGGTTCTTGCAGGGAATTGCAGCAGTTTTGTCTGTCTCCTTTGCAATGTAAGATACAGTGTTGCAAACCAGGCGATCATCTTAAGCTGAAAGGATGACAGCTGGCTGCTTGTCTTTAAAAGAAATATATAAATTCAGATGTCTAGTCAGTGGATTAAAGAAAATCATCATACAAGAAAACATATTGGTGTAACAGTACTCAACGACTGAGCATCCAAAGCGCTCTCGGGTCAATCCAAAGATTCACAACCCTTTGAGTGAAGAAATTTCTCCTCATCTTGTTTTCTAGGGGCTGAATTGCCTACTCCTGCTCCTAGTTCTTATGTTCTAAGTGGCCGATCACTTATTCTGAGGCTGTGACCCCATGTTCTGGAGACCCCAGCCAGGGAAAGCATCTATTCTGTCAAGCCCCTAAGAATTTGCTATGTTTCAATAAGATCAACGCTCATTCTTCTAAACTTATAGGTCTGATCTATTCAGTCACTCCCCATGGGACAGTGCCCTCATTCCAGGTGTCAGACTAGTCCACCTTTGTTGCACTACCTCAAGGCAAATATATCCTTCCTTTGGTAAGGAGACTAAACTGTACACAGTCCTCCAGGTGTGGTCGCAGCAATGCCCTATGTAATTGTATTCATACATCTTTACTCTTGTACTCCAAGCCCTTTGTAGTAAAGGATAAAATACCATTCACTTTTCTAATTGCTTGCTGTACCTGCATGCTAGCTTCCCATGATTCATGTGCAAGGACACCCAGATCTCTCTCACTACCAACATTTCCCAGTCTTGTCATTTAAAGATAATGGTATAGCTCTATATTTTTTTTAAAACTACCATAATTGAAGATTTTCTCTTATGGAAAGGAGGTACTGATTGTTGTATTATTTTGGGCTTTAGACTAATACAAACAGTTGAGAGGCTGGTATAGAGGTTGAACACAGAGCTTTATTGGGAGGTGGCTTCTTCTGCTTACACGTGCTACTGACTAAGCAATATGGCTGCAACATTTGATATTACATCACTTCCTGTGATGTGCGATTTGCATAAACATATATTCAAATGATTGTACTTATTCTATCATATTATCTTAACATACTAACCAATGCACTATCACAAGTGGTATGTGGAGGACCATTCATGGGACCTCCTTGACATGTGGCTGCAGTAATGGGAGTTGAGGTTGGGGTTTCACTGGATGGTCCTGAATAAGGGACAGAGGTTTCTGAGGGCTTTGTGCAGTTTCCACCACAGTCAGGAAGTTTGATCTGGCACTTTTGAAGGTGAGCATAGTGAAGTGGTGGATCATAGCTTGCGAGAGCAAACAGCTCTTAAAGCTATAATGAAAGCAAATTGCTGCGGATGCTGGAAATATGAAATAAAAACAGAAAGTTCAGTTTGTTTCTACTGTGCCTACCCACTGTTCATGTTTGTGCTTGTGGCTGTTCAGTTTTCAGTCCATTAACACCCTATCTGTACTAATACTTTGTCTTTCAGCACACCGTTAACACATTGTTTGCCTTAGTTCCATGACCTTCTGGTCAGCTATTCTGTGACTTTGTCCTGTCAGTACCTTTTTTGTTATCTCTTGCCCCACCCCCTGCTTTACTTGCTTAAAATCTTTTACATTTCTTATATCTACCAGTTCTGAGGAAGGGTCACTGACCTGAAACGTTAACTCTGCTTCTCTCTCCACAGATGCTGCCAGACCTGCTGAGTTTTTCCAGCACTTTCTGTTTTTATTTCTTAAAGCTATAACCTGTTTAATGGCACCTTGCTTCAAAGTACTGCTTTCCACGCACCAATGTATCTTGCACAGCTCATTTAAAAGACAGACAGACTTGCATTTCTATTGGCGCATTTCATGACCTCTGGGTACAAAAGCACTTTTCTTTGAAGTGTCATTACTGTTGTAATGTAGGAAACACTGCAGCCAATTTGCACACAGCAAGTCCCCACATACATAATGACCAGAAAATCTGTTCTGGGTGTTCGTTGAGGGATAAATATTGGCCAAGACATAGGGGAAAAACTCCCTGCACTTCTTGGAACAGAGCCATGGGATCTTTTATATCCTCAGAGCCTTGGTTTAGCATCTCATCTGGAAGACAACATCTGCGACAGTGCAGCAATCTCAGTAGTGCACTGGATTGTCAGCCTGGATTATGTGCTCAGGACTCTGGTGTGAGACTTGAATCCACAACCTTCTGACTCAAAGGTGAGAGTACTACCTGTTGAACCACAGTTGATACTGCAGGGTAGGTATGCCAGCACTTGGCGTATCTTGTAAGGTTAACAACATGGCACTGGTGAACCTTCAGCATAAGATTTTTTAATAAACGGCAACTCTAATATGGCAAATGAAATTACACAGAAGTCCAGGTTATCCTTGCTCTACCCACCCCAGCCGTAGTTCAGTAGCGAAAGGTGCGACTTGCTGTAACATTGTGCCGTACTGACCAGGGCCTGTGTTCTATCTTGGTCTCAGCTGACACAGCAATTAAGGCTCCAGTTGTCCTCACTGAGCTAGAGTTCCTATACCCTATGCAGTTAGCTTTGCTGGAAAGTGCTTGTGTGATGCCAGATAAGGACGAGATCAGGATGCTTGTCTGTGAGACCTTCCACAGTTGAATAGCCTTCCCAGCAATCTCTTTCCTAGCCTATGTGCAGAAAATGGGCAAACTATAGCAGGCTGATCCTACCCCAATGTCCTGAAGAAGGGCTGAGAGAAAAATAACTGAGACTGAAGGATGCAATAAAAACAAAGTGCTGGAAATACTCAGCAGGTCTGACAGCATCTGTGGAGAGAGAAGCAGAGTTAATGCTTCAGGCCAGTGACCTTTCTTCAGAACTGAAAGATGTAAGCCTGGGTTACTTTTTGATGAAGTAACAGAGAAGGTTGATGAAGAGAATGTAGTGGATGTTGTCTATATGGATTTTAAGAAAGCATTTGATAAAGTACCGCATAAAAGACTGGTTAACAAGATTGAGAATCATGGAATAGGAGGGTTAGTGTCAAGTTGGAGAACAAAAAAATTGGCTTAAGAATGGAAAACAGTGAGTCATGGTAAATGTTTGATTTTCAGACTGGAGGATGGTAGACACTGGTGTTCCCCAAGGGTCAGTGCCAGGATCACTGCTTTTTTTGATATAAATGACTTGAATGTTGGAATGGAGAGTCGTCGTTGTCTTCTTTGACCTCCTTGTCTCGAGAGACAATGGGTAAGCGCCTGGAGGTGGTCAGTGGTTTGTGGAGCAATGCCTGGAGTGGCTATAAAGGCCATTTCTAGAGTGACAGACTCTTCCACAGCTGCTGCAGATAAAATTGGTTGTCGGGGCTGTTACACAGTTGGCTCTCCCCTTGCGCTTCAGTCTTTTTTCCTGCCAACTGCTAAGTCTCTTCGACTCACCACACTTTAGCCCCGCCTTTATGGCTGTCCGCCAGCTCTGGCGATCACTGGCAACTGACTCCCACGACTTGTGATCAGTGTCACAGGACTTCATGTCATGTTTGCAGACGTCTTTAAAGCGGAGACATGGACGGCCGGTGGGTCTGATAACAGTGGCGAGCTCGCTGTACAATGTGTCCTTGGAGATCCTGCCATCTTCCATGCGGCTCACATGGCCAAGTCATCTCAAGCGCCGCTGGCTCAATAGGGTGTATGTGCTGGGGATGTCGGCCGCCTCGGGGACTTCTGTGTTGGAGATACGGTCCTGCCAAGGATTCTCCGGAGGCAGTGAAGATGGAATGAATTGAGACGTCGCTCATGGCTGACATACGCTGTCCATGCCTTGCTGCCATAGAGCAAGGTACTGAGGACACAGGCTTGATACCCTCAGACTTTTGTGTTCCGTGTCAGTGTGCCATTTTCCCACACTCTCTTGGCCAGTCTGGACATAGCAGTGGAAGCCTTTCCCATGCGCTTGTTGATTTCTGCATCGAGAGACAGGTTACTGGTGATAGTTGAGCCTAGGTAGGTGAACTCTTGAACCACTTCCAGAGCGTGGTCGCCGATATTGATGGATGGAGCATTTCTGACATCCTGTCCCATGATATTCGTTTTCTTGAGGCTGATGATTAGGCCAAATTCGTTGTAGGCAGCCGCAATCCTGTCGATGAGTCTCTGCAGACATTCTTCAGTGTGAGATGTTAAAGCAGCATCGTCAGCAAAGAGGAGTTCCCTGATGAGAACTTTCCGTACTTTGGTCTTCGCTCTTAGACGGGCAAGGTTGAACAACCTGCCCCCTCCTGATCTTGTGTGGAGGAAAATTCCTTCTTCTGAAGACTTGAACGCATGTGAGAGCAGCAGGGAGAAGAAGGTCCCAAACAGTGAAGCTGCAAGAACACAGCCCTGTTTCACGCCACTCAGGATAAGAAAGGGGTCTGATGAGGTGCCGCTATGCTGAATTGTGCCTTTCGTATTGTCATGGAATGAGGTGATGATACTTAGGAGCTTTGGTGGACATCCGATCTTTTCTAGTAGTCTGAAGAGACCACGTCTGCTGACAAGGTGAAAGGCTTTGGTGAGATCGATGAAAGCAATGTAGAGGGGCATCTGTTGTTCGCGGCATTTCTCCTGTAGTTGACGAAGGGAGAACAGCATGTCAATGGTCGATCTCTGTGCTCAAAAGCCACACTGTGCGTCAGGGTTGACATGCTCAGCCAGCTTCTGGAGCCTGTTTAAAGTGACTCGAGTGAAGACTTTCCCCACTATGCTGAGCAGGGAGATTCCACGGTAGTTGTTGCAGTCACCGCGGTCACCCTTGTTCTTCTAGAGAGTGATGATATTGACATCGCGTATGTCCTGTGGTACTGCTCCCTCGTCCCAGTACAGGCAAAGCAGTTCGTAGAGTGCTGAAAGTATAGCAGGCTTGGCACTCTTGATTATTTCAGGGGTAATGCTGTCCTTCCCAGGGGCTTTTCCGCTGGCTAGAGAATCAATGGCATCACTGAGTTCCGATTTTGTTGGCTGTACGTCCAGCTCATTCATGACTGGCAGAGACTGGGCTACATTGAGGGCGGTATCAGTGACAACATTTTCATTGGTGTACAGTTCTAGGTAGTGCTCCACCCAGCGGTCCATTTGCTTGCGTTGGTCAGTGATTGTGTCCCCTGATTTAGATTTGAGGGGGGCGATCTTCTTGATGGCCCAAAAGCTCTCTTAATGCCATCATACATTCCTCTGATGTTTCCGGTGTCGGAGGCCAGCTGAATATGACTGCATAGGTGTTGCCAGTAGTCATTTGCGCAGCGCCTGGCTGTTCTTTGTGCAGCGCTTCTGGCTGCTTTAAGTGCTGCAGATGTTAACTCGCTGAGGGCTTTCTTGTAGTTTAACAGTGCAATGCGCTTAGCGGCTATAACAGGTTCCAGCTCTTCAAAGTGAGATTGAAACCAGTCTGCATTCTGCTTCACATGTTTGCCTTAGATGGTCATAGCCGAGTCATAGAATGGCGTCTCTGATGTGGGCCCACTTGGTCTCTGCATCCCCTGTGGGAGTGTTTTGAAGGGCTTTTTCAAGTAAAGTTTCAAAATTTGCTGATACCAAATTTGGAGGAGTGGCAAACAGCGAAGATGATACCAATTAACTGCAACAGGACATAGTTAGGCTCACAGAATGGGCAGACAAGTGACAGATGGATTTTAATACAGAGGTGTTTGAGTTAATGAATTTTGGCAGAATGGATAGGGAGAGGCTATATAGACTTAATGGCAGTTCTAAAAAGTGTACAGGAAAAGAGGTACCTGGAATGTGCATACATCTTTGAAGGTGGCAGGACATATTGAGAGTGGCCAGCAAAGCATATGGTATCTTGGGCTTCATAAATAGAGATATTGAGTACAAAAGCAGGGAAGTTATGCTGAACCTTTACAAAGCTACAAAGAATATTGTGTCCAGTTCTAGTCATCACTCTTTAGGATGGATATGAGGGTCTTTGAGAAGGTGCAGAGGACATCTACCAGAATTGATCTGCTGGTTGGCAACCTTCCATCTATGAAAGATGATAGACACGTAGCAAACAATCCATTTAGGTGGGGTGTTTTCTCTTGGTGCACCTTTGCTGATGGCTGTGAAGGCCAGTCCTTGAGCGGCAGGTTCTGCCACAAGTGTTGCACGTTAAGCGCCAAGTGATGCTGTACGTTGTTTTGTGACATTGGTGCCTGTTGCCAAGCTGCTGTAGCAACTGGTCAACATGTTAGTGCACACCAGTCCACAGAATGTGTCGCGCTTTCCCTCTTTCGCAAGTTAGTGACTCCCAGGTGCGATAGTCAACATTTAGGGCCTTCATGTTACGCTTGCAGGCATCCTTGAAGTGGAGTTCTGGACGCCCCGCTGGTCATCTGGCCCTGGCTGAATGGATCCAGGGATGAGGGATTTTTGCTACAAGGTTAGATTGGAGAATCTGGGGTTGCTCTCCTTAGAGCAAAGGAGGTTGAGCAGAGATATTTCTTAGAGGTGTATCAGCTTCTGACAGGTTTAGATAAGCTAGACAAAGAAAAGTTGTTCCCATTAGCTGATGGTACAAGGATATGGAGACACAGATTTAAGGTTCTAGGCAAAAGATACTGGGGGCGGCACAGTGGTTGGCACTGCAGCCTCACAGCTCCAGCGACCCGGGTTCAGTTCTGGGTACTGCCTGTGCGGAGTTTGCAAGTTCTCCCTGTGACCTCGTGGGTTTCCGCCGGGTGCTCCAGTTTCTTTCCACAGCCAAAGACCTGCAGGTTGATAGGTAAATTGGCTATTGTAAATTGCCCCTAGTGTAGGTAAGTGGTCGGAGAATGGTGGGGATGTGGTAGGGAGTATGGGATTAATGTAGGATTAGTATAAATGGGTGGTTGTTGGTCGGCACAGACTCGGTGGGCCGAACGGCCTGTTTCAGTGCTGTATCTCAAAATTAAAAAAAAATAAAAATAAGAGGATGTGAGGAAGAACATTTTTACGCAGCAAGTGGTAATGACCTGGAACTCGCTGCATATGAGTGTGGTGGAAGTGGAGACAATCAGCGATTTCAGAAGGAGATTGGATGGATGCTTGAGGGAAATAAACTTGCAGGGCTATGGGGATAGAGCTGGGGAATGGGACTAACTGGATTGCTCTATGGAGTGCTGGCTTGGACTGGATGGGCTGAATGGCCTCCTGTGCTATAATGACTGTTTTACCTGGCTTATTGAGTCAGATAGGTACATAGTACGTCATGGATATGTCAAGATAAGGTGCGTTGTGCCGTTTCAGACTTTGTCTGGGGATGGGGCAAAAAGTAACTGATCTGTTTTCAGAATCAACGTCTGCATGGAAACAGCAGAGAGATCAAAGAAAGTGTAGTTTATTTTAGAAGCTTGTGAAGTGGGAAAGAGTAGTGTTGTCAGAAGACCTGTTTGGTGTACTGGAACTGATACTTGGTAGGAAAAATCCAACTTAAGCTAATCCTTTGTTCTGGATTCATCACCAGTTATTCCCATCACTGCCACCAACCCTGAGAGACCTATCATCAACAGTATGAACTCTTGGCTGTCCAGTATCCAATGAGTTGGAACTTCCTACAGTTTGGAGTTGATCACACTGATCAACATTTAGAGTCATAGAGTCGTACAGCATAGAAACAGGCCCTTCAGCCCACCACATCCATGCCGACTATAATGCCTATCTATACTAATCCCACCTGCCTGCATTAATTCCATATCCCTCTATGCCTTGCTCATTCAAGTACCTGTCCAGATACATTTCTGTTGCTGCTGTAATGATGTGCTGATGTAATAAACCACCTGACTGCTCGCACGGACTGAGCTGTAAGATGCACAACCTTGCATTATGGCCTGTTGCCAATATCACAATCGTCCACATCCTATACATTGCCCACTTATATCCCTTCTCCATGTCATTGACCACTCAAGCCTTCATTCATAATTTCACCTTGAGGATCGATTTCTCTAACGCTGGCCTGTATACTTAAACTTCAGCTCTTCCAAAAGTCTTTGTTCCCCAAAGAGTAGATTTAAAGATCCTCACTTTAAAGGCTCTCTACAACCTTAGCAACCCTATTTTAATGGTCCTCTCCAGCAGTGTGTCCAAGCTTGGACTTCTGAACTCAGATTAGTGGTTGGTCTCTGTTCCATCACCTAAGGCCAGTCTTTGAGCCATGATGCCCAGGCCCTTTGGAACACTTCCAAAGCTGCCACTCTTTACTACCTTTCAAAGGCCTCCAGAATACCTATCTCTGGTCATGCCTTCTATCTTCCTCCAATCTCAAATTCCATATTTGCTAAGTGTTTCCTCTCACAAGTGACATGCTCAAATACATTTTGTTTTTTCTGAAGAGTACAGTACAATTGCAGGTGATCCTTCATCTTGAGTTGTATGACTCTAAATGCTGTCCGGTCCAAAATCCAGGTTTGGAAGGACGAGATCTGTTGTGTTTCTGCCATTTTTTTGGCACTGATAATTTCAGGTGCTCTCCACGGCTGATGTCCCTGAAAGTCTGGACCATTAATAGGCATTACGAAAAGATGATGTAAAGCAAATGCAGCGTGTGTTTTGATGTCAGTTTCCTTAGGATGATTCCACAAATTCAGATATTTAGGTCAAAATATGCAAAAGACTCAAACACAGGCCAATGACCATATTCTAAGTATATTCCTCGCTGGAAAATGGTTTAGCATGGAAGGAGTGCAAAGGAAAGCATTAGGAAGACTTCAGTTTTTTATCGCACCTTTTGCAACCTCAGGGAATCCCACAGTGCTTTACAGTCAATGTAGAACTTTGAGGTGCAGTCACTGTTGTAATGTTTAATTAAACTGTAGCTTCCCAAAGTTTCTCTGGCCTATTGTAGTGAAGAGTGTGTGCATACACCATACAGCGCAGGAAGTAAAGGCCTGCTACCCGACCCGAAGCCGACCGAACCTGACGACGTGTTGGGTTCGGGTCAGGTCGCTCTTCCGGGGTCCGGCTTTTGGGCTCGGGTCGGGCTGGGTCCGTGTTGGGGACACACAGCAAGAAGTGTTAAAAGTAAAAACCTTACCTGAGCTGGGAGTCCAGAACGTCAAAGAGGGAAATTCTGAGTCTGCGCAGTGAATGAGTGAGCATCTCTATAATGCCATCACGCTCATGCTGCAGTTTCCTGCAGATCGGGAGTCGCAAGGTAGGTAAAGGGAATGTTCCAGTGGTCAGGTTGGGCTTGGGTCGGGTCGGGCGCGGGAAAAAAATGGAGGGACTCTGGCCAGGTCGGGCTCAGGTCCGATGTGGTTCCGTTGGGTTCGGGTCGGGTTTTTTTCGTGAGCTGAGCAGGTCTTTAGCAGGAAGGCCTGAGGTTTGACCTCCAGTCTAAAGCCTCATTCAGGTATAAAATTAAAACCCGTCCCAGGCCCGACCCGACCGCAGCCAACCCGAACCTGACTTGGGCCCGAGTCCTTTAATTTTTTTTCGCACCCAACCCGAATATCGCTCATCCGTTCCGGCAGCAGGCTATTCCTGCAGATGGAGTTGTCGGAATCATGGGTAAGCCTGATCCCTTGACTTCCCAGAAGCAGCACTGCCCAGCCCGAATGCTGGACTCGGAATGTAGACTCGACCCGAACCCAACACGTAGTCGGGTCTCATCTGGTTCGGGTCGGGTAGCCTGGCTTTACTCTAACACAACAAAAACAAGAAATGCTGGATTCACTCAGCAGGTCTGGCAGCATCTGTGGAAAGAGAAGCAGAGTTAACGTTTCGGGTCAGTGACCCTTCTTCGGAACTTTACTCTGGCTTTACTCTAGTTTGTGTTAATAGAGCTACAGTTTTTTTGTTGTTCGCAAGATGTGGCTGGAACTAGCCATGCTGCAATTGTTGCATATCCCTACTGCTCTGAGATAGTAGTGATGAATTCCTCCTTGAACCGCTGAGGTCCTTGTGGAGTTTTGAGGTAGGAAATTTTAGTGTTTTAATTTAGCCATGAGATGCTATGCCGATATACATCAAAGTCAAGACAGTGTGACTTGGAGGTGATGGTATTCTGTTTGAATTTTTCTTGGTGGTAAAAGCTGCAGAGCTGGGAGTTGACACAGTATAGTTATCTTCACTCCTGGACTAGGAAAGGAAAGAAATCAGCCAGGGTTCCCACTCCTAATCACCATCTAGTGACTCCTGGAAAGTGCTTGCATGTGGTTGTTGGGTGAAGATGGGATTAAACTTGGCTGTGATCCAACCTCCCCCATCTCGCAATCAAATTGTTCCCTACACACACACCTTGCAGCTCAATGATGTGCAGTTTGGGGGTGGGTGGTGTAGGAGGCCTACCGTTATCAACAGGGTGTCTCAGCATAACTCAGCAGCTTGCAAAGGAAAAGTAGCAGAAAGGGAAAAAAATTGGGAAACCAAAAATAAACAAGGCTGCTCATGGAGCCTTTTATTGAATGTTAGTGAAGAGGAGGGTAGCTATAAGCCCAGCATGTGAGCATTACCTTCTCAGCATATCGTAATTGCTTCTAAAGGAGTATTTGTGGTTACGTTACTAGTCTAGTAATAGAGAGGCCTACACTAATAACTGGCAGTTTAAGAATTTAAATTCAGTTTTTTAAAAATCTAGGTGAAATAAGGTGGTATCAGTAAAAGTGACCATGAATCTGGTTGTTGTAAAAACCCAACTTGATCGCTATGTCCTTTAGGGAAGGAAACTTGCCACCCTTAACCTGGTCTGGTCTAAATGGGTCTGCTCCAGAAAGTCAGTTTGTGAAAGGTAGTACTGGAGCCCATCTTTACTCAGTATTCCACTTATTTACAGAGTAAAACATTACAAGCATACACCTAACTCAACCACCCCACAGTTTCAATAAGTGTCTCTATATGTACTTGTGAAATCCCAATTAATGCCCTCCACCTGCATATAATTAAACACAATTGATATATGATTAACATAAATTTGGCATCAGTCCCACATCAATGTAGTTGACTCTTAACTACCCTTGACAATAAATGCTGGCCTTGCCTGTGATACCACATGCTAAAAATGAAAAAAAAAAGTGGGGTAATACAGCCATATAACTTGTAATCTGTTTTTTTTCTCTTCAGCAACCAAGCTGCTTCTTGCAGATTTTGCAGGGTTTCCTACAGCTTTCTAGTCCTGTGTACACTGCAAATAATGTGTAGTGATGAGGTTTAACGTGTCTGTAGATTTCTCCAAATATTTTTAGACATTCATATAAATTTACAAAAAAAGGAAAGCTTATGTTTATACAACACATCTTTCAGGCACATCACAGTGTAATCAAAATGAACTAATTTTCAAGTGTATTCACTGTTATTTAGGTAACTGTGTCACACAGCAAAATCCTGCAAGCACCAATGAGAAGAATGACCAGTTAATCTATTTTCCTTATTAATTGAGGGAGAAATGTTGGCCAGGACACCGAGAACTCCTTGCTCTTCTTCGAATAGTGCCGTGGGATTTCTAACATCCACCTGAACCACCGGAGCAGGCAGATAGGATCTCAGTTTAATTGTTTCATCTGAAGGACGAATTTAACTTGCTTTTAGTGAGATCCATTTTGTATGTATTTTATACTGAAAACTTCCTCTGGAGGGATGTATTGGAGGTGGAAGAAAGCAGTTCTGAGGAGCAACCTGGACAGCTTGGTGAGTGTGTAGGTTACTTGAGGCAGTGTTTTAGTTATATGAATTTGAAACCTATAGCTACAGTGGTTTTTTTAATACTTTTAGTGTTCCAATAGAGAATTCCCAGTCAGTTAAGTTGAGAATTTTCTATTCCTTTACAAAATCTGTTATCTTATTTTAAAATAATTAGCCGATTTACAATGTCATTGTTCAAAATAACTTGGAGAATTCAGTGTTTATATAGGATATAGGAATGTCATGCCATGTAAGGCACAATATTTTTCTGCGAAGGTGGATTTCATTGGGTCTGTTCCCATTAAGGCCGCAAATCAAAAATGTTTGAAATGCAAAGCTGCATATTAGCATGTATAAAGAGAAAAGATAGATTTCTGTTTCAGGTATAACCCCTCATCAGAAGGTTGATGGGTAAATTGGCCATTATAAATTGTCACTAGTATAGGTAGATGGTAGGGAAATATAGGGACAGGTGGGGATGTTTGGTAGGAATATGGGATTAGTATAAATGGGTGGTTGATGTTCGGCACAGACTCGGTGGGCCGAAGGGCCTGTTTCAGTGCTGTATCTCTAATCTAATCTAAACTCAAAATTTAAGGATAAGCAAGCTGCATAGCATTGTTAAAGCAAAGAAAATGAGGGGGTTGGAGTAGGGATTAGCAGTAAATACTCCATTTGCTAATGGGGTGAATGAGCCTAGTGGATACTTAATAGAAAATCGGGGAACCATTAGATAATGTAAAAGACCATCTCAATGAGGCATTGAAAAGGCAAGTCATTCAACCTGGTAACTTTTGTTTGTTGGTGATTCTTTTTTCCTCTTCCCCTGTCTTATTTCAATCTTAGTAAGGGGCTTAGACATCCTTCCGTTTTCAGTTCTAAGGATAATACCCTAAGTGTTAATCTGTTGTTTCTCTTGACAAATACCGAGTGTTTCCAGTGTTTTCAGCTTTTGTTTTGGATTTCCAGCAATTTTAGTGTTGCATTTTATTTGTAACATTTGTTTGCTCTTTGGTGAGGGATGTTTGCAATTTGTACGTGCTGGTAAATTTCAGGCTCCAGATCAGGAAAACAGCACAAATCTGCCTGCTGTTCTTTCTCTCTCTCTAATGCATTGGGCAATCTAAAACCTGATGGGTACTTTCAACATTGTTATGGACGGAATTGAGGGTGAACTGAAACCCCAGTTCTTTTCCCTTTACTGTCCACAATCAATGTGTTTTTGACAAGTTCTGTGTGTTTCTTAACCCCTGAGTGTATGACCAATTTGAATAACCAGCAGCATGCTTTTCGTGGGTTTAAATACAGAGGACTATTTTTTTCGCGCATTCACCCTGAAAGTCTTAATGCTATATAACTCATTCATCGCTCGCATGCACACACTTGAGAAAAAAGCCATGAGAGGATAGTGCACTTTTACCAATTACAAACAAAGGAATAGTTCGTAAGTCATGTGATTTGGCTCGTCTTGGGGAAAAGGCATGTGTTACAGGCCTGGTGAAGAAGCTGTTTTCACTCCTGAAGTATAGTTAGGTGGATTTGCTAGCCGGAGTCTTATGTTGAAGTTGTTTCAGGATTCTCTCAAAGAGGTGGATATTCAGGTCACAAAGTTATCTTGTAGTCTGATTACTGGGAGGTTGGTTTTCTGTACTGATGGACTCGAAAAGGAACTGGCTTAGCGACTTTAAGATGTTACCGCCTCCACAGGTCTGTTTGGGTCTGCAAATGAGACCCGACCCGAGCCCGACAGAACCCCATCTGAGCCCGACCCGGCCTGAGTCCTTCCATTTTTTCTCGCGCCCGACCATCCGTTAACTTACCTTCCGTTTTCACTTTGTTCCTTACCTGCACAAGCTTAAAATAACTGTAACGAAACCACCTTTAAAGTCTAAAAAGTAAATCAACATTAGAGTCACTTACCCGAGGTGGTGATAGAGCGTGTCCGGCCCGACCCGATCTGAGCCCGAATGCCAGACCCATAAGTGCGACCCGACCCAAACCCGACACGGTGAGGACTGCCATGTTCTGCATGTTGCTGTCGTTTTTTTCAGTTCATTATAGATGTTGCGTTTTGTTTTCTTTTCCAATGGTATCATTACATGGAGCAGATGACTAGCAACTTGGTTCGGGGTGACTGATGGGCAATGTAGAACAGGTGGTTTTTAGGCTGCTTCAAGGCGGCGAATCAGGCTCCAGCACTTACGATTGGAAAGAGTGAAATTGAGCCCTGCTGTCGTTTCCTCCTGTCTGGCACAGCATGCAGCATTGAGAGACTCAATGAGGTGGTCTGCTATATCAGGGTCATAGAATCATAGAAAGTTTAAGGCACAGAAAGAGGTCACTTGCTTCATCGTGTCTGTGCCAGCCACAAAACGATCCACCTGTTTTAATCCCACCTTCCAGCATTTGGTCTGTAGCCCTGCAGATTACGGCACTTGAGGTGCATATCCAGACTCCTTTTTGAATGAGTTGAGGGTTTCTGCCTCAACTACTCTTTCAGGGATGAATTCCAGACCCCCACCAGCCTCTGCGTGAAAAAGCTTTTCCTCATCTCCCCTCTAATTTTTCTACCAATCACTTTAAATCTATGCCTCCTCGTCACTGACCTCACTGCTAAGGTGAATAGACCCTTCACCTCCACTCTATCCAGGCCCTTCAACATTTTGTACATTTCAATCAGATCTCCCCTCAGCCTTCTCTGTTCCAAAGAGAACAACCCCAACCTATCCAATCTTTCCTCATAACTGCATTTTTCCAGTCCTGGCAACATCCTCGTAAATCTCCTCTGTACCCTGTCTAGTGCAATTACATCCTTTCTGTAATGAGGTGACCAGAACTGCACACTACTCGAGTTATACAGTTCCAGCATAACCTCCCTGCTGTTATATTCTCCACCTCGGCTAATAAAGGAAAGGATTCCATATGCCTTCTTAACCACCTTGTCACCCTGTCCTGCTATCTTCAGGGATCTGTGGACATTCACTCCAAGGTCCCTCACTTCCTCTACACTTCTCAGTATTTTCCCATTAATCGTGTATTCCTTTGTCTTGTTTGACCTCCCCAAATGCATCATCTCGCACTTCTCCAGGTTGAATTCCATTTGCCACGTATCTGACCAGACCATCAATATCTTCCCGCAGCCTACAGCTATCCTCCTCGCTATCTACCACATGGCCAATCTTTGTGTCATCTGCAAGCTTCTTGATCATGCCCTCTACATTGATGTCCAAATTGTTAATATATATCGTAAAAAGCAGGGGACCCAATACTGAGCCCTGCAGAACGCCACTGGAAACAGCCCTCCAGTTGCTAAAACACCCATCAACAGTTACCCTTTGTTTCCTGCCACTGAGCCAATTTTGTATCCATCTTGCTGCATTTCCCTGGATCCCATGGGATTTTATTTTTTTAACCAGTCTGCCATGTGGGACTTTGTCAAAAGCCTTGCTAAAGTCCATGTAAAATCGTCTACCAGATGATTCATATTCCTTTCGGAGTGCTGTGCTCTCTGTATCAAAGCATGGGATGTAGATAGGTCGATTATCACGAAGGATAGCTATGCAAGCAGCTTGTGAATGGCATCACAAAGGTATTTATATAATTTTTCCACAGGTATAATATAGATAGGTATAGTTACAATGATGCAGTCCAAGCTCTCGCTGTATTTTTGTCAATCTGCTTCATGGAAGTTCCATCGCATCTTCCTTGCACTGTTGATGACTGGAAGGCAAAGGCCAATGTAAATGAGTGATGGCCTGATGTGGGAAGTCGTCCAGGGCTAGGTTCTGTGCTGGTTGAGGGTGACCTTCAAGGGAACTGACCCAGCACAGGTCAGTTGAGTATTTCAGACCCCATCTGGCTGAATGGAACGTTACCCGTTGCTTGGGGTCGTGTATCAGGGTGAGGTTGTGTCTGGAGGCCCACTCTAGGAGCTGTTCACCATCTCTGCCTTGTACTGAGTAACCCCAGTCAGAGAATCATAGAGTTTTGCATGCTGTGGCATTGAAGTCTCCCACGTAGGTGGCTGGGTGAGGCAGTATTGGCAGAACTTGCTGTTCCCAGCTGGCACTTGGAGGCTTGTACATGTTTGTAATACAGAAGCTGCCAACCTGAATTGTGTCACCGAACGTGGTTGATGACAGGGCGGATGTATCGGCAATGTCAGATCGGACATAGGTGTCACAAACATGTTTAGCATGAGGGGAGTAGCACAGTAGGTCAAAGCCTTTGATGTAATAATGACCTGCTGCTTCAGTTCCAGTGTGGGTCTCTTCTCGGCAAATGATGGAGTGTTGGGTGGCAAGACATCCAATGATGTTTTGCTTGGCGGCTGATCGGCCCTCAGCATTAAGTTGTAAGATTCGGAGAGCATCCCCTATTGCCATAAAGCCAGAGGGTTGCTCAATGTTGAGACAGGTGGTTCTGGGGTGACTGGGTTTCCACAAGAGGGCTCTTTTGGAGTCCTTTAGTTTTTAGTTTTTTTAGTTTTAGAGATACAGCACTGAAACAGGCCCTTCGGCCCACCGAGTCTGTGCCGACCATCAACCACCCATTTATACTAATCCTACACTAATCCCATATTCCTACCACATCCCCACCTGTCCCTATATATTTCCCTACCACCTACCTATACTAGGGGCAATTTATAATGGCCAATTAACCTATCAACCTGCAAGTCTTTGGCATGTGGGAGGAAACCAGAGCACCCGGAGGAAACCCACGCAGACACAGGGAGAACTTGCAAACTCCGCACAGGCAGTACCCAGAATCGAACCCGGGTCCCTGGAGCTGTGAGGCTGCGGTGCTAACCACTGCGCCGTCCTGGAATTCTGTCTGTTGGTCGGATCATTTGCTTCCCAGGGGTGCCTGGGTACTGATGGGGGGGGGGGGGGGTGGGCGGGGGCGCGACGTGAACGCTGATCCATTGTTCCCCATATCGCTGGAAGTAGAGACCATCCTAAATGTCGACCAGGCTGGTTTCCATAAGAGGTGCAGCACATCTGATCAAGTTCTGGCACTCATCACCTACATCTAAAATGGCTTCCAAAAGAACCTGAAGACAGGCAGTCGACTGGACCTCACATTTGCCTATGATACACTGTGGCACATTGTCTGCGCTTAGCTTGATCCCAGCTTTCCTGGTCGTCTCCGTGGCTTCATGTAGATGGCAGTCATGATCTTTTCCATCTACACCATATAGCTGGATATCATCAGCTCCTTTACATCCTTGGTATGTCTCGTCTACTTTCTGCTGGAACACATCCTGGCTCACTTTCACGCCAAAAGTTAGATGCAGGAATTTGTACCATCCAAAGGGTGTGTTGAATGTTGTCAACAGCGAAGATTCCTCATCAAGCTTAGCATTCCTATAGCCATTTCTGTCTTCAAACTTGCTGATTTTTGTTTTCACCTGCCAGTGCTGGTGTGACCTCTTCCAGTGTTGGAATAGGGCAGTGATTTTTCTTTATTGTTTGGTTAAGATCTTTGGCATCCAGGCAAATTCTTAGCTGTCCATTTGGCTTCTCTGTCAGCACAATGGAATTTACCCAATCTGTACGCTCTGACTCTGGCAACCACCTTCTTTTCTTCCATCTCTTGGCGAGAAGTGGGGACAGAGAGAGAGAAGGGGGAACGGAGAGCCAGATCAGCTGTGTACTGGATAGGTATATACAAAGACATCGAAAATATGGTGTCTATGTATGCCAGAAGTACAGAAACACACAGCAAAAAGAATTGATAGCAACTGAAGTACCACCCAGACTATGACATACTGTAGGAGCCGAATTATTCATTTACAATTAAGAATGGTATCTCTGTCACCGACTACTACTCAGACTTCCTTTTTATGTGGAAGGTGAAAGACTTCAGAGCCACAACAATCATCTCAGCAGTATTAGTTCTGTTCGCTGAGCAAGGGATTCGTGAAAGGTTAATGGCCGGAATCCTCGGTGACCGGACAGCAAAGGCCTCATGAACCCTGGCAGGTAAAACCAGGCTGCCTTCTTGTGGGCTGGGGGTGCCCTCCTGATTTGGCATCCTGTGCCCCACGGAGGACTGCCCCCAACGCACAACACTACCCCCCCCCCCCCCCCCACCAACCCCCTTGCCTCACCCGGGCCCAGGCCCAGCTGATTGTCTCTGGCGAGGCGCTAAAAACTTACCTCCTTTCCCAGGTCATCCTTCCTCTTCCTCCTGAAACTGGGTATGGTCCCCGCTGATTGGCTGGCAGCTCCATTAGGCGGGACTTCCTACCTCAAGGAAGACCAATTAAGGGCCTAGGGTGAAACAAATCCCGGCCTGGCTCCACAGGCCCGGCGGAGGCAGGCTTGTTAGCAACTTTTCGGTCAGTGGGCAGGGCCTCCTGCCCAACTTAAAATTCCGGCCACTATGTGATAATGGCACCCAATTCAGCTCCAGAGAATTTAAGGAATTTGCTGAACAGTATGGTTTCAACATCACCTCATCACCACACCACCCACCGGGACATGGGTTTATAAAAAGACATGTCCAGATGGTCAAAACAACCTTTGTGAAATGCTGAGAGACGAAGGAAGAACCAAACCTTGCCTTATTGTCACTCTCATCCGCACCTCTCAAGGCTGACATGAAATCACTTGCAGAGCTGTTGAATGGAAAAAAGTATAAGGCAACTCTGCCAAGCAAAATACATCCTCTAAGTAAGCAGGGGGAAGTGAGACAACAACTCACTGAAGCACAGGTAGAACAAGGTCAGTGCTTCAAGCAGACTAAATCCCTACCCGAGCTGTTGAAGGGACAAACTGTATATGTACAGGATCCAATCATGAAAACCTGGAGCTCAGCAAAAGTTGTTGGTGAAGCCAAGATTCTAAGGTCATACGTCATTGAGACCGAAACCGGTAACCAAATAAGAAGGAACAGAATCCAGATTTGACCTATACCTGAGTTGGAACATTATCATAACACCGGAAACATCACGATTCAGTGAGACATCATCAACGATATTACCAGTAAATGACACAGCATTAGCAGCAGCAAGCATGACTCCTACAATACCAGGAGCAACATGCACAAAATCACCTTTGCAGCATGCCGACTCACCACTGAGAGTGACGAATGCCAAATCTACAAGATAGAGGTACAACATCTTACCACCTAAGCAATAGTGTGAATAATATTTTTAGAAAAGAAAACAGGCTATACCAAGACTCTAAAAGGGGTTGGGGTAAGTGTGCTCAGGCAGCCATATTCACAGTTGCACTGGAGGCAGGTGATGTGTAACAGCACATCGCTCTAAGGCACTTCTTACCAGGCAGCATGGTGAGCTGTATTAAACACAAAGAGCTCCAGCCTTTCCAAGTCTTAAGTGTGATTATTTCTAATTTATGGGACTCCGAAGACATAACAATGATTGGTAATGATTTTGCTAATCCCATTTACAGCTGCTCTGGACCCATCTTTTGTTTCTTGGTATGCCCATTCAAGGGAGGCACTCCGCCCATGGTCATTCAATTGTAAATGTTACCTGGCCCTCAGGCAGCCATCTTATGCAGTCCTTTTAATGTCCATTGTGGTTCATTTTTTTTAAAAAAAGGCAAATTCAGTTCCACAAGATTCTATGCTGGATACAGTGCATTTTTAAAGTTATGAACAGGACATGCCTTTACTGGGCATGACAGCTACGTTTTTGGATTTTTAGGACTGTTTGCACTTGAATATCAATGTAGGATCCTTACAACAGAGAGGAAATCTCCAACCCAACTGTCTGCAGTGCACATGAACTGAGGCCATGAGGTAAAATACCTGCGTTTATGCAAGGTATTAACCAGCCATGGTTAACTAAAAAAGTTAAAGATAGTATCGAACTTAAATAAAAAGCATATAATTGCGCAAAGGTGGGCAGCAGGTCAGAAAATTGGACAAAATATAAAAAGCAGCAAAGACTGACTAAAAGATTAATAAGGAGGGAAAAATTAGGGCTTGAGAGAAAGCTGGCTAGAAATCTAAAAACAGATAGTAAGAGTTTCTGTAGATATTTTAAAAAGAGTTAAAGTGAACATTGGTCCTACAGAAAGTGAGGCTGGGGTATTAATAATGGATAATGAGATGGCAGATGAGTTGAACAGGTATTTTGCATCGGTGTTAACCAAAGAGGATGCAAGTAACGATATAGAAATAGGTTTAAATCAGGAAATGGAAGGGAGGGAGGAACTTAAGATAATTACAATCACCAGGGAAGTGGTACTGAGCAAATTGTTGGAGCTGCGGGCTGACAAGTACCCGTGTCCTGATTGACTTTATCCTAGGGTCTTAAAAGAAGTGGCTAGTGAGATAGTTGATGCATTGGTTTTGATTTTCCAAAATTCCCTAGATTCGGGGAAGGTTCCTTTAGATTGGAAAATAGCCAATGTAACTCCTTTATTCCAAAAGGGAGGGAGACAGAAAGCAGGAAACTACAGGCCAGTTAGCTTAACATCTGTCATAGAGAAAATGTTAGAAGCTATTATTAAAGGCATTATAGCAGGGCACTTAGAAAAATTCAAGGGAATCAGGCAGAGTCAGCATAGTTTTGTGAATGGGAAATCATGTTTAACCAATTTATTGGAATTCTTTGAAGAAGTAACATGTGCTGTGGATAAAGGGGAAGCGGTGGATGTACTGTACTTAGATTTCCAGAAGGCATTTGATCAGGTACCACATCAAAGGTTATTGCAGAAAATAAAAGCTCATGGTGTAGGGGGTAACATTTTGGCGTGGATAGAAGATTGTCTAGCTAACAGGAAACAGAGTAGGCATGAATGGGTCATTTTCTGGTTGGCAAGATGTAACGAGTGGTGTGCCACAGGGATCTGTGTTGGGGCCTCAACTTTTTGCAATTTATATAAATGACTTAGATGAAGGTATGGTTGCTAAATTTGCTGATGACACAAAGATAGGTAGGAAAGTAAGTTGTGAAGAGACCATAAGGAGACTACAAAGGGATATAGATAGGTTAAGTGAATGGGCAAAGATCTGGCAAATGGAGTATAATGTGGGAAAATGTGGAATTGTCCATTTTGGCAGGAAGAATAAAAAAGAAGCGTATTATCTAAATGGTGAGAGATTGCAGAGCACTGAGATGCAGAGGGATCTGGGTGTCCTAGTGCATGAATCGCAAAAGGTACAGCAAATAATTAGGAAATCTAATAGAATGTTATCATTTATTGCGAGGGGAATTGACTACAAAAGTAGGGAGGTTATGCTTCAGTTATTCAGGGCATTGGTGAGACCACATCTGGAGTATTGTGTACAGTATTGGTCTCCTTATTTAAGGAGGGATGTAAATGTGTTGGAAGCAGTTCAGAGAAGGATTACTAGATGAATACCTGGAATGGGCGGGCAGTCTTATGAGGAAAGGTCGGACAGGCTTGGCTTGTATCCGCTGGAGTTTAGAAGAGTAAGAGACAACTTGATAAAAAAATATAAGATTCTGAGGGGTCTTGACAAGGTGGATGAGGAAAGGATGTTTACTCTTGTGGGAGAATCTTGAATTAGGGGTCATTGTTTAAGAATAAGGGGTCACCCATTTAAGACCGAGATGAGAAATTTTTTTCTCTGAACGTCATGAGTCTTTGGAGCTCTTTGCCTCAAAAGGCAGTAGAAGCAGAGTCTGAATATTTTTAAAGTAGAGGTAGATAGATTCTGAAAAGCAAGGGGGTGAAAGGTCATTGGGGGTAGGCAGGAATGTGGAGTTGAGGTTACAACCAGATCAGCTATGATCTTATTGAGTGGTGGAGAAAGCTCGAGGGGGCCGAGTGGCCTACTCCTGCTCCTAATTCATCGGTTCATTTGTATGTTTGTATCCAACTGCGACACCTGAGGTTCCCTGTACTTGATTTCCTATGGTCGTTAGTTCTATAAAGGACAGCTATATTGATTCTCAGGATATGATTTATATGCTATCGTGGCGGGGAGTGCAATAGTGTTAAGTTACCACCTCCGTCAGTGATATAAATTATTTCCCTAGGTCCTCCTTCATGCATCATGAGTGTACAATCCGTTTAAAGCTAGATGACAGCGTGCTAGGGAAAGGGAAATCATGTTAGGTAAATTTGCTAGAATTCTTTGAGGATATATCAAGCAGAGTTGATAAAGGGGGAATCGGTAGATGTAGTGTATTTGGATTTCCAGAAAGCATTCGATAAGGTGCCATATAAAAGATTATTTCACAAGATAGGAGTTCACAGTATTGGCGGTAATGTATTCGCATGGATTGAGGATTGGTTAACTCACAGAAGACACAGAGTTGGGATTAATGTATCTTTTTCAGGTTGGAAAGACATAACTAGTGGAGTTCCACAAGGATCAGTCCTAGGGCCTCAATTGTTTACTCTCTATATTAGTGACTTGGAGGAGGGGGCAGAGTGTAATGTATCCAGATTTGCTGACAATACAAAAATAGGTGGGAGGGCATGTTGTGATGAGGACATAAGGAATCTGCAAGGGGATATAGATAGGTTGAGTGAGTGGGCAAAAACTTGGCAGATGGAGTTTAATGTAGGAAAGTGTTAGGTCATGCACTTTGGTAGGAAGAATCAAAAGGCAGACTTTTTAAATGGAGAGAGACTCCAAAAAAGTGCAGCACAGAGGTATCTGGGTGTTCTTGTGCATGAAACACAAAGTTAGCATGCAGGTGCAGCAAGTAATTTAGAAGGCAAATGGAATTTTGGCCTTTCTTGCTAGGGGGTTGGAGTTTAAAAATAGGGAAGTCTTGTTACAACTGTACAGGGTGTTGGTGTGGCTGCACCTGGAGTATTGTGTACAGTTTTGGTCCCTGTATTTAAGAAAGGATATACTGGTATTGGAGGCAGTTCAAAAGAGTTTCACTAGGCTGATTCCTTGGATGAAGAGGTTGACTTATCAAGAACGGCTAAACAGGTTAGGCCTTTATTCATTCGAGTTTAGAAGAATGAGGGGTGATCTTATTAAAACGTACAAGATTCTGAGGGAGCTTGACAGGGTCGACGTTGAGAAGATGTTTCCACTAGTGGGGGAATCTCGAACTAGGGGACATAGTTACAGAATAAGGGGACGCTCATTTAAAACTGAGATGCGAAGGAATTTCTTCTCTCGGAGGGTAGTGAATGTCTGGAATTCTTTACCCCAGAGAGTTGTGGACGCTAGGTCACTAAATGTATTTAAACAGGAGGTAGATAGATTTTTGAAATATTAGGGAGTCGAGGGCTAGGAGGAGCTGGCACGAAAGAGGAGTTGAGTTCTGGGGCAGATCAGCCATTATCTTATTGAATGGTGGGGCAGGCTTGAGGGGCCGAATGGCCTACTCCTATTTCTTATGTTCTTATCCCCCTGTGGGCTTAGTCCCGGTACAGCTGGAGGCAGTGTGACTGTTGGCTGCTCTAAAGCTCACTCATTCTTTGATGCAAGCTCAGAATATTTGTTTTGAACATGCTCTCCAAATAAATTTTCAAAGCCAGCTAATTCAAACATAATGTTATCTAAATGAACCAGGAAAATTAATGGAAACTGTCATATATTTATATACTAGCAGAGACCTGCAAAACATATATGGTGAAATTAATATCTTTATTGCAACAGTACTTTTAAAACGCCATCCCATGCCATTCCATTCTTCTATGCCGTTCCTCTCGTCATATAAATCCCATTCCTTTCACGCTTCCATATCATCCCCATCCCTTAGCCCATCCCCCATTCTTTCTATGCCATTCTATTCCTCCCATCTCATACACCTCCGGTTGGTCCAGGACCACCCCACCAATGCCGTCCCGCCTCCGCTCCATGCTGTCCCCATGCCCCCTCCCTTCCTGTCCCATAGCCCTCTCCACCCCCCATGCCATCCCCTCTCCTTTCCTATGCTATCCCCGTAGCCCCTTTCCACCCATCCCATGGCGTACCCGCGCAACCCTCCTCTTTTGCTGTCCCTGCACCACTCCCCTCCCCTCCCGTGCTGACCCTGCCCCCGCTCCCTTCCTTTGCTGACCCTGCCCCCGGCTCCCCTCCCGTGCCCGGCACCCTCCCCTCCCCATATAGACTACACCAAATGCATTACCCTCATCCTTGTTACCTTAAAAAAAAATGCAATCATGTTCGTCCAACACAACCTCCTTTAACAAATCCTTGCTGACTCTTTTTGGTTAAACTGTCTTCCTAAATGAAGATTTATCCTGTCCCTCAGAATTTTTTCTGATAATTTTCCTACCACTAAGGTTAGGCTGACTGGCCTGTAATTACTTGGTCTATCCCTTTCACCCTTTTTAAACAATGGGACAACGTTCGATCTTCTCTAGTTCTCTGGCACCACACCTGTAGCTGGAGAGGATTGGAAAATGATGGTCAGAGCCTCTGCTATTTTTTCTCTTACTTCCCTGAACAGCCTAGGAGACATTTCATCTGGGCCTGGGGGTTTATCCACTTTCAAAGATGTTAAACCCCTTAATACTGGCGCTCTCACAGTTAACTTCAGCTGATATTTCACACTGCTCCCTGATTGCAATGTCTGTGTCATCCCTTTTTGTGAAAATGGACACAAAGTATTGATAAAGAACCGTACCAAAATCCTCTGCGTCCACACACAGGTTTACCCTAATAGTCCCTATTAGGCCCTACTCTTTCTTTAGTTATCCTCTAGCTCTCTATGTATTTATTAAAAATCTTTGGGTTTTTCTTGATTTTAATGCCAATATTTTTTCATGTCCTCACTTTGCTTTCCTAATTTCCTTTTAAACTTCACCTGGACACTTTTTATACTCCTGTAGATTTTCTGCAGTTTTGAGCCCTCAGTATGTGTCATGAGCTTCCCTTTTTCCCTTTATTCTCTCCTTTAAACCCCTTGACATCCAGGGGGCTGTGGATTTGTTAGTCCCAATATTTTTGTGGGAATGTATTTGCTCTGAACCCTCACTATCTTTCCTTGAATGCCTCCCAATGATCTGGCACTGATTTACCTTCAAATAGTGGGTTTCCAGCCCACTTTAGCTAAATCACATCTCTGCTTAGTAAAATTAGCTTTTCCCCCATTGAGAACTTTTGTTGCTGGTTTATCTTTATCCTTTTCCATACCCACTCTAAATCTAACTGAATTATGATCACTTCCACCAAAGTGCTACCCAACTGATACCTCTTCCACTTGCCCAGTTTCATTCCCTAAAACTAAGTCCAGAACCTCCCCCTTTCTGGGGGACTTGCCACGTACTGGCTAAAATATTTTCCTGAATGCATTTTAAGAATTCTGCTATCCCTCTGCCTTTCACACTAATTCTATCCCAGTTAATATTCGGGTAGTTAATATCCCCCACTGTTATTGCTTTATGGTTTTTGTACTTCTCAAGAGATTTGGCTACATAGTTGCCCTTCTATCTCCTTCTGACTGTTAGGGAGTCTGTAGTACACTTCCAGTGGTCTGATAGCATATGGCCTCATTTGATGATCCTTCTACCATATCTTCCACCTCACAACTGTTATTGTTTCTTTAATCAATATTGCGACCTCCTTCCCCTCCCATCCTTTTTTTATCCCCTCTCTATCTCGTTTGAAAATCCTGTAACCAGGAATGTTGAGTTGCCATTCCTGCCCTCCTTTCAGCCATGTCTCAGTAATAGCTATAATACCATACTCCCACGTGTCAATCTTTGCTCTGTTACGACCGAGGCGGGTGGAGTGCACTGTTTTTTCTAGTTCCACTTCTCCACAGGCCACATCATGTATTTAAATGTTTACTCAGTTACCGATACTATCAATCATAGACTCTATTTTTATCCCAGAATAAAATACACCAACCAGGTTTCTTGAATCAAAGTGATTCCTGACACCGCAGCCAGCTACTGACGTCATCAGGCTGCACCAAGGTGCGCACATGCGCAGACGGTCTTCTCTCTGCGCGTGCGCTGCGTTTCGACCTGCCAGGACTGGTTAACGCATGCGCCGATGACATCATCGCATGACGTGTGCATCTTCGGGCAGTGCGCCTGGTCGGCGTCTGCGCATGCGTTTTACGCGTACAGCAATGCAACGCTAGCGGGTATTCACCCATACGTCAAGCTCCGCTTCTCCCACCCCCCCCCCACCACCCTCGCTGCTCTCTCCGGCCGCTCCGCACCAACCCTCGCTGCTCTCTCCGGCCGCTCTGCTCCGTACCCCCCCTCGCTGCTCTCTCCGGCCGCTCCGTACCCCCCCTCGCTGCTCTCTCCGGCCGCTCTGCTCCGTACCCCCCCTCGCTGCTCTCTCCGGCCGCTCTGCTCCGTACCCCCCCTCGCTGCTCTCTCCGGCCGCTCCGTACCCCCCCTCGCTGCTCTCTCCGGCCGCTCTGCTCCGCACCCCCCCTCGCTGTTCTCTCCGGCCGCTCCGTACCCCCCCTCGCTGCTCTCTCCGGCCGCTCCGTACCCCCCCTCGCTGCTCTCTCCGGCCGCTCCGTACCCCCCCTCGCTGTTCTCTCCGGCCGCTCCACACACCCCCTCGCTGTTCTCTCCAGCCGCTCCGCTCCCCCCCCTCTCGCTGCTCTCTCCGGCCGCTCTGTTCCCCCCCGCCATTGTGTGCTGCCATGTGTTTAAGTTAGGTTGCCTTCGTGTGATTATTTGAGCAGCGCCATCTTTAGTCCTGGCAGCTGCCTGAAGTTACAGACTGATGTTTTAGTGCCACTGCAGTGCCACCTAGTGGTAGCATTGTCAGCAAACGCAGCCTTCTTTAATAAACAACAAAATTATCAGTTTAGTTTAAAACGACTTAATCAGTAATGAAGCAAAACATTAACGCACAGATTGAAATATGAAAGTTCCCTTTTTACCTTAGCCCCTCTCTCTCTCACGCACCCACAGGTTAACTGAAAGAGATTTTTTTCTTCACAGCTCTGTTACAAAAAAAAAGACAAAAAAGAATACTTTGGCCAAATACTTACTAATTCTTGACTTTTGGCTTGACGTCCCAAATGCGGTGATTGGTCATTGGTATCCTTTTCTGCAGCAATTCATTCAGGTGGCGTCAAGGATTTATCCGGCAGGTTTTTCCAGCATCTCAGCAGAAATGCGGCAACTGGGGTTTCAGGCAGACCTTTCAGGAGGAATGCATCGTCAATTTCTCTACTATTATACTCACTTCTAATAGCTTCTCGGAGATGGAAAAGCTGGCAGGCTTTTGAAAGAGATGTAAAAAGGCTAAGCCGGGTTTTTTCTTTGGCAGGTTAATTCTTAAACCCCTTTCAGAACACTATCCAAACCCCAACTGACAGTCCAAAGTGAAACCAAAAACAATCTCGAGTCAAGCCTCCTGACCCCTATAAATCTTGACCTGTCACTTCTCTGTAAACATCTCCCCCAAAACAAAAAGGCCCTGTTGGGTATTTATCTGAAGACAGGTGACTTCCAGTACATCTTGTTTGCAAACAGGACCCCAGTGTGGGAAAAAAAAATCCATGGGATCCTTTTCAAGTTTCCTAAATAAAACACAAGTCCTCAAAATGTAACAAAAAATGGAAGTACTTTCCGAACAGTTCTCAGCTTATCTGCCTTTTCCCTAGACTTCTTGCATTTATCACTGCCAAGCTCCATTGTTCATTTTATAGCCTTTGTTTCCTCTGCCTTGCACACACGCTTACTAATTTGCTGCCTTCCATTTCAAAATTTTCTTTCTTTTCTGACTCTACACTCAGGTTCCCATTCTCCTGCCAAGGTAGTTTAAATGCTTCCCAACAGCACTAGCAAAACCCTCTGCGAGGATATTGGTCCTTGCCCTGTTGAAGATATTGATCTTAGCTATGTCTAGTGGCAGCATTGCTTACAAATTTAATTTTTTTTGTATTAAACAAAATAAATTTTTGCTGAACTATATTTGGGCAAAAGTAATTTTGTTGTAAAAGATCTGATAAACATAATGCATGTATGAACATTTATATTAAAGGTTCTCTGTAGAATTATGTATTTTTTTTAACCAGCCAAAGGGCAACTATGTAGCCAAATCTCTTGAGAAGTGCAAAAACCATAGGGCAATAACAGTGGGGGATATTAACTACCCGAATATTAACTGGATTGAATTAGTGTGAAAGGCAGAGGGATAGCAGAATTCTTAAAATGTATTCAGGAAAATTTTTTAGCCAGTACGTGGCAAGTCCCCCAGAAAGGGGAAGGTTCTGGACTTAGTTTTAGGGAATTAAACTGGGCAAGTGGAAGAGGTATCAGTTGGGTAGCACTTTGGTGGAAGTGATCATAATTCAGTTAGATTTAGAGTGGGTATGGAAAAGGATAAAGATAAACCAGCAACAAAAGTTCTCAATGGGGGAAAAGCTAATTTTTCTAAGCTGAGATGTGATTTAGCTAAAGTGGACTGGTAACCCACTACTTGAAGGTAAATCAGTGCCAGATCATTGGGAGGCATTCAAGGTGAGATAGTGAGGGTTCAGAGCAAATACGTTCCCACAAAAATATTGGGACTAACAAATCCACAGCCCCCTGCATGTCAAGGGGTTTAAAGGAGAGAATAAAGGAAAAAAAGGAAGCTTATGAGACATACTGAGGGCTCAAAACTGCAGAAAATCTAGAGGAGTATAAAAAGTGTCCAGGTGAAATTTAAAAGGAAATTAGGAAAGCAAAGTGAGGACATGAAAAAATATTGGCATTAAAATCAAGAAAAACCCAAAGATTTTTAATAAATACATAGAGAGCTAGAGGATAACTAAAGAAAGAGTAGGGCCTAATAGGGACTATTAGGGTAAACCTGTGTGTGGACGCAGAGGATTTTGGTACGGTTCTTTATCAATACTTTGTGTCCATTTTCACAAAAAGGGATGACACAGACATTGCAATCAGGGAGCAGTGTGAAATATCAGCTGAAGTTAACAGAGCTGTTTTTCCCAAAACATTTTCAGCTGAGCCTTAATTTAGGTTGCCGTTGGCATTTCCGGAGTGTTTGTTTGCTCACTTGGCTTGATGTGTGTGCACATACAGCTGAAAAAACCCAAAAAGGTATGTTTTTAAATAAATTAAAGCACAGCTCTCTGCCCCTTTGTACAGTTAATTTCTCTCAGAACAACTGCTGTGTCCTTTAATATCACCAGGATAACATCTTAACATGGCTGCAGCTTTGCGTTTGATGCTTCATTACTTCTAAAGCCCTTCTCTGATTTGAAAGGATTCACTGTTGAACTTGAGCCAGGAGATGGAAGAGACCGGCATGAGACTCTGACATACCAGCATGTCCTGATAGAGCCCGGTGCTTCCAAGGGGACATTGCAGGCAGTCCAGCAGCTACCACAAGTGTATAGGATTTCACTTGCGCCCTTAGTATTTTGTGTTCAGTTACATTGTGCAATTTAATGGACCATTGACTCTCAGCAACAACAACAAAGGATCCTGGCTAGTTGCTTTGCATGGATTGTGTCCAGTAATGTAATTTCTAAATTAGTAGTAGCATTACTCATATGAATGCATGTTTCCTTGTTTAGTATGCCTGCATCTCCATATATCAACATCCATGCTAAAATAAAGGATGTAGCCACTTTGCACCTAATTAATGTCCCCTTTTCCATACAGCGTTTGCTTCCATCAGTAAGCGTGCTGTCAAAGACGCTCTAATATAAAGAGATGTGTCAGTGCCATTAATAGGCACTGAGAATCCTCCACGGGAGATGGTTTCAGCTTGGTGGCAAAGATAATTGGCTGGCACGTGTACCTGATCCTCTAATCTGATTGTGGTCTGTCTTCAGGCGATTCAGAAAATTGGGCTGTAATACAAGACAGCCAGTGTGGTATTGTGCGGTCGATTGGCGGGACTCTGAAACAATGATTGTGAAGATGGTGATTCTGCAGCTGGTGCCCTACAAGACTTAGGCTTATTATTGTACCCTCTTTCAATCCTAGCTATTGAAAAGATTTGGCCATCTCACCAGCAGTCCAAGGCAGTTGGGCAAAGCTCTGTGTGTGTGTTTGAATGAGCAGACGTGGAGGTCTGTTTTCCCCGCTGAACTGCACTCTGCTAATCACAGGGAGCATGCAGACATCGGACAGAAACGGAAAATAATTATAGTAGTGAAAATACCCTCCTGAGATCTAGTTGTAAAACGTAGCCCCACTCCTATCTACTGGGCCAAAGCTCTGTGTTTATTCTGAGTATAAATAGCCCAGTGCCTGGGTTGGTAAAGGCAATGTGTAGCTGAGCTATATGCACTAACAAGTTTGATTTTGTTTGCTAAGTTAGCTGATCTCAGCCAGAGCACTAGTTGAGACTTTCTGGTTTAAGTGCCCCATGGCTTGTGAGGAGGAAATTGGCTAGAGCTCCCTCTCATCAGTAACTAGTAACCACAGCTGGAAGGTCTGTGTCTCCCTCTGCCTGCCTCTCCCTCTTGTTAGTGTCTAATACGTTGTGTTAATGGATGTTAAATACCTGGTAGTTGAAGGTAATAGGGTGAACAGGTGTTGGATGTTGATTAGTTAATTGTACTCAAATGTCTATATAAAGAGGAGCCAGCCAGCCTGTTCGGAGTGGAGTAGAGAAATAAGCTTTGTGGCAAGCATTAAACAGTCTCCACTAAAGCATCTGAATCTCAGTGTCTTCACAAATAGGTTTGGAAGTTTCTCTGACATTGATAGCAGAGGATGGTTGCCTGAAAGTGAAGTTTGGAGACTAAGATTTGTTTTCAGACAGGAGATTAGAATTGGAGGTTTTTTTTTGAGAAGGCTGAAATTGGAGTTTTTATTTGAAGAAAGATTACTGAAATCAGGTGTAAGGTTTCAGGATATGATTTTCCACCGTTGTTTTGTGAAGCCGAACCTTACAATCAATGGAAGAATGAAGTTGATCTATGGATGCTGGTTACGTCTTTACCAAAAAGGAAGCAAGGAATAGTCCTTGCACTTTCACTTCCTGCCAGGAGCAAGATCTGGGGCAGTGTTCTTGGAGCTAGAGGCTCATCATTTGTACAATGAGAAAGGTTTGGACAATCTCTTTATGGATAAAATTTATATGAAAGATGACGTATTGAGCGCTTATGAAGCGTGATTGTGCTAGGATATCAAACATTTATAGGTTCTTAGTATTAACCAGAGTTAGATTCAAAGAAAGAGATATGCTTTTTGATCAGATATCTGCTGCCCTGAAAAAATGTTTTGGGAAAACATTCCTTGCCGGCCGCTTTCATGGCGCAAATGGGCTCTTCAACAGTGCGTCGAAGGTGGAGGATACAGTGCATTTCGAGGCTGTTCAAATAAGGGGCCCAAAGGTCAGTACAAAAGGAGAATCATAGTCTAAACTAATGAGGATAGAGACTCTTTTGGCAGCTGTAACAGATGGCAGGAATTGGGCAGTGAACCCCAGAAATAACCAAGGGGTGTTCAACAGGTGTTTCCGATGTGACTCAAAGTATCATTACGCGTTGCATTGTCCAAAAATGTATAACAGGGTTTTTGAGATGACACATGATGTCAAAGGTTCGGAAGGCGAGGATGGCACTACTGATCAATCAGAAGGAATTGTACTGGTCACGAGAAGCTTCAGTCCGGTAATGAGTGTCCTAGTCGCAGATTCATTCAATTCCGCAGTACTGGACTGGTTAAGTTGTTACATGAATTCTTTAAGTAAGGAAGACTGAAGTAAGGTCAAAGAATATGACAGTTTTACTTGTTTCAGGTTTGGGGATGAGACCACATTGAAATCACTAATAAGAGTGGTAATTCCATGTAAAATTGCAGGGGTAAACCATTTTATTAGTACAGATGTAGTATCCAGTGAAATATCTTTGCTGTTAAATAAACCATCTGTGAAAAAGGCTCAGATGAAGTTGGATATGGAACATGATATGGCGATTGTCTTTGGAAAATCTGTAAATTTGCAGTTTACACAGTCGGGACATTATTATAATACAAAAGCAAAATACTGCGGATGCTGGAAATCTGAAATAAAAACAAGAAATGCTGGAAATACTCAGGTCTGGCAGCATCTGTGGAGAGAGAAGCAGAGTTGACGTTTCAGGTCAGTGACCCTTCAGGACATTATTATATTCCTTTAGCGAGACCTAACATCTCTTAGGATGTTAAAGAGGTATTAATGGCATCCGGGGGTCGGGATTGAAAGCAGAAAAGGCAGATTATTTCAAAACTATATTGACAGTTTGCACATCCATCTTGTCATGGGTTGAAGATTCTGTTAAAAGATGCAGGGATAATAGATAATGACTACACTAAACTTAGCGAGGATATCAGTGAAAAATATGATGTCTGTGGGGGAAAAAAGGTACAGGAGGATGCCATTGCGACCCATAGTGAGTCTCCCATCAGCAAGGGACATTAATGAAACTGTAGCGATGGACTTGATGGTATGGGCTAAAGGCAAAAACATTTTTCTTATACACTTGATAGACATAACGACTAGATTCAGTCTGTCGCTAATTTATAGTAAAGACAAAAAAGTAATAGTGGATAAGATAATAGAAAGGTGGATAGGAATGGGGCTGGGAGCACTGGCTAGATATCTAACTGACAATAGAAGAGAATTTGCCAATGATGAGTTTAGGAGTATGTGTGAAAATATGAATACTGTAGGCAGCAGAAAGTCCTTTTTAGTAATGGGATTTGTGAGAGAAATCACACCGTGATTGATGAAATGCTCCGAAAAATTTTAGGCGACCAACCAAATGGTAAATTGACTACTGCTCTGGTGTGGGCAGTACACGGAAAAACACGCTTCAAATGTTTGGGGGCAACAGCCCCCATCAATTACTTTATGACAGGAATCTGAAAATACCTTCAGTAATGTGGGATCATCCCCCAGCTTTAGAAGGGACCACAATTAGTTCAGTTTTTGCGGAACATTTGAATGCCATGCATGCAGTGAGAAGAGCATTTATTAAGGTGGAGATTTCAGAAAAAAATTAGAGTTTTGAGGTATCAGATCAGGCCATCAGAAAATAATTTTAATATTGGGGACATGGTGTGTTACAGAAGAGAAGGGCAGAAAGAATGGGGAGGCCCAGGAAATGTTATAGGCGTTGATGGCAAAACGGTAATTTTGCAACATGGCAACCAAACCTTTAGAGTACATTCCTCACGGTTTATTGGCACTGATTATACATTGACAGAATCTGGACAAATGATGGACACTGATGATGCACCATGTACTTCGCATGCACATATGTTGGACATTTACGAGCAATAGACTGTGGCAGATAACAGGCTAACTGAGAGGACCGAGTGATAGTGAAGATCCAGATAAGGCCATTTATCCCAAAGGTCAACTACTGAAATTTGGGACTAGAGTGCCATATATGTTAGAAGGGACTAGTGAGTGGAGGGAAGCCACCAATATAGGAAGGGCCGGAAAGGCCACAGGGAATTACAAACATTGGCTGAATGTGGAAGATTTTCAGTTAGGACCTCCCTCTAAAAGCAGATCCAGCAATGTTTTATTGGTACTGTGAAGAGAAACTAGCAGGCATTTTCTTGGTGCACGTGGACGGTTTTCTGTGGGGAGGATCTGTGGCAGTGGAGAAATTTGTGTTAGATAAAGTTCTACGGGAATTTAAAATTGGAAGTTGAGCTTCTGGAGCTTTTAAATATATAGTGTTGAATATTAGGCAGACTAGGTTGGGGGTAACCCTAAATCAACAGTCTTACCGAGAGAATGTTAATAGGATCCCAATAAATCAGGCCAGATCCTCACAAAAGGAAGACTCTGCAACCAAGGACGAAGCAGACCAGTTAAGGAGCTTAACCGGGCAACTAAACTGGTTGTGCACACAAACTAGGCCGGATGCTTGCTACGATGTATTAGAAATGAGCACCATGATGAAACGTGCTACTGTTGGGGAAGTGCTGAAAGCAAATAAGACATTGAAGAAATGGTGTTTAGACAAAGTACACTCAGGTTTCCAGCACTGGGTGAGCCAGAAGAAATGAAATTAGTCATTTTTAGTGACTCCTCACATGCTAATCTTCCTGATGGTTATTCGAGCGCAGCAGGGCTCATTATATTTTTGGTGGGAAGAAATGAAGATGAATGTTGTCCATTAGCCTGGGAATCAAAGAAAATGAAGAGGGTAGTTAAAAGTACCTTAGTTGCTGAGACACTTGCACTGATAGAAGCGATTGATATAGGTATGTATTTATCGCGTATTCTAACGGAACTCATAAGGGGCAATCAGGCAAATTTTCCTATGGAATGCTATATAGATAACCATTCTCTCTGTGACGATGTCCATTTGACAAAAAGTGTCACAGAAAAGAGGTTGAGTCTTGATCTCGCGAGTATGAAAGAAATGTTGCTAAGAAAAATTTCCAAAATGAAATCGGTCGACGCAAGTCATCAGTTGTCGGATTGTTTTCCGAACAGGCGTGCTTGTTCAAGAAATTGTTGGATGTCCTTGAAGAGGACCGTCTTGTGCTATGATGAGTTAGGAAAATGTGGAAATGTTTTTAATGTTAAGATTGCTTTGTAATTTATTAAACAAGTTTTTTATTTAAATAAAGAGAATACACAGTATGTTAATGGCTGCTGCTGTTGAAGGTTAATAGTATAATGTAAGGTACAGAAAATGTCATTTTGTCTCTTCGTTTTTTATATATGTGTATTTAATGTAAAGAAAAGAGGGGAATCTTCTGTTCGTGTCTAATTTCTGTTAATCGATGTTAAATACTTGGTAGTTGAAGGTAATAGGGTGAACAGGTTGGGTATTGATTAGTTAATTGTACTCAAATGTATATGTAAAGAAGAGCCAGCCAGCACTGGTGGGGTGTTGTTCGAAATGGAAAAGTAAGCTCTGTGGCAAGCAAAAAACTGTCTCCACCAAAACATCCTAGTCTCAGTGTCTTCACAAACAGGCTTGGAAGTTTCTCTAACACCTCTGTCTGCCTGGCCCCCTGCCTGCATCTCTGTGTCTCTCTCCCTCTCACTGTCGCTGTCTCGCCCTGTGCCTTGATGCTCCCTCTCCCCTCCCCCCCCGCACCACCACCTCTTTCTCTGTCTCACCCCATGTCTGTATACACCAGCATGAATCAACATCTTTGAAGGGGAGTTGTAGAGGGAAATTTAAAAAAAAAACACAAAAGGCAATAAATTGAGTAACAACTTCTGTGCGCCTTTATTGTTTTCAGAAACATCTTTGACATCTGTGTAATCTCTTGGCAATTATGAAGCATCTGCTCACCTTTGTACTTTAATCACTGTATTGTGATACCAGACCATCTGGCTTCTAAATATAATCATTGCAAACAAAAGCATGTCAGAGGAGAATTGATTAATTGCATGGCATCCCCTTGTTGCAGGATTTACATACTACACACATATATCCCCTTGGCTTTGTAAGCTCCTGGACCCAGCCATTGGCCTTTGGGTGGTCCTTTGCTTGTTGGCCCTTTCTTCTGAAGCTGGATATGTTACAAAGCCAAAATGTTGTTTCAAATGATTGTATCATCTAACTTTTGGATCCCTGCATGTTACACGATTGAAGATGGGTATGAAAAGATGACTATTCGGGGGATGTTTTATCAAGCACCTGTCCTCAGTGAGATCTTCTCACCTGCAGTTTGTAGTGGAAATAGTACAACTTGAGCTCTTGTTTTGCTATTTGTATGGCTGTATGGACACAGTCTCTGACCGCTGGTTACAGTGTGGTTCCAGGAAGGTAGTACACTACTTGCACTGAAACAAAGACAGAACATTCTGGAAGCTCACAGGTCAGTCAGCAGCTGTGAAGAGAACAGAGAAGTTAATTTTTTATTCATTCATGGGATGTAGGCGTCACTGACCAGGCCAGCATTTATTGCCCATCCCTAATTGCCCTTGAGAAGGTGGTGGTGAGCTGCCTTCTTGAACCGCTGCAGTCCATTTGGGGTAGGTATACCCACAGTGCTGTTAGGAAGGGAGTTCCAGGATTTTGACTCAGCGACCGTGAAGGAACGGCAATATAGTTCCAAGTCAGGATGGTGTGTGACTTGGAGGGGAACTTGCAGGTTTTTCCCCCTGATTCCCATTGACCTCAGTTTTGCTAGGGCTCCTTGATGTCATACTTGGTCAAATGCTGCCTTGATGTAAAGGGCAGTCACTCTCACCTCACCTCTTGCGTTCAGCTCTTTTGTCCATGTTTGAACCAAGGCTGTAGTGAGGTCAGGAGCTGAGTGGCCCTGGCGGAACCCAAACTGAACGTCACTGAGCAGGTTATTGCTAAGCAAGTGCCACTTGATGGCACTATTGATGACACCTTCCATCACTTTACTGATGATTGAGAGTAGGCTGATGGGGCGGTAATTGGCCAGGTTGGACTTGTCTGGCTTTTTGTGTACAGGACATACCTGGGCCATTTTCCACATTGCAGGGTAGATGCCAGTGTTGTAGCTGTACTGGAACAGCTTGGCGAGGGGTGTGGCAAGCTCTGGAGCTACTATTGCCTGAATATTGTCAGGGCCCTTAGCTTTTGCAGTATCCAGTGCCTTCGGTCGTTTCTTGATATCACGCGGAGTGAATCAAATTGGCTGACATCTGGCATCTGTGATGCTGGGGACTTCAGGAGGAGGCCGAGATGGATCATCAACTCGACACTTCTGGCTGAAGGTTGTTGCAAATGCTTCAGCCTTATCTTTCGCACTGATGTGTTGGGCTCCCCCATCATTGAGGATGTGGATATTTATGGAGCCATCTCCTCCAGTTAGTTGTTTAATTGCCAACCACCAGTCACGGCTGGATGTGACATGACTGCAGAGCTTAGATCTGATCGGTTGGTTATGGGATCGCTTAGCTCTGTCTATCGCATGCTGCTTAAGCAGTTTGGCATGCAAGTAGTCCTGGGTTGTAGCTTCACCAGGATGACACCTCATTTTCAGGTATGCCTGGTGTTGTTCCTGGCATGCCCTCCTGCACTCTTCATTGAACCAGGGTTGGTCTCCTGGCTTGATGGTAATGGTAGAGTGGGGGATATGCCAGGCCATGAGGTTACAGATTGTGGTTGAGTACAATTCTGCTGCTGCTGATGGCCCACAGCGCCTCATGGATGCCCAATTTTGCATTGCTAGATCTGTTCGAAATCTATCCCATTTGGCACGGTGATAGTGCCACACAACACGATGGACGGTATCCTCAACGTGAAGGCGGGACTTCGTCTCCACAAGGTCTGTGCGGTGGTCACTCCTACCAATACAGTCATGGACAGAAGCATCTGCGGCAGGCAGATTGGTGAGGACAAGGTCAAGTATGTTTTTCCCTCGTGTTGGTTCCCCCACCACCTGCTGCAGACCCAGTCTAGCAGCTATGTCCTTTAGGACTCGGCCAGCTCGGTCAGTATTGGTGCTACCGAGCCACTCTTGGTGATGGTCATTGAAGTCACCCACCCAGAGTACATTTTGTGCCCTCACCACCCTCAGTGCTTCCTCCAAGTGATGTTCAACATGGAGGAGTACTGAATCATCAGCTGAGGGAGGGTGGTAGGTGGTAATCAGTAGGAGGTTACCTTGCCCATGTTTGACCTGATGCCATGAGACTTCATGGGGTCCGGAGTCGATATTGAGGACTCCCAGGGCAACTCCCTCCCTACTGTATACCACTGTGCCACCACCTCTGGTGGGTCTGTCCTGCCGGTGGTACAGGACATACCCGGGGATGGTGAAGGCAGTGTCTGGGACATTGTCTGTAAGGTATGATTCCGTGAGCATGACTATGTCAGGCTGTAGCTTGACTGGTCTGTGGGACAGCTCTCCCAACTTTGGCACAAGCCCCCAGATGTTAGTAAGGAGGACTTTGCAGAGTCGACGGGGCTGGGTTTGCCGTCGTTTCCGGTGCCTAGGTCGATGCCGGGTGGTCCGTCCGGTTTCATTCCTTTTTATTGACTTCGTAGCGGTTAGGTACAACTGAGTAGCTTGCTAGGCCATTTCAGAGGGCATGTAAGAGTTAACCACATTGCTGTGGGTCTGGAGTCACATGTAGGCCAGACCAGGTAAGGACAGCAGATTTCCTTCCTTAAAGGACATTAGTGAACCAGATGGGTTTTTACAACAATCAACAATGGTTTCATGGTCACCATTCGACTAGCTTTTTTTTTAAATTCCAGATTTATTAATTAAATTCAAATTCCACCTTCTGCTGTGGTGGGATTCGAACCCATGTCCCCAGACAAATACCCTGGGTCTCTGGGTTACTAGTCCAGTGATAATACCACTACGCCACCGCCTACCCTAATGTTTCCAAACACTGAAGTATAAACTGTATGCTTGACCTGTACACTTACCTGTGTATTTCCAGCATTTTCTGTCCTGTGTTTTATTTCCAGCATCTGAAGTACTTTGCGTTTTCCCTATTTACGCTGTTTGGCTGTTGTTCCGATTGCCATGCCTAATAGAGAGCCATGTGCATGCATGTGTCAGACTCTTCTCTCCTAGCAGGTGAACTTTCATGCTTAGCTCTAAGAGGAGTGCCCTAAATATTTAAATTAATGTCAGTCGGATCAATGAGCAACCAGGAAATCTAATGGGCCTACTCAGCACTTCAAACCAGGCTTGATACTGCACAGGATTCACACTGGTGTCAAATTGAAACTATCTGAATTTACCCCCTCCCCCCCCACACACACACACACACACACTGCTTTCCAGGGTCAGGTCGGCTTCGATTGCAAATTTAATGTTCTACGCTAAGGTTATAAGATAAATATTGCCATATCGAGCCCTGGGGATGAGAGAAAGTTTGATTTAATACTCGCAGCATCAATGACCTCCTCCACCCAACTTAAAAAAAAAATCTTAGTTTTCTTGAATTGTGCTGAACTTATAAGATGGGAGACAGGCACTCTGGTATTAGTTCTTTGCTATGCTGCTTTATGGTTTCCTGCCAGGACATAATTTGGGGTTTTGCCATCCTGAGTGATTTATCTGAACAACTTCTGTGGGAAATTTGTATCTTCCATGGCTAAACCCAGTCGTCAAGACTCTGGGGGTAACAAGTGCTATTATGCATCTTCCTCGCTGTGTTGGTACAGCAGTGAATAGCAGCCATTTTTTTTTTTTAAGGTAGTGTGCCTGAATATCAAACATTAAATGGGCATAAGGAAAATCAGTAATGCACATAGACCATATTGTACCTCATCCTTCTGGTACCTTTAGCCTTCTAGTATCGACTGGCATTTTGAATGCCCCATAGTCTGTATGTCCATGTAATCTGATGGGGAGATTATCCCAGATATTTATCAACCAGATGTTCTTTCTGATACCTTATTTTGTGGAGTTCAATCACTTCAATGAACTACTCAGCATATTCTTTCTTTTGGGCCTCCTTATCTCGAGAGACAATGGATACGCGCCTGGAGGTGGTCAGTGGTTTGTGAAGCAGCGCCTGGAGTGGCTATAAAGGCCAATTCTGGAGTGACAGGCTCTTCCACAGGTGCTGCAGAGAAATTTGTTTGTTGGGGCTGTTGCACAGTTGGCTGTCCCCTTGCGCCTCTGTCTTTTTTCCTGCCAACTACTAAGTCTCTTCGACTCGCCACAATTTAGCCCTGTCTTTATGGCTGCCCGCCAGCTCTGGCGAATGCTGGCAACTGACTCCCACGACTTGTGATCAATGTCACACGATTTCATGTCGCGTTTGCAGACGTCTTTATAACGGAGACATGGACGGCCGGTGGGTCTGATACCAGTGGCGAGCTCGCTGTACAATGTGTCTTTGGGGATCCTGCCATCTTCCATGCGGCTCACATGGCCAAGCCATCTCAAGCGCCGCTGACTCAGTAGTGTGTATAAGCTGGGGGTGTTGGCTGCTTCAAGGACTTCTGTGTTGGAGATATAGTCCTGCCACCTGATGCCAAGTATTCTCCGAAGGCAGCGAAGATGGAATGAATTGAGACGTCGCTCTTGGCTGGCATACGTTGTCCAGGCCTCGCTGCCGTAGAGCAAGGTACTGAGGACACAGGCCTGATACACTCGGACTTTTGTGTTCCGTGTCAGTGCGCCATTTTCCCACACTCTCTTGGCCAGTCTGGACATAGCAGTGGAAGCCTTACCCATGCGCTTGTTGATTTCTGCATCTAGAGACAGGTTACTGGTGATAGTTGAGCCTAGGTAGGTGAACTCTTGAACCACTTCCAGAGCGTGGTCGCCAATATTGATGGATGGAGCATTTCTGACATCCTGCCCCATGATGTTTGTTTTCTTGAGGCTGATGGTTAGGCCAAATTCATTGCAGGCAGACGCAAACCTGTCGATGAGACTCTGCATATATTTAACAAAAAACATACCTCAATCAGAAAAATAGAAAATTCATTGGGGAAAGCCATCTTGAAGAAGATCCTCTGTTAATAGCAGTCATGTTGTCCAGTTTCACTGCTGAGAAATGGGCTTCAATAGTGAAGCTGACGGCTAGGTGTACAAACTCTGGCTGCTTGTTCGAACCCAAGCTATTCATTTATCATGGCTGTGTGGCTAGCATCACTGTCAACTGTATTCTCTCAAGTGGTTGTTTGATCTGACTGAGTGATCGGTGGTGGGGGGGGAGACTTTGAGTTGTGCATCATGGCTAGTCACTTTCTTGTATCAGTCACCACCCACATTCCCCTGCCCCCTTCCTTTAGTGTATGGGTGCCAGCCTTTAGCTTTACCTGTAAAAGTCTTGGATCCAGCAATATGACCAGACATCACACTTTCCTACAGACAAAAACAATCCTCAAAAGAAGGGGAGAGCTTCAAGCCTGAAATTTACAAGCTGTTGCCATTATTCTTTCATTAACCTAGGTAGATTATAAACAGCTTCAATTACCTAGGTTTGCCTATCTAGAACAGTGCCCTGAAAGGGATAGCCAGGTCACGTCACAGTTGGACTCCAGACTGCGTGTGAGCAATGCCACGGAACATCTGCTAGAGTAAATAAATTGAATGACTGCACAGCTAAAACAATTAAAATGTTTTAACTATCTTTTTGTTTTTGGCTACAGGTCCTTTCACAGATGTTGTCACTACAAACTTGAAACTAAGTAACCCTTCAGAAAAAAATGTCTGTTTTAAAGTGAAGACTACAGCCCCGCGTAGATATTGCGTGAGGCCTAACAGCGGAGTTATTGATGCAGGGTCTTCGATCAATGTATCAGGTATGACATGTCACAGTTGTACACCAGGACTTTGGGGATACTTAACGTTTCTTGGCTCTTGGTGTCTAGATTTTGTGATTCTTTGTGGTGTGACTACAGTGCTGTTAAGTGAAAATAATGGAAGCTTGGGCTTTATGTTGAGTGTTTGGGTGGGGGGTTGGGGGCATGATACAATGAGGGAGAGAAAAATCGTTCTGGTATTCTTGGTTCAACCAAGGATTAATTGGAATGTACTGGTACTAGTCAGGTGATGGAACCAGAAGCTGAAGCTTTCCTGATGTAACACCTTATAATGTGATCTGCAATGGAACCTTGTTCAGCTTTTGGAGTGTTTAAAGCATGTTGTAAACTTTCATTCCAATTATTAGATCTGCAACTTTTACTTTCAAACATTGCCGAATTTCCAACTGGTGTATGTTTGTAGACATGTAACTCCATTCTTTATCTCTACCTTAGCGAGGATAGATCAGATTTTGTTGGTTTGATACTCTGTTCAGAAAACAAACTGTGAAAGCAGATGAAACATTGTTAGATTTTGTATTTTGATGGTTTTCAAACTGTTCTTCATAAGGTTCTTAATTCTAATACTAATACACTCCAGGGGGGAACCTGTTCAAAAACTGACATGCCAGTAAGGACTCCCTTCGAGTACTGATATTCTCCAGGGGAGCCCCTTCAAACGTTAACACATTCCAGGGGAGCCCTTTTAACTGATGACACAGTTTAGGGAAGTACTTTCAAATACTGGCACAGTCCTGACCAAAAGCCAGTGCCAGCTATTCAAAGGAGAATCATGTCGGCATTGCAGAAAATGTTTTTTCATTAGTACACAGCAACAGGAATCAAAAATCTGCTGACTAGCTGAAACAGCGATGGCCAAAGAGTTGGGACCTCTGTTTCAAAATCTGTTATTGAACTGAACAATGGAGTCTTAAGGTATTGGACATCAGATAATCAGGCTCACAACAGATTGTCTTTAAGACATCATTAACGCTGCAGCACAAATACAGACTGAGTACAGTTAGCCAATCTAGAGAACAGAAATAACAGTGTCTTAGCTTCCTTCTTGCTAGTTTCATTCGATTGAGCTGTGGCTATCCTCGCTAGGTTAATACTTCATTGTTGATTACAAGGCAACTTGGCCTTGCTCCACTGTAACTAGACATCTGTGTGTCATTCTATGACTATTACTTCACACACATACAGTTTCCTTCTTTTACTGTTTCATACAAAACCCTCTGTTTACATATCCCTTCACTGGTCAACAACAGCATTTCATTGGCCTGCATTCAGTCATACTGCTTTATGAATCACTTCAATACAGCCCTATTTTTTAAGCCTTAAATTTCTGTCTAAGGAACAATATATTTGCATTATTGAGGCAAGGGCCTAATCTATGTATGGTAGTATAGTGCTTGTGTTACTCCACCAGCAATCCAGAGGCATGAATACATTTGATCATTTGTGTGCTATTTCTCATTAAAGTTCAACAGCTTCATTGTCCTTCGGGTAAGGAAACCAGACGCCCTTAACCTAGTCGAGCCTACCTAAGACGCTCGTCCATACAGTGGCTGCTGTACTGCATTAGAGTTGTCATTAAGACCTCAGTAAAATGCAGTCGTCACACCATGAAGTTTTTGTTCAAAGTTCAGTGATGAACTTTGAAAAACAACAAGCTGTACAACTAATAGCACAAAAGAATATGATTGTGGTTGTTGGAGTTCAATCATCTCAGCTCCAGGACATCACTGCAGGAGTTCCTCAGGATAGTGTCCTAGGCCCAACCATCTTCAGCTGCTTCATTAATGACGTTCCTTCAATCATCAGGTCAGAAGTGGGGATGTTCGCTGATGATTGCACAATGTTCAGCACCATTTGCGACTCCTCAGATACTGAAACAGCCCATGCAGAAATGCAGCAAGACCTGGACAATATCCAAGCTTGGGCTGATAAGTGGCAAGTAACATTCGTGCCATACAAGTGCCAGGCAATGGCCATCTCCAACAAGAGAGAATCTAACCATCTCCCCTTGACATTCAATGGCATTACCATCGCTGAATCCCCCACTATCAACATCCTAGGGAGTTACCATTGACCAGAAACTGAACTGGAGTAGCCATATAAATACCGTGGCTACAAGAACTGGTCAGAGGCTAGGAATCCTGCAGTGAGTAACTCACCTCCTGTCTCCCCAAAACCTGTCCACCATCTACAAGGCACAGTCAGGAGTGTGATGGAATACTCTCCACTTGCCTGGATGGATGCAGCTCCAACAACACTCAAGAAGCTTGACACCATCCAGGACAAAGCAGCCCACTTGATTGACACCCCATCCACAAACATTCACTCCCTCCACCACCGAGGCACAGTGGCAGCAGCATGTACCATCTACAAGATGCACTGCAGCAATGCACCAAGGCTCTTTAGACAGCACCTTCCAAACCCACAACCTCTACCATCCCGAAGGACAAGGGCAGCAGATGCATGGGAACACACCACCTACAAGTTTTCCTCCAAGCCCCACACCACCCTGACTTGGAACGATATCGCCATTCCTTCACTGTCGCTTCATCAAAATCCTGGAGCTTCCTCCCAACAGCACTGTGGGTGTACCTAACCCACATGGACTACAGCGATTCAAGAAGGCAGCTCATCTCCACCTTCTCAAGGGCAATTAGGGATGGGCAATAAATGCTGGCCTGGCCAGTGACGCCCATGTCCCATGAATGAATATAAAAAAATAGATTCTGCCCATCCAAACTTGGGGTTTGTTTGGAGAGAACATTTTAATTTGGCGAGCGCTCAGGTTGGTTGTAGGTCAGTCATTCTGGTGGAGCTTATTTAATGTGGCAAATTAAAGTTCATTTCACTAAAAGTACATTAAAGCATGTTGGGCTGAGTGTTTATATTATACCACTGGATCTCCTGTGGTGCTACTCACTGGCGGGAGATCTGAAATGCAATAGTGATGTCCAGCTGTTAACCTTGGCCTGTCCCTTTTTAAGGCCAGTGCTCAAATACTCCTTGTGTGATTCCAGATAATTGTAATGGCATATAAATTATGCTGGTAAGTTAGTGATGAGTAAATTCCTTGTCAGTTTTCAGGCACCAGGTCAACTTAGAATGAAATGCTTAGTTTGTAACAGTGTGGCAAAACTTCGCCAGACACTAGACTATATCAAAACTAATGGGGCTCATGGTATTGTTCATGCTAAGTTTGTTGAATATAAGGAGAGGAGTAATGTATCAGGTAATTGCTTTCATAGTGAATGTTTGCCCTTTTATAGCTATACAATCTAATAAGTAAACAATAACAACTTGCATTTATATAGCATCTCAAAGCAGTAAAACATCACAAGGTACTTCATGGCATTATCAAACAGAATTTGTCACAGCCGCATATTTGGACAAATGACAAAAAGATTGGTCAAAGAGGTCAGTTTTAAGGATCATCTTAAAGGAGGAGAGAGAAACAAAGAGGTTTATGCAGGAAATTCCAGAGCTTAGGGTCTCAGCAGCTAAAGGCATGACTGCCAGTGGCGGACTGATGAAAATCAGGGATGCACAAGAGGTCAGAATTGGAGGAACGCTGAAATCTGGGAGAATTGTAGGGCTGGAGGAGCTTGCAGAGATAGGGAAGGGGTGAGGCCATGATTTGAGATTCGAAAAAATGAATGAATATTTTAAAATAGAGGTCAGCAACAGGGGTGATGGGTGAATGTGCGAGATAGGATACAGGCAGCAGAGTTTGGATGAGCTAAAGTTTATGGAAGGTGCAGGGTGGAAGGCTGACCAGGAGAGCAATGGAATAATCAGGTTGTTAAATCCAGAGGTAACAAAGGTATGGATTGAGTGATTTCATTAAACGATTAAGCTATTCAGATGGAAGATCAGAGCACTTTTTTCCCAGTGGAAATATCTCATCGGAAGTTGGAGATATTGTGACTTTGGTGTTTATTTTTCCTGGAGACTCTTTCTGTACATTCAAAATATCTGGCTTTGCTGAGTATTTTTTAACCCCAAGTGTACACATTTGAAAAATTGTCTAAACTTTGGTCTATTAGCCACATAACTTGGCACTCTGGATTCCAAATTCAGTCTGATTTGTTATCAGAAATTTGCATGGGAGACAGTGTGAGGCATTTGAAGTGTGGCTGTAGAAGTACCATTTTTGTAAAGGATGTGCATAGAGGGCCTGTTGGGTACGGCTGAATATGCATGACAGCAAAGTTATCACAGTTTCTATAGCAATTTCACATCCTTAGAAGTAGGGGCTCCATGCTGATTTTTGTCACCACTTCCTCTTCCTCTGCCTTGTAGCCATTGTTGCCTTGCCAGTGCTGTCTATTCCCTACTCACCACCCCAAATAGGCCAGGTAAGATGGGGAGCTTACAGGGTTGAAGGGAGTAGCATGTTAATTTTTTGGATTATGAACAAGACAGGGAAGGCTGCATTAACTGCTCATCCCTGGTTGCCTGAATAACTCGGGTCTGCTGGGCTGCTTCAGATGGTATCCAGTGTGAATCACGCAGTGTGGGACTTGGAGTCACTTATCAGCCAGACTTAGTACAGATGACATGTTCCTTTCTCTGGAAATTTAGCAACAATCTCATCGGTTTTGTTCTTGTTCCACCCCACAGATTATCACATTAATTGAACACCGTTTCACAATTTGCCCTAGTAGTATTTGACCTCAGGGGTGTTAGTTCAGTACCAGATCCACGACACTACTGTGCCCATAAATTGATCTGCTGTGTCAGGTGGCTTCAAGCTTTTCTCTTTGTGGGCCACTTGGGTGCATAACTTGGAACTTGGGGGCCACATGTAAAATTTTGAATCTGTGTTTATATCTGTTTATATATTACTCAACATGATCGTATTAAATGGCGGAGCAGGCTTGAGGGCAGTAAGGTCTACTCCTACCTCTATTTTTTGTTGTATTCAACATCTGCAACTTCTTTCCTAATGGCACTGTTGGTGTACCTACACCCCAATGACTGCAGCGGTTCAAGAAGGCACCTCACCACTACCATCTCAAGGGCAATAACGGATGGGCAATAAATGCTGGCCGAGCCAGCGCCACCCCATATCCCATGGACAAAAAAAAATCTGGGTATTCTTTGTTGACATTTATCCACAAATAATGCAACAGCATTAAGGACAGCCATCTCTAAACTTCCAGACCCTTGAATTACAGACTGGATTGCATGTCATGTATGTGACAAAGCTTGGAGACCACTTTTGCTATGTCAATGGGGATAGCCTACCCTACTTAAATATAAGCTGGATAAAACAGATCAGGAAGAAGAATGATGGGGTTAGATGGAGAGGGCTGGGAGCTGGCTCATGTGGAGCATAAACCAATTGGCCGAATGGCCTGTTTTTGTGTTCTACATTCTGTGGAATTCTGTGAACATGGGGGTAGGTGTGGAAGGGAATGTTGCTTTGTTGGTGCTCCAGTTTTTGAAATAAATCTGGTATCTGGCAACATTGAGATTGTTGCCGTGGAATGCTTATTTTTCTCCAGTTCTAATGATACCTTGTGCAAAAGTTGCCACATGCCAGCTCTTTGGTGTAAAGCACATGGCAACACTCAAATGGTGCATGTATCTTGACTGCGAACTCCTCCAGAGCACACTTTGTTTAACCCTTTGAGCCGTTTCTCGAGTATTGAAACTTTAACAGAATTGGGTGTAAATGTTGTAAACTCACTGCAGTGTTGAAACCTCATGCTATGCTGGTTTTATGTGTAGTTTTGAGAGTCAGGATTGAAAATATTCAAATTGTCATGATGTTTACTGTTTTACTGGGAATTATTTTTGTTAAAGTAAGAGCCCACTGCCTTAAGTCATGTCATTTTCATATGAAGTTGACGGGTAGGAAGAGACCTGCTGATCCATCAGGTAGCCCCACGTTCATGACAGCTGAAGCATTATGACAAAACAGTTCCTCCTCCTCAGCAGGTACGTAATTTCAGGGGAGGTTAAAAAATAACAATGTCCAAAAGGGAAAAATACAGTGGAAATACTACCAGTTCAGGAGATCACAAAGCCCAAGTGGTATCTTATATAGACAATGCATGATGTAAGCTCTGCCCTGGTCAAGAATCGGTCCAGTACCATTTTTTAAAACATAAAGAACCATAAAGAACATAAAGAACCAGTTTAAAACATAAACAACCGGCACCTCTTTCCTGAGGCTCACTGCTCTCTGGGAAAAGAAGAAATGCCTGATATCCAGCCTATTCCTACTCATGGGATGTTTAAACTTGCGTCCCCTGCTCCTCCCCAGTGTGTTAAATTGGCGAAAGGGGAACAAGAAAAGTGATAGGCAGAGAAATCAAGGGCCAGAATCAAACAGGGCCGCAGTGAAAAATAGTGGGAAGGGGACAAGTAGTGTTAAAAAGATAAGCCTTAAGGCTTTGTGCCTTAACGCGCAGAGCATTTGCAATAAAGTGGATGAATTAATCGCGCAAATAAATGTAAACGGGTTTGGTATGGTCGGCATTACGGAGACATGGATGCAAGGTGACCAGGGATGGGCAATGAACTTTCAGGGGTATTCAGTATTTCGGAAGGACAGACAGAAAGCAAAAGACGGTGGAGTTGCATTGCTGGTTAAAGGGGAAATTAACGCAATAGTGAGGAAAGATATTAGCTCTGACTATGTGGAATCTGTGTGGGTAGAGCTGAGAAACACTAAGGGGCAAGAAATGTTAGTGGGGGTTGTATATACACCCCCAAACTGTAGTGGTGATGTTGGGAATGGCATTAAACAGGAAAGTAGAGATGCATGCGATAAAGGAACATCTGTAATTATGGGTGAATTTAATCTGCATATAGATTGGGCAAATCAAATTAGTCACAATGCCGTAGAGGAGGAATTCTTGGAGTGTATACGGGATGGTTTTCTGGGCCAATATGTTGAGGAACCAACTAGAGAACAGGCCATCCTAGACTGGTGTAATGAGGGAGGAATAATTGACATTCTAGTGGTGCGAGACCCCTTGGGGATGAGCGACCATAATATGATGAATTCTTCATCAAGTTGGAGAGTGACATAGTTGATTCTGAGACTAGGGTCCTGAATCTTAGTAAAGAAAACTACAAAGGTATGAGGCGCGAGTTGGCTCTGACGGATTGGGAAACGTTACTTAAAGGGATGACGGTGGATAGGCAATGGCAAACATTCAAAGAGCGCATGGATAAACTGCAACCATTGTTTACCCCTGTCTGGTGCAAAAGTAAAACGGGAAAGGTAGCCAAACTATGGCTTACAAGGGAAATTAGAGATAGCATTAGATCCAAGGAAGAGGCTTATAAATTCGCCAGAAAGAACAACAGACCTGAGGATTGGGAGCAGTTTAGAATTCAGCATAGGAGGACCAAGGGATTGATTAAGAAGGGAAAAATAGAGTGCGAGAGCAAGCTTGCGGGGAGCATAGAAACTGAAGTTTCTATAGGTATGTGAAGAGAAAAAGATTGGTGAAGACAAATGTAGGTCCCTTGTAGTCAGAAACAGGGGAATAAAGAAATGGCTGACCAACTAAATGCATGCTTTGGTTCTGTCTTCACCAAAGGAGGACACAAATATCATACCAGAAATGTAGGGGAACACGGGGCTTATTGAGAGAGATGGGACTAAAGACCAATAAATCCCCAGGGCCTGATAATCTACATCCCAGAGTACTTAAGGAAGTGGCCCGAGAAACAGTGGATGCATTGGTGGTCATCATCCAAGATTTTATTGACTCTGGAACAGTTCCTACAGATTAGAGGGTAGCTAATGTAACCCCACTATTTAAAAAGGGAGTTAGAGAGAAAGCAGGGAATTATAGACCTCGGTAGTGGGGAAAATTCTAGAGTCCATTATCAAAGATTTTATAGCAGAGCACTTGGAGAATAGTGGTAGAATCGGGCAGAGTCAGCATAGATTTACGAAAGGGACATCATGCTTGACAAATCTACTAGAATTCTTCGAGGATGTAACTAGTAGAGTTGTTGAGGAGGAGCCAGTGGATGTGGTTTATTTGGACTTTCAGAAGGCTTTCGACAAAGTCCCACATAAGAGATTAGCATGTAAAATTAAAGCGCATGGGATTGGAGGTAGTGTATTGCGATGGATAGAAGATTGGTTGGCAGACAGGAAACAAAGAGTAGGAATAAACGGGTCTTTTTCCGGATGGCAGGCAGTGACTAGTGGGGTACCCCAGCTATTCACAATATATCTTAATGATTTAGATGGAGGGAACTAAATGTAATATCTCCAAATTTGCAGATGACACAAAACTGGGTGGGAGGGTGAGTTGTGAGGAGGATGCAGAGAGGCTTCAGGGTGATTTGGACAAGTGTGGGCCAATGCATGGCAGATGCAGTATAATGTGGATAAATGTGAGGTTATCCACTTTGGTAGTAAAAACAGGAAGGTAGATTATTATCTGAACGGCTATAAACTGAGCGAGGGAAATATGCAGCGAGACCGGGGTGCTCTGGTACACCAGTCGCTGAAGGTAAGCATGCAGGTGTAGTAAAAAAGGCAAATGGTATGTTGGCCTTCATAGCGAGAGGATTCGAGTACAGGAGCAGGGATGTCTTGCTGCAATTATACAGGACCCTGGTGAGGCTACACCTGGAATATTGTGTGCAGTCTTGGTCTCCTTATCTGAGGAAGGATGTTCTTGCTATAGAGGGAGTGCAGCGAAGGTTTACCAGACTGATTCCTGGGATGGCGGGACTGATGTATGAAGAGAGATTGAGTCGGTTAGCATTATTTTCGCTGGAGTTCATAAGAGTGAGGGGGGAATCGCATAGACACCTATAAAATTCTAACAGGACTTGACAGGGTAGATGCAGGAAGGATGTTCCCGATGGTGGGGGGAGTCCAAAACCAGGGGTCGTAGTCTAAGGATATGGGGTAAACCTTTCAGGATTGAGATGAGGAGAAATTTCTTCACCCAGAGAGTGGTGAGCCTGTGGAATTCGCTACCACAGAAAGCAGTTGAGGCCAAAACATTGTATGTTTTCAAGAAGAAGTTAGATATAGCTCTTGGGTCTAAAGGTATCAAAGGGTATGAGTGAAAGTGGGAATAGGTTACTGAGTTGGATGATCAGCCATGATCATAATGAATGGCGGAGCAGGCTCGAAGGGTCAAATGGCCTACTCCTGCTCCTATTTTCTATGCTTCTATAATCTATTAATAGAGACAATTACCAGCCCTTAAATTATTTTATAGATTTCTCAGGTCACCTCTAAGTCTACACTTACTGCTGTAAAGTAAATAGGCCAAGGTTCTTGAGCCTATGAGTAGCTAGGAATTACTCATAGTGGCCTTGGAAAAGGTCCAGAAGAACTATGTCATCCATTTTTCATCCTGGGGGTTGAGATTCTGAGGGTGCTGGATGTTGTCCGGTACCTTGTCCTTATGTGTGATCACAGAGTGAGTGGGGCCTTCCTATCCCAGCCCCATCCTGCTATTCGACTATCATACTTGGAATTACCTGCGCAGCAACTATGTCTAATTCCATCCTCACTTCTCCTACCTTCCCCATCTCACGCCCTGCCACTACCCCATCGCCTGCCCCCTACTGCCCAGCCACCCCCACCGGGGCCTGCCGCCATTATTTATCTCTCAACCAACATCACAATAAAAAACAGATTATCTGGTCACTATTGCGTTGTTTGTAGACCTTGCAATTTTCAAATTGTCTGCCTTGTTTCTTACTTTACAACATGACTACACTTCAGAAATACTTCATGGGCTGTGAAATGCTTTGCGAAGCCCTGAGGTCATGAAAGGTGCTATATAAGTGCAAGTTCTTTCAATAAAAACGCCATTGCTGCAATTATACGAGAATTTTCCCTTAGTGTAGTGGTCAGGATCTTTCAGGAGTTAGGATTTGAGTTAAAGCCTGGCCCGGGTATAAAATTAAAACCCAACCCGGGCCTGACCCGACCGCAGCCAACCCGGGCCCAAGCCCTTTAATTTCTTGTCGTGCCCGACCCGACACTGATATCGTTCATCCGTTCTGGCAGCAGGCTTTTCCTGCAGATGGAGTTGTGGGGAATCATGGGTAAGCCTGATCCTGTGACTTCCCAGAAGCAGCAGTGTCCAGCCTGACCTGAGCCCAATTGCCGGACTCTGAATATAGACCCGACCCCGACATGTAGTCGGGTCTTGTCGGGTTCGGGTCGGGAAACCAGGCTTTAATTTGAGTTTACTGGCAGAGTATCTATACTCGGAACGCCCTGCCTGCAACAGTAGTAGACTCGCCAACTTTAAGGGCATTTAAGAGGTCATTGGATGAAAATGGAATAATGTAGGTCAGATGGTTTCACAGTTCGGCGCAACATCGAGGGCCGAAGGGCCTGTACTGCGCTGTAATGTTCTAAATCTAATTCTAATTTGTGGAAGGGTGCAGTGGGCAGGTGAGGGAGGAGTTAAATTCTTCAGAAATGTCCATAATTGCAGGAAGAGTATGTTTGGGCTAAGGGTCACCCGGAGGTATAGTTGTATTGGGGCATCCCCAGGGCTGTAACTCTGTTTATCACGAGATCCTTGAGAATTGTCAATAATTGGACAGACCCTGTGAGTCTGGTATTTGTGGAGATTTGTTGTACCCACATTGGCGGGGAAGGAAAGTGGCCCAGTATTCGCGGGACCCATCACACATGAAAGTTTGGAGAGCACTGCTTTTCGGACAGAGAAAGTAACGAAGTACGAGGAAAAGTTGAGAGTTCAGTTACTTCAGCTACATTTACAAAGAGGCTTACAGTAGTCACGTGCCATAGCTTGGAATACCAGGATGCCTGAACACTAAGCAGGAAATGCTGTCAGTGATGACAAGGATATCAGGGGACGAATTGGTACAGTGGGTTTAGTGTGAGTCTTTCCTGGTTAGAATATGAGTCCTAATCAGTGTTTCCTGTAAAGATTTTGTTGTGTTAGCTGTTTTTTAATACGCACTCCTTTAAATCTTTCTGCCCAAAAAAGGCAGATATTTAATATGAAACAAGACTTGCACGGGTCCCTTCCAGTCTACTGCCCAGCCATGCAAACCCGCACCTTAGAGCGAACATTGGTCCTAATCTAGGCGAGCCCGACAGGGTGAAAGTTGATTTTTAAAAAACAGAAAATGCGGGGAATTTTCAGGGAGGCAGCATCTGTGGAGAGAGAAACAGTGTTAACTTTTCAAGTCGATGACCGTTCATCAGGGTGAAGTTACTTCTCCATGTGTTAGCTATAAGGACCTTACATGACGTGAGTCTCAATCCAGTGCCCAAATGCCCATAGTGCACAACTCCCGCTAATTTGCCACTAATTCCCACCTCTCACACAAGATACATTTGCCTCATTTTATTTTCACTGCCTGTTTTTTGTGGAAAAATGGAAGGAGTTTGGATGCTAAAATTGCCTTGGTACCCCTGGCTAGAGAGGGAAAAGAATTCTGTTAAGTACTAGGGGTAAGCCTTTTACCTACATGATAACATTCCTGCCTCAGTCAGAAGGTCCATAGTTTGAAGGCAGACTGGAGTGGTTTTTGTGCAGGATTCAGTTTTCCAAGTTTCACACTTGAAGGGAACAAATCCCAGCTTAGATTTAAACAGAAAATTTGCTTGCTTCCTCTTTGCAAGCCTCAGAGGTCCGTATTATGTTGTCTTGGCCACAAATGATTAGTTTAGTTTAGAGATACAGCACTGAAACAGACCCTTTGGCCCACCGAGTCTGTGCCGACCATCAACCACCCATTTATACTAATCCTACACTAATTCCATATTCCTACCACATCCCCACCTGTCCCCTATATTTCCCTACCACCTACCTATACTAGGGGCAATTTATAATGGCCAATTAACCTATCAACCAGCAAGTCTTTGGCATGTGGGAGGAAACCAGAGCACCCGGAGGAAACCCATGCAGACACAGGGAGAACTTGCAAACTCCACACAGGCAGTACCCAGAATTGAACCCGGGTCGCTGGAGCTGTGAGGCTGCGGTGCTAACCACTGCGCCACTGTGTTTCTGTTAATTTGGCAATACTGACAGATTTTGATGTACTGATTGAGGATTTGCTCAACAAAGAGGTAACATCTCTAAGAATAGCCCTCTCCAAACCTGTTGCTGCAAAATTCAAACAGGACGCAGCAATCGAACGCGAAGATGGCAATTGGCTGAGCTTGGTGGCCTGGATTGGTAGGCTTGTGGGCCACCTACAGCCCATAGTTTGGACACCCCTGCAGTACAGGGTCAACTGCCAGTAAAAGTAAGGAGCAGGGGAGAATTTCCTATATGCAGAGGATTATTGGACTATGGATTGCTTTGTTGCAAGGAGTGGCTGAGGCTGTGCCCATTGTGTCTTTGAGGAAAAATTGGATCAATATTGAAGTAGAGCAAGATGCATTGTTATTGGGGTAGACCAGGGGAGTGGGATTAATGTTCAATTAGTCTACCAAAGAGCTGGCACAGAGGTGATGGCCACTTATGCTGTGAACTTCTAATGAGGTGCTAATTGAAAAATGTGTTACTTGACATCTGAAGAAATAATGGTGAAATTCATTTTGGATGGAAGCACAGAACAGGTGATAGCATATCAGCCCATTTGACACTGCACCTGACATTCGCTTTCATTGACTTCTGAGGTTTCAATACTTCCCTTTGCAATTGGTCACCCCTGCGATAGGAAAAGGACCTGATTTTCCCTGCTTTTTTAAAGCAGTTTTCAATACTTGAATATCTGTGACATCTTTCTCAAATCATGTAACTGTGCACCTCCAATAATCTGCAAGGCACCTGGACTTGCACAGAAAGCATAGCCCACCTCCAGATGGCTCCCTTTGATGGGAAAGCAATGCTGTTCAGCCTATTTCCAATTTTTCCTTTCTTTCATTACTTTTCTTTCTCCCTCCCCCATGCTGCTTTTTCCTGTAATCTCGCTGTCCTGTCGTGCCCCATTCAACCTGGTGCCTGCCTGTCTGAAGTTTGCCTTCAGCACTGAAGCTGCTCGTTGTTCGTCCTTCTCAATCTGCCCTTGATTCCTGCATGTAGCATTCTCTGCCTCCCAAAGATTGGCTGTGCTGCCAAACGAACGAAAAATGTGTCTAGCAACCTCTTTGCAATTATTTACATTTCTGAACAGTGTGATTTTTTGTTAGTTGTATGTTTGCCATTGTAGAGTTTTTAAACTTCTGAATATCTCATCTATAACCTCAAGTTTTTTTTCTAAAATTGCAATTGCATTTCTGGAAAATCCTCCTTGCATATAAAACTAGACATTTAGAATACTGGAGGAGCAATCTTATACACAAATCATGGTGGTGGGGAGGGTGGGTGACACTAGCACACTCTCCGGAGCACATTTACCAGGCATCTCATCTATTCTAGACAAGCCTGCTGTCGCTCAGACGTCTCCTGTTCCTCTTAGCCCTCTGCTGCTCCCCTTTCTTGGGCTCCCATTACTCCTGCTTCCCTTTCTCAGTCCCTTGATCTCCCTGTGCTGTTTTTTTTCCAGGATCCTGCTCTTCCCCTCTCCCTTCTTGGGCACCTAGCCTCCTTCCTGTGGATGTCTGTTGGAAGTTAGTGGAAAAGTTGATGCACGTGAAAATCAAATTTTCTGCTCAGCTGGGAGCCAACAATTCGCTGAGCTGTGCTCAGATAGAGACTCTAAGCTTTGTACCTGTGCCCCATTCTGGAAATGAAGTTAATATGTCAACTTTTTAACATGAATACTGTGCCTTGAAATTTGCTCGTCTGTCCCCTTTCTATAAATGCTGTCAGTACCATAGCGTCTGCCCTGTCTCTATAAACACTCCCATGCCGTGGAGTCTGCCTCATTTCTGCGATAGGCCTGCTTCCCTGTTGCCAGTGGAACAAACATGCACATGTTCAAGTTTGTATGCTCGCAGCTGTATCTAAGATGTAATTCATAATCTCATTCCCTAATTGGCGGGCATCCTTAGTGAGCAAGAAACCGCATTGCTGGTGAGACTGGCATTTCTTGCCTATCCTTGATAAGGTGGTGGTGAGCTGTCATCTTGAGTATAACTCAGTGGCTTGCTGGGTTATTTCAAAGGACAGTTAAGAGTCACCTGCATCGCTGTGGGTCGGGAGCCACATATATAGGCTAGACTGGGTAAGGATGGCAGATTTCCTTCCTTAAAGGACATTAATGAGAACCAAATGGATTTTTACAACAATCCAGTAGTTTCATGGTGACCATTACTGATAGATTTTATACCAGATTGTATTCAATTCATTGAATATAAATTCTCCAGTTGTCGTGGTGGGATTTGAACTGATGTTTCTGGATCATTAGTCTTGGCCTCTGGATTACTAGTCCATTAACATAATCACTATGCTACCACACCCCACCTTACTGGGTGGTACTGAGCTTAAATGTCATCCAAGTTCAGCTTGTTCCACTTTATTTTTTGTAGAAGTAATGCTGTGAATTGGATTCGTGATTAGCTTAGCTGCTAGATCAGTGATACATTAGCTAGTTCTGCTTCTTTCCCTCTTCTCCCTCCCGAGTTGTGTGATGCATTGCACCTTTCCTACCTTGAGAATCCAGTTGAGGCGTCCCACCAATTATGAGATAAAATTGCTCGTGGATTGTTTGTTTCATTAATACAGTTTATAGTCAATTCAAAGCAAAAGGAAGGTGACTGAGAAAAGTTAATGTTATTGCTACCATAGATTGAGCTCCTGAAACTGAACAATCCTAGCATGTATTTCCATTTGGCACACTGCAAACCAGTTATCTGATTCCACGGTGACACTAAGTGTTGCCACCTCTGGACTACATTTAATGGTGACGCTAATTCAGAATTCTCTGACTAATCCTGCCTCTCCAAGCCAGTGGGTATTCTGTTTGTGTGCGTGTGTCACGATCACTGTGTTCGGGTGTTTTTACACTGCCTATTTTTTCTGTTCCTCCCTTGAAGGTCTTGCGTCACTTTCCCATATTTGCCCTTCCAGTCAGATGCTGGTCACTTTGTGGACTGCAGCGATGCTGTTATTCTATCCATAGGAGCACAAGAACGGCTCCCTAATCCAAAGTCAAACTCGCTGCATGTTTGTATGGCTCCACAATGCCCTGGGTCCCTAACGTTCCTAGGGGATAGTGCAGCTGGTGGAAGGAGCCCCATATGTCTCCCATTGGCTACACTGCAGGAAAACTTGGCAAAAGCTCCATAGAAACCAGGGCACTGCACCAAGGAGCTGTAAAATACAAGGGCCAGGATCATCAAAATGAGATTCAGTAGCGCTGTCCTATGGGCAAACTCTCTCTCTTCTGCTTGATCCAAATACAAGTTGAGAGCAAATTGAAAGCTGGACTCAGTGCAGTTTGGAGACAGATTGGATTCAAGGATAAGTACTGACCAAGATCACGTCAGCAAACAATCCCTTTGCTAATAGCTTTGTCTGAGGCTAGAGGTCAGTTTGGGATTGGATGATGTTCATCCCTTCCTCCATGCTGAATACAGGAGCACCTAGCTGCTGTTAGCTTTCCCATTGATGAGAGAAGCCATTGAGTTTGGCTCAATGGGAGTCTTCCTTGCCTCTGAGGATCGCAAGCACTCCATTGCAACGCCAAGGGAAAGCTGCATTTTCAAATGTGACGTCTTTCACATCATTAAACAGAGGCCCCATCTGATAGTTCATGTGGATGTAGAAGATCCCATGGCACTATTCAAACAAGCGAATTCTCCCAGTTTCCCAACCAACATTTTTCCCTGAACCAACATCATCAAAACAGATCATATGGCCAATCATCTCACTTCAGAAATATTTCATTGGCTGTGACATGGTTTTAGAAGTTCTGAGGTTGAGAAAGACACAGTAGAAATGTCAACTTTCTTTGGGCCGAGCAACCATCCAGAGAGAACCTACAATGCCCCAATTGAGGATCAGTGTTTCCAGGGTTTTTGCCTCTTATAGCCTGCCCTGAAGTCCATTCCACACATTTATGTAAAACAGAGCTTACTGGTATTAGTCTTAATTGGCTCTTAAGTTTCAATTTGCACCCCTTCATCTTGACATGGGTTGATTTATCTTTCTAATGAATAAGAAAGAATGTATTTATATAGTGTCTTTCATGGTCTCAGAACATTCCAAAGGGTTTTACAACCAAAGTAGTACTTTTGAAATGTAGTCACTGTTGTAGTGTTGGAAATGCAGCAGCCAATTTATGCACAGCAATGGCCCACAGATAGCAATAAGGTAATTACTAATTAAGTGATGGTTGAGCGACCACTCTCTTGCTGTTCGAAAAATGCCATGGGATCTTCTGCATCTACCTGAAGGGGCAAGGGGACCTCTGTTTAATGTCACTCCTCAAAAAAAAACCAACCCTCGACCCCACCTTCCTTGCAAACTACTGCTCGCCTCGTTCCATTCCAATGGCTTCTCTTGCCACTTCCACACCGTTACCTCCAGTGTCCCTCAAGGATCTATTCTTGGCCCCCTCCTATTTATCACCTACATGCTTCCTCTCAGCGATATTATCCGAAAGCACAATGTTAGTTTTCACATGTATGCCGATGACACCCAGCTCTACCTCACCACCGCCCCTCTCGACTGCTGCACTGTTGCTAAATCAGACTGCTTATCTGACATCCAGTACTGGCTGAGCAGAAATTTGCTCAATTAAAGATTGGGAAGACTAAAGGCATTATCTTTGGTTATCACTCCAAACTCCGTTTCCTAGCTACTGACTGCATCCCTCTCCCTGGCAACAGTCTGAGGTTAAACCAGACTGTTTGCAACCTTGGTGTCATATTTAACCCCGAGATGAGCTTCCAACCACATATATGCGCCATCGCTAAAACTGCCTATTTCCACCTACGTACCATCATCCAGCTTCACCTCTGCCTCAGCTCATCTGCTGCTGAAACCCTCATTCGTGCCTTTGTTGCCTCTAGACTTGACTATTCCAATACACTCCTGGCTGGCCTCCCACACTCTTCCCTCCTTAAACATGAGGTTATCCAAAAATGCTGCCGCCTATGTCCTTACTTGCACCAGATATCTTCACCTATTACTCTATTTTCGCTGACCTACATTGGCTTCCAGTCAAGTCACACCTTGACCTTAACATTCTCATCCTTGTTTTCACAATCTTCCATGGCCTTGCTCCTCCTTATCTCTGTAATCTCCTCCAGCCCCACAGCCTGCTGAAATAATCTTGCTCATCTAATTCTGGCCTCTTGAACATGCCCGATTTTAATTGTTCCACCATTGGTGGGGGTGCCTTCAGTTGCCTTGGCCCTAAACTCCAGACTTCCCTCCTTAAGCCTCTCTGACTTGCTACTCTCTCTCCCTTTAAGGCACTCCTAAATACCTACCTCTTTGACAAAGCTTTTGGCCATCTGCCCTAATATTGCCTTATGTGGCTCAATGTCTAATTTTGCTTTATAACGTTCGTGTGACGCGCAGTGGGATGTTTCATTGTATTAAATGTGTCATATAAACATAAGTTGTCTTATTCAAAAGATAGCACCTCCAATGGTGCAGCTCTCCCTCAATTCTGCATTGAGCTGTCAGCCTGGATTATGCGCTCAAGTCTCCAGAGCAGGACTTGAACCTGCAACCTTCTGACTCAGGCACAGGTGCTACCACTGATCCAAGGCTGACACCTAAGCTGGTATAAATGTCAAAGAGCACTGTATATTGATGTCATTTTACTACAATCATCCCAGTACTGGAGTCAGGAATGGAGAAAATTGCTTTCTAAAATTATCATTTGCGAGGAGGCTGCTTAGCTAGATTTAGGGGTTTGTACACTACTATTGAATCTCAGACTACCCTGTAAATGTGCTGTACTGGAGCTGTTGACAATGTGCTCTACTTTCAAATGCTGTTATACATCCTGTTTTTATCTTTGATCTATTTTTATAGCTGATCAAATGCTTAGCAAAGCTGCATCATATGTTTGAAGGTGGACAATAGCCTTCCTTATATTGAAATGGGAGGGAAGAGCGGATAGATACGTGGAGTTTGTCATTCAAACCCAATTAGTCAGCTTAATACCAGTGTGTATGTGAAGGAAGGGATGGTATTCTCAGATAATTGCTTCCAGTACTGGAAGACATCGGAAAAAAAACACTGTACAGAGCCACTTCTCAGCCTTTCGCTTCACACAATGCCTTACTGGCTACAGGCACTGCCTGGTGTGGAACTGAACAACATAGATTACAGGGGTAAAAACAAGAAATGCTGGAAACACTCAGCAGGTCTGCCAGCATCTGTGGAGAGAGAAGCAGAGTTAACGTTTCAGGTTAGTGACCCTTCTTCAGAGTTCTGAAGAAGGGTCACTGACCTGAAACGTTAACTCTGCTTCTCTCTCCACAGATGCTGCCAGACCTGCTGAGTGTTTCCAGCATTTCTTGTTATTTCAGATTTCCAGCATCCGCAGTATTTTGCTTTTAATAGACTACAGGGGTTCAGATTTGATTTCCACTGAATACTAAAATTCATTACCAGTCAGGATGGAGGTTGGGGAGTTACTGTTGGCACCAGTGCCCAGTACTGGGCTAGGGAGGGGCAAACACTGCCAGGGTCCCTGTTCCTGATTGCTGTCCAGTAGCTTCTGCTGGAAGGTGTGTGCATGCATGAATGTCCATGAAGACAGTATCTGGCTTGATTGTAAAGTTCTTCATGGGTGACACACCTGCCAGCACTCACTGTCTGGGTGTGCGCATGAAGGATGGCCACTTTAAGATACCAGAGGCCAAGCAGTGCCCATAGTACTACTGCAGCAGGAATCGGCCCCTCAGAAGAGTAAGAGAAAATTGGCAGAAAAGCAGGTGTGCAGGGCCCGAGATTGCAGGAAATCCTCTACATTTGTGCTGAGAAACACAATGGATATTTATTCATTTGCACCCACACCTTTTACTGCAGGAAATGTTTGTATATTTGCCAGTTATAATCTATTTTAAGTTGTGATGTTACAGCAGAGTTCTAAGTCACAAGGAAAAGTTGAATGTGTCTGTATTGTATTAAGTATGATTTTTGTTCTAAGCCAAAATAGATTTCATTAGATTGGCTCTCTCATCTCTGCCTTCGATACCCTCATTCGTATTATGTCACTCATTGTCTCCCACTTCTGTTCTCCTTGGTACAGTTTCCACCTTCACTGCCTCAGGTCCAAGGGGCACCAGCTCCAGCACATCTGTTGCATGACCAGTCTTATCATTTATTACCAGATCTGACTAGATCATGTTGAGCACTGCTGTGTTTCCCTCTCCATGACCTCTGCAACCTCCTCCAACCTCATGTCCCCTCTCACTCTCTTCTGCCCTGCTGTTTCCCCCCTCCTTCCCCCACAGTTGGTGGCCAGACCTACTCTCTGAAATTCCCTAAATTTAAATTTATTTGTTCATGGGATGTGAGCGTTGCTGCCAAGGCCAGTATTTATTGTCCATCCCTAATTGTCCTTGAGAAGGAGGTGGTGAACCGCTGCAATTCATGTGTAGATATACCCACAGTGGTGTTAGGAAGGGAGTTCCAGGGTTTTGACCCAGCGACAATGAAGGAACGGTGATATATTCCCAAGTCAGATGGTGTGTGGCTTGGAGGGGAACGTACAGGTGGTGGTTTTCTCCTGCATCTGCTTCCCTTGTTCTTCTAGGTGGTAGAGGTCGCAGGTTTGGAAGGTGCTGTCGGAGGCTTGGCAAGTTGCTGCAGTACATCTTGTAGATGATACAACATCTCCATCTTCTGTATAACTCTGCTTACATCCATCTCCACTTCTAAATATCCATCTCTTTGACCAAGCTTCAGCCACCACCCTGACCCCCCACAACTCGCAGTCAGTAGCTCAGTGTCTTGTTTCTTTTTCCAGTTCTGTAAAGCGCATTGAGATGTTTTTCCACATTAAAGATGTAAGTACAAATTGTCATTGCATTTGGTTGCAATCACAGTACTATAAATGCTTAATGAGAAACTATAGATTGTCTTTTTCCCAGCTACTTTTCTCTAGCACCTCTTTTCCAACTGTACTGCAGTTATCACAGGTTTTGGCAACTCTTGGTACAGCTCCCAAGTAGCCCCTCTTCATGTCCAAGCCTGTTCTGTGAATGTCAGGAGACAACTCGGATGTGGGAAAATATTGCAGCCAAGTCTAAGCCTGTTATGTTTTTGCTGTGCACTTTTCACAGGGTTATGACAGTAATTAGTAGAGGGAATGCTGGCTGAGTTTTCCTCTCTTCCTCCCTACTGGAGGGGAAATGAAATCAATTGTGACATTCCAACTGTTGCGCTAACTGAGATAAACTAACTCAGCATAGCATGGAAATTGGCACTTGGCTTTTTGGCATGTGCATGATAGTGTCTTTGTCCAGTATGCATTGAGGAGCAATCAAAAGGCCACCTGAACAGAAATGTTAAAACATTTAACAGTTATAAAGGTGTTAAATTAATTCCTAATATCCATCTTTAGGAAAACTATAAACAAATTCCAAATCTCATCACTTCACCTATATAGGGGTCAGAGCAGAAAACAACTGGAAAATCAAAGACTGGGAATTAAATCGCGCTTCTTCATGTCTCCAATACTATTTTACATTCAGTGAAATGACTTTGAAGAATGGTGACTGCTAATATGTTGGAGAAATGGCAGCCATTTTGTGCACAGCAAGATCTCATGTTAATGAGGCATTAATCTGTTTTTGGTAATACTGATTTGAGGCAGGAGTATTAAGCAAGGCAAAAGGAGAACCTCCGCCCGTCTTTAAATGGTACCATGGGATCTTTAACAACAACTTGCATTTATATAGTGCCTTTAACATAGTAAAACATTCCAATGGGCAGGCAGGGCCTTGGTTTATCCAAATGGCAGATTCTTTGCCGAAACAACAGTCTATCGCATAATGTTGGAGTGTCAGCCGAGATTAGGGTAGCTTCAGTTCTATTGGAAGGAGGGAGCCTGGGCCTTTGAGTTAACTACAGTTCTGACATTATCTCTTGTGGTCTGCAATAGAAATTGTCTAGGAAATGTGATTGCAGATGGTTGGATAAATATTTTTGAATACTGCAGGCTGTTCGAGGCTTAAGTTTCTCAGACACCAGTCAACTCATCCATTGTTTTCTAACCTCAGATGAATGGTGCAGCAAGTTCCCTGTTCTGGGGAAAGCATCTTCTCCTCTTTGAGAAGAAGCAGAACAACTTGACGTTTGGGGCAAGGGACTTTATTTGCAGGAAGGCCAGGAATGTTTGTTTGGTTTTGTTCAGAACAGCAGTCCTAAATTGATTTCAGTGCACAAATTTCTGTTCCAGGCAGGAACTAACCACAGGCAATTGGCAAAGCTCCCTAAAGTCAACAGAGTCCATAAACTCTTTTAAAAGGAGTTACGTATCTGCTTGAAAAGGAGAAATATTAAAGTATGGGGAGCGAGCAGGAGCACAGGATTCGAGGAGGTGGCACTTGGAAGAAAGGCGCTAGTCAGCTGCGGCTCAGTTGGTAGCGCTCTTGCCCGAGTCACAAGTTTCTGGGTACAAGTCCCGCTGCAGGGTTTGAGCACAAAGATCAAGGCTGATACTCCAGAGTACTGAAGGAACGCTGCACTGTCGGAGATTCTGTCTTTCGGATGAGTCGTTAAACCGAGGCCCCATCTGCTTATTCGGGTGGATTTAAAAGATCCCATGGCGTTATTTCAAAGAAGAACGGGAGTTATCCCTGGCGTCCCGGCCAATATTTATCCTTCAACCAGCATCACAAAAACAGATTATCTGGTCATTATCACATTGCTGTTTGTGGAAGTTTGCTTTGTGCATACTGGCTGCTGCATTTCCTGCATTACAACAGTGACTACACTTCAAGAAGTACTTCATTGTAAAGTGCTTTGGGATGTCCAGTGGTCATGAAAGGCACTATATACATGCAAGTCTTTTTGTTTTTAGTGCAGACTTCGTGGCTTGAAGGGCCTGTATCTGTGCTCTGATAATCTGTGATTCCATATGCTTATATCTGTACTGGAACTTGAACCCACTCTGACTCAGGCAAAAGTGCTGTGAGCTGGTGCTTAAAAAGTTAGTTATCCTCATTTAGAAAGAAAATGGAGCGCCTATTAAAATGTATAGAGAAAAGTCTGAAGAACATTATATAGGATGCTCTCAATGTGCTGAGGGAATATCAGCATGGGTTTCGAAGCTACAGGTTGTTCCCTCACCAGAGGAGATAGTTGGTTGACAAAGTCAAATTACTTGGGTTTTCAGACAGTACTTGATTAAACTTCTATTTATAACACTTACAAAGGACAATGACTCGTGGACTTGATGGTAAATTAGCCAGTTGTGTTGAAAATGGCTTAGCGATAGAACGTAAAAGATGATGGTCAGTGGAAAAAAGCTCTTGTTGGAGAGTTAATGACTAGAGAGGTGTTGTAGGGATTTATTCTCACTGTTCATAAATATTAAGGACAAGTGGTGCTGTATAGAATTAGTGACAGCAAGCTGTATGTTCACCTGATGAGGATAAACTGGCTTGGTGACATTCAAAGTGATTTCCTTTGACGACTTCCCTGACCACATCCATGATTCCTTGACCAGTTCCCAGGTCTGTTCTGATATCACTCTATAGCCTACTGCTATGAGGTGTTTGAAAGGCAGTCCTGGCTGACTTGCCTTCCAGCTTGTCACTGTCCCTGAAGAATGGGCTCCCTGAGTGGGGAAGGTTTTTAAAAACAAATCTGTGATACTGTGACTCAAAGATGGATAAACAGAAAATTGAAGGTCTTTAACATGTCTCTCTTTGTGCAATAATTTAGTTGGTGGAATTCGCTTTTTTCTATTTTTTGCTTTTATGTCATTTCATTGCTATGCTAGTTGTCGAAACCATCCTTTGCTTAATTGGAGAAGCAGGCTCGCTGTGTCATGTACATTAATTATCTGGGATCTATTACTGCACAAGATGCTGTGAGTAATCATTCCATTTCCCATCAACTTTAACGCCTTCATTACAGTTTTTGATCCTGGGAAGGCACTGAATAACATGTAGAATGGATGGGCTGCTCCCAAGTAACTGCAAGGTAGTGTGTAGAGAAATCAGTTCATATTGCCATTGTATTAAAAAAAAGTTCCTATTCCACTCTCTTGCCTTTTTACCCATTCCCAAATGTGGCAGCTCATTCTGAAAAGCAGTGCCTCAGGATCTCTGGTGCCATGTCCAAATGACCACTCCCCATGGTGAGCTTGGACAAAGAACAGTACAGCACAGGAACAGGCCATTCGGCCCTCCAAGCCTGCACCGATCTTGATGCCTGTCTAAACTAAAACCTTCTGCACTTCTGGGGACCATTTCCCTGTATTCCCATCCCATTCATGTATTTGTCAAGATGCCTCTTAAACGTCGCTATCGTACCTGCTTCCACCACCTCCCCCGGCACCAAGTTCCAGGCACTCACCACCCTCTGTGTAAAACACTTGCCTCGCACATCCCCTCTAAACTTTGCCCCTCGCACCTTAAACCTATGTCCCCTAGTAACTGACTCTTCCACCCTGGGAAAAAGCTTCTGACTATCCACTCTGTCCATGCCACTCATAACTTTGTAAACCTCTATCATGTCGCCCCTCCACCTCCGTCATTCCAGTGAAAACAATCTGAGTTTATCCAGCCTCTCCTCATAGCTAATGCCCTCCAGACCAGGCAACATCCTGGTAAACCTCTTCTGTACCCTCTCCAAAGCCTCCATGTCCTTCAGATAGTGTGGCGACCAGAATTACATGCAATATTCTAAGTGTGGCCGAACTAAGGTTCTGTACAGCTGCAGCAAGACTTGCCAATTTTTATACTCTATGCCCCGACCGATGAAGGCAAGCATGCCGTATGCCTTCTTGACTGCCTTATCCACCTGCATTGCCACTTTCAGTGACCTGTGGACCTGTACGCCCAGATCTCTCTGCCTGTCAATACTCCTAAGGGTTCTGCCATTTACTGTATACATCCCACCTGTATTAGACCTTCCAAAATGCATTACCTCACATTTGTCCGGATTAAACTCCATCTGCCATTTCTCTGCCCAAGTCTTCAACTGATCTATATCCTGCTGTATCCTCTGACGATCCTCATCACTATCTTCCACCAACCTTTGTGTCGTCCGCAAACTTACTAATCAGACCAGCTACATTTTCCTCCAAATCATTTATATATACTCCAAACAGCAAAGGCCCCAGCACTGATCCCTGCGGAACGCCACTAGTCACAGCCCTCCACCTTCCACTGCTACCCTCTGTCTTCTATGACCGAGTCAGTTCTGTATCCATCTTGCCAGCTCACCTCTGATCCTGTGTGACTTCACCTTTTGTACCAGCCTACCATGAGGGACCTTGTCAAAGGCTTTACTGAAGTCCATATAGACAACATCCACTGCCCTTCCTTCATCAATCATCTTCGTCACTTCCTCAAAAAACTCAATCGGGTTAGTGAGAGTGATTCACTGCTATTTGACCACAAGGGCTGTCGCTGCTAAGATGATGTGAAATCTCATTTCCAGCAGAGATCAGCCATGGAGCCGGTTTTTCACCTACATTGCCCTGTGAGGATTGCTGCTGCCATTGTATTAATCCCCACTGGATGAGTAACCAGCTTTGCACAGGCTGAACCCTGCATCAGGATGGCTCAGCAGCATTCCAGCCAGTATATTTATCATCTTTGTGTTTATAATTGGACTGGATCGTTAAGGAAAATGATAATTGCAATTCCTTACCTGGAGCCTGCCCTTACAAATGAATGTTGATGTCACTTCCAGTTGATGGTTGGAAAATTAATGAGACAGATCTGGAGGAGCTGTGAGCAATGAAAGGAAAATGTTTCAGGATGAATAAACTGCATGAATTCGTCAAAACAATCCATTTTATCTTGAATGAGCAAGTCATCACTCAACTGGCTCAACACCATCCAAGACAAAGCAGCCTGCTTGATCGGCACCCCATCCACCACCCTAAACATTCACTCCCTCCACCGGTGCACAGTGTTAGCAGTGTTGTTGCTTCACCAGGTTGACACCTCATTATTCGGTATGCCTGGTGCTGCTCCTGGCATGCTGTCCTGCACTCCTCATTGAACCAGAGTTGATCCCCTGGCTTGATAATGGTAGAGTGAGTGATATGCTTGGCCATGAGGTTATAGAGTGTGTTTGATTACAGCAACTCATGAAAACCCAGTTCTGAGTTGCCAGATCTGTCTAGCACAGGGGTAGTTCCACACAACACGATGGAGAGTATCCTCAGCGTGAAGATGAGACTTCGTAGTATGTGCAGTCAGTGCACTGTCACAGGTTGCAAATAACAAGAGGCTCAGCTATTTTCTCAGTGGCCAGACCCATGTGCCTCCCCCCAGCCACCATGTTATAAACATTTCATGGATCCCCTGTGAAAAGCCCATTTTTCTCTGTATAAATAAATCAGTTATACAGTTAAACATATATTATTGTTTACTTAATGTGAAACTGAATGGGACCAACTCTTTGCATTTGAAAGTACAGCACCACTGTCCACAGCCGACCCAAAATAAACTTGCTGGATCAGAGCGTGCAGTGGAAAACAAAACCTCTTGCATATGCTAAAGGCCTGCTACCCGACCCGGACCCAACGACGTATCGGGGTCGGGTCACACTTTGAGGTCCAGCGTTCGGGTTTGGGTTGGGTCGGGCCGGATCAGACACACACTATCACCACTTCAGGTTAGTGACTTTAATGTTAATTTACTTTTTGGACTTTACAGGTGGTTTTACTACAGTTATTTTAAGCTTGAAAAAGTGAAAAATGGAGGGTAATTTAACTGATGGTCGGGTGCGGGAAAAAATGGAAGGACTCTGGCCGGGCTCGGGGTTGGGTGGAGTTCTGTCGGCCTCAGATCGGGTCTCATTTGCAGACCCAAGCAAGCCTTTAGCATGCGTGTCTGCATGCAAAGCACTGGTTATTTTCCTGCCAATGCCTGCACATCCCAAGGCATTGCAGCTTTGCCATTGTGACAGGATTTGTGGGAGCTCCAGTGTGGCCAATGTTGAACATATCCCGGGCATCCACTTGACATCATCTCCTGCCAGACGCCTAATTGCACACCACTGTCATGTCACAAAATGATGCGTGTTTTGATTGGACAACTTTACTGTCTATCAAAGGTTACATTATCAGATTACATCTCACAATACAAAACCTTTCAGACCTTTCAACCCTTCCCCCTTTTCTCAGGTTTTTTTTTGCAGGAGGCCCGTTTGTATTTAAAACCACCTTTGCAAATGGCACAGGGACAGTCACCCTGACCTCTCCTCCTCTCCCTCCTCCATTGCCATTCCATTCCTGATGCTTTGAAATTTTCTCCAGGACCCCTGATCTGCACAATACAGTGCACTGGTGGTCACACATAAGGACTTAAGAAATAGGAGCAGGAGTAGGCCATTCAGCCCCTTGGGCCTGCTCCACCATTCAATAAGATCATGACTCAGCATTTTGTGGCCTCAACTCACTTTCCTGCCTGCCCTCCCATAACCCTTAACTCCCTTGTAGATAAAAACTCTGTCTAACTCAGTCTTGAATATATTCAGTGACCCAACCTCCACTGCTCTCTGGGGTAGAGAATTCTAAAGAATTACGACAGTCTGAGAGAAGAAATTCCTCCTCATCTCCGTCTTAAATGGGAGACACCTTATTATGAAATTGTGCCCCCTAGTTCTAGATTTCCCCATGAGGGGAAACATCCTGTCAGCATCTAACCTGTCAAACCCCCTCAGAATGTTATGTTTTAATAACATCACTTCTTATTCTTCTAAGACTACCCCTTCATCTCAGGAATCAACCTAGTGAACCTTCTCTGAACTGCCTCTGATGCAATTATATCCCTCCTTAAATAAGGAGACCAAAACTGTACACAGGACTCGAGGTGTGGTCTCACCAACACCCTGTACAGTTGTAGTAAGACTTCCCTGCTTTTATACTACATCCCGCTTGCAATAAAGGCCAACGTTCCATTTGCCTTCCTAATTACATCCTGTATCTGCATACTAACCTTTTGTGATTCATGTACCAGGGCACCCAGATCCCTCTGTACTGCAGCATTCTGTAGTCTCTTTCCATTTAAATATTCCTGCTTTTCTATTCTTACCAAAGCAGATAATCTCACATTACAGGTGCAGTCTTTTTTTTTTAAAGTAAGAAGCTAGTCACTTCATGATGAAATTTTCTGATCTGGAGTCTGAAATTTACAAGCAGTTAATTGCCTGTGATTGACTCCAGAATTTAGAAACTGGCATAATTACCTGAGTTTGTCTGTTTATACCATTTCTGTGGAAGAGCTGTGGCCTTAAAGGAACAGGCCAGATTACAGCTAAGGATGCTATCTAATGTAAAATGATGGAAGATCTATTGGTAACAGCGGAAAGCCTGTAGATAAAATTCTGCTTAACGTCAACTTATTCTCTTACAAGCAAATAAATAAAGCTTTTGAAATTGCTTGGCAAGAATGTTAGGGGGAGTCTTGCCATCGGGATCCAGTTTGGAAACCAACTAGTTGAAAAGATATGGAATCAAATTTGATGTACTGTTTTTAGTGTTTTTTTACTTCTGTTTATGTTGGACTTTTTAAAAAAAAGTGTTTCAGCATTCCCTTCAGAACACTGACTGGTTTGAGGAGTGATATTAGGGAACTGAGTTAACATATAGTTTGAAGTAGCCTGCATTGTGGAAAGTATCAGTTAATGTTCAGAATTCTTGGCAGTTAGTCGTAACAGACTTATGGTGACTCATGCAAGCTGATGCAATAAGGGCTGGTATAGTGGCATTGGACACTGTACCTAGTTTCAGCAAGCATATCTATCCAGTAAAAACAGTATGTCCAATGTGTGAAGATGTCACTGATACAGAACAGTCTTAAAGTGCTGAGCTTGTTTATGTTGGACTTCTTAAAAATAGCGTTTCAGCATTCCTTTCAGAACACTTGACTGTTTCGAGGAGTGATGAGGGAACGGAGTTAACATAGCCTGCGTTGTGGAGAGTATCAGTTCCTAGTTTCAGCAAGCCTATCTAGCCAGTAAAAACTGTATGTTTAATGTGTGACGATGTCACTGATGCAGAACAATCTTAAAATGCTGACCTTGTGTCTAAAGCTGATCAGATTCCACTCTACAAAGTTCCCTCACCAACAATTAGAACACTGACTAGGCTAAATCTACATATAATTAGACTTTTCAAGCATAAAGGTACAGTCAAGTTAAAGACCTCCACCATGGAAGCAGAAACATGCTATAATGCTGCTCTCATAAAACAGTGCATCATCTGATCTACACACACTATCATTAACTGTGTGAGTATAGCATTAAATAAATGTCTTAATTTTTGAGCAATTAAATTGACCAATAATGATCACATGAACTTCTCTGATTAGTGCTTTGTAGGGATCTCTGGCCAATATTGACTATGGAACTGTACAACTGTTACTTTTAAGCAATCCCATTGGCCAATGTGACTTTCTGCAATTTCGTTGGCTTCTTCTATGCACTGACTGACCCGATTGTTCATAAACAGTTAGCTCCAGTGTCCCTCAAGGATTTATCCCTGGCCACCTCCTATTTCTCATCTACATGCTGCCCCTCAACAGCGGCATCTGAAAACAGATCAGTTTCCACATGTACTCTGAACACACCCAGCTGTATTTCACCACCTCTCCCAGCCTTTCCACCGCCTCTCAATTATCAGACTGCTTGTCCAACATCCAGTACTGGATGAGCAGAAATTTCCTCCAGTTAAGTACTGGGAAGACCAAAGCCATTGTCTTTGGTCCCCATCACAGACTCCGCTCCTTAGCCACTGACTCCATCTCTCTCCCTGGTAACTGTTTGAGGCTGAACCAGACTGTTGCAACTTCTGTCATATTTGACCCTGACTCGAGCTTCCAACCACATATCTTCATCACTAAGACCGCCTATTTATACCCCCATAACGTTGCCCAAATCTGCACTGTTTTAACTTATCTGCTGCTGAAACCCTCGTTCTTGCCTTTGGTACCTCTAGACTTGACTATTCCAGCGCTCTCCTGTTTGGCCCCCCATATTCTACCCTCTGTAAATAATGTCATCCAAAACGCCTCTGCCCATAACTTAATTCACACCAAGTCCTGTACGCCCATCACCTTCTGTGCTCACTGACTTCGTTGGCTCCTAGTTAAGCAACGCCTCAGTTTAAAATTTTCATCCTTGTTTTCGAATCCCTTTGTTGCTTCATCCCTCCCTATTCCTTTAATCTCCTCCAGCCCCACAACCCTCCAAGATAATCGTGCTCTTCTAATTCTGGCCTCTTGAGCATCCCCAGTTTTAATTGCTGCACCATTGGTGGCTGTGCCTTCAGCTGCCTAGTCCCTAAGCTCTAGAATTCCCTTCCTAAACCTCTCCGCCTCTCTACCTCTCTTTCTTCCTTTAAGACACTCCTTAAAAATTAACTCTTTGACCAAGCTTCTGGTCACCTGCCCTAATATCTCCTTACATGCCCAGTGCTGTATTTGGTTTTCTGACGCTCCTTAGGAGGGCCTTGAAACATTTTATGTTAAAGGCGTTGTATAAATACAAATTGTTATTGTTTGATAAAGCTCCAAGCTATTGTTGGTAAAGACAGGCTATATGGGAGTTTGTGCCTTCATCCTGTTGCATGTGCACAATGGAGTGTAACTGACTTTGGCTCCACTATTGCCTCTGTCACTCATTACAGCTCCTTCCTCCACTCATCACCATTCTTACTACTCCCTCTCGCATTCAGCTTTGCTTTTGAGCCTTTGTCCTTTCCATGATCCTATTCTACCCCCACCCCGTTACCGTTTTATTATAAGAAACGAGGGTAGGTTTAAGCAATGCTTAAACCATAACCCAGAAACAACAAAGAAAAGAAAATGAGAGCAAAGCACAGTGTACTGAAATACAAAAAATTGAAACATTCAAAAAAGGTTGAATAAAGTCGAGGAAGAATAAAAAAAGAAAAAAAAACTCAACCAGAGGCAGGAAGCAATGAGATGAAGAGAGCATGAAAAAAATGAGCAAAGTTTTCACAATCGAATTAATTTTAATACCATCCTAATTTTGTTTTAACATTTTTCTCTGTGGGAAGCGACAGGAAGTGCACCAGTTAACACTGAATAATCGTTACAGTGTGAGCAGTAACAAGGCTTTAATTCAGTTAAGGATGATGGAGTGTAGCAGAACCTTGATTGAATTCTTTCCGCACAATTGCGCTGTAACCACACTGTTAAGGAGGCCGCAGACTCTAATGTCATTTGGGCACATCACTACAGTGATGTTCATCAAAGGATATCTGACTATGACACTGAAATGACAGAATAATGATACACAACTCACACAGGATTGTAATCAGGAGATTTTTCTTTGAAATGCTGGTTTAATTTGGAACATTTGTCTGCTCTGAAACCAGCTGGGAGGGCATTCCTGGCTCATGATTCTTCATAACTGTGCCCACCCTGTGGTACCACCTAATGCTCTACTTTTTCTTCTGTTGCTGGCATCGCATGGAGTTCTTACTGTGAGCAAGAGAATGACTGTATTTGTTCATGGGTAACTTGGTGCAATTCTTGTCCAGTCACAGCTTTAAATCCACAGTTGCAGATTGTGCATTTGGTAAGACTGTCAATGTGTGGGGTGCAAAATAGAACTACCCTAATGATTTCAACACTACTTTTCCCCCAACCCAGGAATGCCTTCCCAGCTGTCTTCAGAGTATGCAAACAGGATGGACATATGTTCCAATTATAGCAGTGTTTCAAAGAAAATTCTCCTGATTACAATCTTGTGTGAGTTTTGTATCATTATTCCAGTGACACTGAGATATCCTTTGATGAACATCACTGCAGTAAAATCCCCAAATAGCATTAGTCTGCAGCCTCCTTACCAGTGTGATTACAGTGCTATTATTTGGAGAGAATTCAATCAAGGTTCTAAGTTCTGATGAAAGGTCACTGACCTGAAACATTAGCTCTGCTTCTCTCTCCACAGATGCAGCCAGACCTGCTGAGTATTTCCAACATTTCTTCTTTTTATTTCAGACTTCCAGCATCTGCAGTATTTTGCTTTTATCAGTCAAGGTTCTGCTGCATTCCATCATCCTTAATGGAATTAAAGCCTTGTTACTGCTCACACAGTAGCTATTCAGTGTTAACTGGTGCACTTCCTGTTACTTCTCAAGAAAAATGTTAAAACAAAATTAGGACATTAGTAATAATTGACCTATCGTCAAGATCAGTCATCAACCTGAAACCTTAACTCTGTCTCTCTCTCTCTCCACATATGCTGCCAGATCTGCTGAGTATTTCCAACATTTTCTGTTTCTATTTCAGATTTCAGCATCAGCAGTATTTTTCTTTTTTAAGATATTAAAACTTTGCTTCCCCCCCCCCACCCCACCTGTCTCTTCATATTGTATTCTTCTTTGATTTTATCCACCCTTTCTTGAATGCTTCATTTTTTTGTATTTCAGTACATTTGCTTCCCAGTTTCAACCTATACCACTCTGTTCACCAAAACCAAGCAGTTTTTTTTTAACCCCATCCAGAACAATTATGATAAGCTGAGAGGTCTCCTCAACCTCTGCTGCAATAATCGCGCTGAAGCTACATAATATGCGGGAGGGTCGTCCCTATTTCTGTTGTGAGCACCTCTTAGCAAGTGGTTCAGATGCTAGGGGGTGCAGGTTCCCTCTTGAGTAGTGACAAGCAAAAAGAACTAGGTTGATGGGTCCTGTGTATTTAACCTCATCTTGGGGTTTGTAATGTACTGGTTCCAGGAATTTCTTTTTTTGTCACTGGGAGTTGTAATCAGTTGTCATTTCACAGTTTGCCAGGTGATAATACAATTTTGCACTTTAGAGGCTGCACCTAAATTGCATTTACTCAGTTTAACTTTGAGCAGCCTGTACAAACCTAAACTCATTCATAAGCTCATGTGCAGTTGAGGAAAGCAGTCTGCATCAGTCAGATGTTTTTAGTGTTGAGAATTGATGCGGTGACTCGGTGATCAATTTGTCTGAAGAATGATGAACTATGCAAGTCAGGTCAGTGTGCCAATTGGCAGTGGAATTGTGCCTGTGAGTGGACTTGGCAGTGCAGCCTGTTTTAGATAGTTGGAAGTCTTTCAAATAAGGAGTGTTGGTTGAAATTATATTTTCTTTCCCGATTGAGAGCATTCGTTAATATTGACTGGTTTGGTGAAACTAATGAACAGGCTTTAATTTAATCTTCTGACTCTCAAACACACTTGGACACACAAGCAATAATTTCATCTATTGAGGACAATTATTACTGTTTTATTAACAATTTTGCTATACCTATATTTAAAGAGACTATGGGGGTGAACGGGTATATAAGATTTTATGTATTTTAACTCTAGAAAAGGTCAGTTTTCAAATATTCCTGTTGTGAAGCAGTATGGTTAAATCCCACAGGGCACAAGTCGTACAGCTGGACTGTAGCCCCCATAGACAAAGACTAAAGGCCAGCCTGTGCCTATACCTTTCACCAGTTCCCACAAGTATTTCTGCTGCCTGTTAGTTGACCGTGACTTTGCATGAGCCAAATTCTACCAAAATTTTCCAGAAATGGCACAAAAACATGTGCACGGAAAGGCCAGAAGTAATCTTGAGATCCAAGGGAGCTGAAACAGATAGAATTTAGGATTAAGTTTTAAAAATGAGAATCACTAATATCTGAGAGTTACATTGCTGAAGTAATAATTTAGAATTTCAGGTTGCGTTTCTCAAAGATTTCATGGCCAAACAGCCATTATTGTAGCCTCTGAGTGGCAATGTCTGATGCATCAGGCTGTTTGTAACTCTCCCCTTTGTTCTCATCCCATCAGCCCCCACTTCCCTCCTCCATTCCAAGGGTTGCCATTGGCAACTTGCTAACTCAGGCAGCAGTGCTATACTATAAATGAGAGGTCACTGCTGACTCTAGAGTGTATAGATCTTGGCACGAGTGCTAGGTTAGCTCACCCTTAAGATTTTTTGTTTTTGGGATATTAGCTTCATTGTTGTAATTAATAGTGTGACTGACTTAACTCCTCACTAATTTCATCCAGTATTATTGATCGAGAAATGTAATACACAACACCAAGATAAGATTGTGACCTATCATTTCCTGCCTTATCCCTCGAACAGGGGTGTAACATTTGACACCCCCCCCAAACACTGGCTACTATTCCTGTTTCCAGCTATTTCTGGAAAATGACAGTGCCTCTGCCATCTCCTTCCCAACCTCCTGTTCTAAGATGGATACCATCTGGGCTTAAATACTTTTCTTTTTTAAATCCCATTAACTTTTTGAATATTTATCTCAGTTTGTGTTTGTTCCGCACCCTCCTCGAGTGCCCTTTCATGCCAACACAAATTATCTGGTCGTTTGCTGTCTGTGCAAGCTTGCACAAATTAGCTGCTGTGTGTGCCTATGTAACAACAGTCACTACCCTCCCCACATTGATTCAGTGGTTGTAAAGCACTTCAAGGAATCCTGAGAATGCAAAAGTAGCTAAATAAATGCAAGGTTGGATAAAATGTGTGAGCTGGAATGCTGTTGTACCCATCTGCAATGCTAACAGTTTAGGCTGTTAACTGGAAGCAATTCTGTAATACACAGGAAGTATATACATATTACGAGGTGTTTTTCTTGAGTGGATAGGGAGAAACTGTTCCCACTGGTCAGTATTCAGGGGACATTGGTTCTTTTGCCAAATCACCTTAAATCTGAGAGAAGAGGAGAATTATTTTTATGCAGCGAGTTATCAGGATGGCACTGCCTGAAAGGATGATGGAAGGAGATTCAGTAACAACTTTCAAAATGGAATTGGATGAGTACTTGACAAGTAATAAATTGCAAGGCTGTGACGGAAAAGTGGGGCTGTGGGTCTTGTTGAATAGCTCGACCAAAAAACCAGCACAGGCATGATGGTCCGAATAGGCCTCTTCTGTGCTGTACGATTCTGAGTTACAAGGCATGCACTTTAGGTCTTTGTCCTTTGAGACCTCAATTCCAGAGCTGCCTGCTCTCTTTAGGTGGACATGAGCAGAAATTTGGTTCCCAGTTTGGCCATGTAGATCAGTGCCAGGCCAGACACTGTGAAGAGGGATTACTGCCCTGCCTGTATGGAGATTTTGACTTAAACCAAACTCGACTGGCGGAACAGTGGCGCAGTGGTTAGCACCGCAGCCTCACAGCTCCAGGGGCCCGGGTTCGATTCCGGGTACTGCCTGTGTGGAGTTTGCAAGTTCTCCCTGTGTCTGCGTGGGTTTTCTCCGGGGGCTCCGGTTTCCTCCCACAAGCCAAAAAGACTTGCAGGTTGATAGGTAAATTGGCCATTGTAGATTGTCACTAGTGTAGGTAGGTGGTAGGGAAATATAGGGACAGGTGGGGATGTTTGGTAGGAATATGGGATTAGTGTAGGATTAGTATAGATGGGTGGTTGATGTTCGGCACAGACTCAGTGGGCCGAAGGGCCTGTTTCAGTGCTGTATCTCTAATCTAAAAAAAAACTCTCAGTTTTATCTTCAAGGATGTTTGTTTACAGCAACAACAACAATTTGCATTTATATTGCATCTTTAACATAGGTAATTAACCCAGAATCTCTGACTTTGTGGGGAGCTTGATAATGACCCAAGAAACCTAAGCAGATTCTTCAAGCAGGAAAAGTTTTAAAATAACTGCATGGTTTCGGTTATGCTTCTTCCTCAGAGCTGGTGGGAAAACCACAGGATGCCTTTCCAGTTCCAAATGACAGGCTGTTTTAAATGAACTTCAACTTTGTTGAACAATTACAAAGGCGCAAGAAATACAACTTTGAATACAGTCTTGAAACTCCCAATAGTATACTTTTAGATGACACCATTCAGCTTTGTATGACTCTTAAAACCATGATGCTCCACTTATAACGTTTGCAGAATAAGTTAGAAAGCCAGAGGGCGTGAGACCCTTGTGTGGGAGCGGGACTGATGGACAGTCAGTGGGAAGAGCTAAGAGCATTTGGTATGCGTATGTTTCGAGAAGATTTCAAAAGAAGATGCAAGGATACAGGATTTCAGTTATAATGGAGTAAGGTTATGGAGCTGCTCAATTTCCCTGCAAGTAGTGAGGTGGCATTGCTTACACCCCACCCCAGTGTCCTCTAGGATTGCTTCCAATGGGAGAAACACAGTATAAATGAGAAGCTCTTGCTGTTGGAAGCAGTGAGATGCTTATGGAGTTGGATGAAAGTGGCAGTTGTTGTCTTATCAGCCCTCCTACCTGACAACACACCCATATCTAATAACATTCTCTACTGTTAGAACTGTACAGGGCATTGGTGAGACAGCACCTAGAGGACTGCGTACAGTTTTGGTCTCCTTACTTAAGGAGTGCATTGGAAGCAGTTCAGAGAAGGTTCACTCGGCTGATTCCTGGGACATCTTATGAGGAAAGGCTGAACAGGTTGGGCCTATACTCATTGGAGTTTAGAAGAATGAGAGATGATCTTATTGAAACATACAAGATTCTGAAGAGACTTGAGAGGGTAGACGCTGAAAGGATGTTTCCCCTTCATGGGGTTATCTAGAACTCGGGAGCAAAATTTCAAAATAAGGGATATCCCTTTTAAGACAGATGAGGAGGAATTTCTTCTCTGAGGGTTTTTAATCTTTGGAATTCTCTTCAGAGAACAGTGGAGGCTGAGTCATTGAATACATTCAAGGCTGAGTTAGACAGGTTTTTGATCTACAAGGGAGTCAAGGGTTATGGGAGGGCAGGCAGGAAAGTGGAGTTAAGACCACAATCAAATCAGCCATGATCTTATTGAATGGGGCAGACTCGAGGGGCTGACTGGCCTCCTCTTGCTCCTATTTCTTACGTTCTGTTGCCTGCATTAAAGGAACTTCTGTTTTCTTTAGATATAGAATCATAGAAGGTTTAAGGCACAGAAAGAGGCCACTTGGCCCATTGTGTCTGTGCCGGCTGAAAAACAATCCACCTATTCTAATCCCCCTTCCAGCGTTTGGTCCGTAACCCTGCAGATTACTGCACTTGAGGTGCATATCTGGATTCCTTTTGAATGAATTGAGGGTCTCTGCCTCAACTACCCATTCAGGCAGTGAGTTCCAGACCCCCACCACCCTCTGGGTGAAAAAGATTTTCCTCCATCTCCCCTCTAATTTTTCTGCCAATCACTTTAAATCTATGCCCCATCGTCATTTAGCTCTCTGCTAAGGTGAATAGACACTTCACCTCCACTCTATCCAGGCCCCTCAAAATTTTGTTCATTTCAATCAGATTTCCCCTCCGCCTTCTCTGTTCCAGGAGAACAACCCCAGCCTATCCAATCTTTCCTCATAGCTGCATTTTTCCAGTCCTGGCAGTGAGTTCCAGACCCCCATCACATTCTGGTGAAAAAGTTTTTTTTCCTCATCTCCCCTCGTCACTGACCCCTCTGCTAATGTGAATAGACCCTTCACCTCCACTCTATCCAGGCCCTTCAAAATGTTGTACATTTCAATCAGATCTCCCCTCAGCCTTCTCTGTTCCAGAGCGAACAACCCCAGCCTGTCCAATCTTTCCTCATAACTGCATTTTTCCAGTCCTGGCAACATCCTCGTAAATCTCCTCTGTGCCCTCTCTAGTGCAATTACATCCTTTCTGTAATGAGAAGACCAGAACTGCACAATACTCAAGTTGTGGCCCAGACTAATACAGTTCCAGCATAACCTCCCTGCTCTTATATTCTTTACCTCGGATAATAAAGGAAAGGATTCCATTTGTCGCCTTAACCACCTTATCGCCCTGTCTTGCTACCTTCAGGGATCAGTGGACGTTGACTCCAAGGTCCCTCACTTTCTCAACATTTTTCAGTATTTTCCCATTTATCGTGTATTCCTTTGCCTTGTTTGACCTCACCAAATGCATCACCTCGCATTTCTCCAGCTTGATGGATTTCTCCATTTGCCACTTTTCTGCCCATCTGACCAGACCATCAATATCTTCCTACAGCTATCATCGCTATCTACCACACGGCCAATCTTTGTGTCGTCTGCAAACCTCTTGATCATGTCCCCTACATTTACGTCCAAATCATTAATATATACCACAAAAAGCAGGGGTCCCAGTACTGAGCCCTGCGGAATGCCACTGGTAACAGCCCTCCAGTCGTTAAAACACCCGTCAACTATTACCCTTTGTTTCCTGCCACTGAGCTAATTTTGTATCCACCTTGCTGCATTTCCCTGGACTACCCTCAGCTATCTTGTTACTTCAAAAAATTCGATCAAGTTGGTCAAACAAGATCTTCCCTTAACAAATCCATGCTGACTATCCTCGATTAACCTGTGCCTTTCTAAGTGACAGTTTATCCTGTCTCTCAGAATAGATTCCAATAATTTACCCACCACTAAGGTTAGACTGACTGGCCTGTAATTATTCAGTCTATCCTTCACACTCTCTTTAAATAGAGGTACGACGTTAGCAGTTCTCCAATCTTCCGGCACCACATCTGTATCCAATGCGGACTGGAAAAACGATGGTCAGACCTTCTGCTATTTCTTGTCTCGCTTCTTTTAACAGCCTAGGGTACATTTCATCTGGCCCCGGTGATTTATCCACTTTCAAGGGTGCTATATGGATGAATAGATGTTGCATAGGATCTGGTGCAGTGTATTGTACAGCAACGATGAACGCATTAATTGTAACATATTCTAAGGCTGTGATAAAATGCTTGAACAGCTTGGCTGAGGTCTCCAGTTCCTGGTTCATTCACTGTACTGCGATGGATCCAGGAAGCTTTGTAAACCTACAGTCCTTGATCTCGATTTGGGCGATGGTTTAATGTTAGACTCGTTAATAGTTTATTCTACCATTCTCGCATACGAGGCAGTTTAAACGTGTCTGCTGAGGGAGAAATATTCTTTAAAAATAAACAAAATGGTTCATTCCGTTGAACAGAATAAGCATTGTTGCCATGGTACAGTAAATCCAGACTTTACAGCCTCAGGAGAAAATGCATTATTTTCATGTTTGCCAGCTGATTGCAGTAATGAGCAGCCAGTGCTTTGTCATGGCAGTACTATGTGGTACCAAAGGCAGACACATATAGGTGCAGGCGTTCAAATATCGTGATCACACAGCGTTTGTCATTCATGTATTTAGATTGATGTCTTTATTTCACATCCCCAGGTTTTTGTGTCTCGGATTGCAGTTCAGACTCTTTGTTCTTTGTGCTGCCATTAGAGCTGCTAGCAGTGTTAGGGCAAATATGGGGATGGTTTCCTCTGTTCTTGGAAGTGAAATCCGAACTCTGTATATCGAGGAAGTGTTGTACTTTGCTACAAACAGCAACCTGTGGTGATCTTTCCCAATGGAGAAATGAGCAATTGTGTAGAATTCATACATGGTGTCCCCCTTAAGTTAATCTGTTTTGTTTAATTGATGGTTGATCTGGCTGTAAAGTTAATTGGAGCATCTTGGTTCTGTTTTCTATAACTTTGCTTTAACGAGCATATTCCATGCATTGAAACATCCAGAGTGCTTACTCGGTGGAAGTAGGAATGTTGGAGGAAGCAATCAGTGCTGAGTTTTAGGAACAAGTTAGCGATGGGGTGAACTTATGTTACCATCTTCAATTCTGCTAATTCTTGCACAACCAATTTTTTTATTAATCATATCCAACAATTGTTCCAAATCCTCTAGTACAGCTACATTTTTGTAAAAGAAAACTGTTGCTGGATATTTGTTTAACACGTCCACCATACTTCCATCTCTATAATTCCTGTTTCTTTTCCCCAACTTCATTCTTGCGTAGTCATATCCTCTCTTCAATCATTCTTTTACTTGTGTTTCTAACTATCAGCCTTAGCTCAATGGTAGCACTCTCAACTCTGAGTCAGAAGATTGTGGGTTCAAGTCTCACTCCAGAGACTTGAACACACAATCCAGGCTGAAACTCCAGTGCAGTGCTGAGGGGTACTGTACTGTCAGAAGATATGTTAAATCGAGCCCCCGATTGCTTTCTCAGCTGGACATAAAAGATCCTATGGCGCAATTCAAAGAAGAGCATGAGAGTTCTCCCAATGACCTGGCCAATATTAAATTGAGTTTAATTTGCAATTAATGCATAAATGCAGCAACTTCATGAAACTCACGGGGCGGTTTATGGCAGGCTCCATTTCTGCAAGGCTAGCAGTGGAGCGTCACAAGTCGTCCAGCAACTTTTGGCAGTTCGCAACTCATGGGGTTTTTCTTCCTCACCTGAAGATGGGGGGTATTTTCACACTAATTATGACAAGTGCCATTAAACTCACCACCATTTTCCCAGCAAATTCTAGGCCATTATTCCACTGCTGTATATTTTTCTGAACCGGTCTCCAGATCTCCCTCTGCCCCATATCTCACTGTTTAGTGGCCTTTAACATGAACCAAAATTTATTACTTTTCCAATTAACTTACTCATTTACCTACCCCAGAACTGGTTCCAATACTTCCAAGAATCTAACCCCATTCCTCCTCATCTTTAATGAACTAGTTGGATTTTTACCACAGTTGACTATTATTTATAAAATTAAGTTTCACATATGGACTTGGTGAGATTTGAACTCCCAACCTCTGAGTTGCTATTCCAGTACCATAATCTTGAGGCTATCGCACCCAATATTACTACCCTGCTCTTGAATCTATCTTCAATTTGTTGAAACTACCTTTACAGGTCTCCAGTTCTCCTCTTTTCCTATTTCGTTGGTTCCAATCAGAACCATAAAGTTTTGCTGTCTCCCTTGTCTCCAACATCTTTTGCATCTGGACCATGCTATTCCATACCCAGTCACCTTGTGGGGTAACACAACATTTGCAACACTCAGTGCAACTGCAAGAGCGTTTGGCAGTCCCCAATTGTGAAATCCCCTATGTACATCTGCACTAAAGTTCACATTCTTGCTCCATAGATCCATTATATTTCGCCCGAGGTGGTTGGCATTGTCACAGGTCATCAGTAGTCACTGTCTGTTAGTGTATGGAACTCTCAAACTCACTGTCTCCTGTCTACACTTATTCGCCCACTTTCCTTCCTCGCTAACTCACCGCCAACTGTGATGGAGTGTCACCAGCTGCACCCTCAGATTAAGCTGAAATGCAAGCTTCTTGCATGTGAAGTTATCCAAAACATCACCGGATGCTGCATATTCCAGGCTTCAGTTACCAGCCCCCTCTGCCTCCCAATACTAAGTGTAACTGGTTTCTCTTAAACATTTAATAAAATAGAAAACAAGAACTTAGGTTAACACAGTAAGTATAATTTTAGGTCAACAGCTCCCATTGAGTTGCACTCCACATTGGCCTGATCTGCATTCCACTGGCGCCTCTCAGTTTGCTGTTTCATTGCGGCATTGATGAAAAACACTTTGTTTTCAATTGTATTTTTTTTAAATCCCTTAAATTTTTGTTCTTGGCTGTTACTGCTTCAAGCTTAAATATTAAAGATATTGCTGGAAAGAGCAAGTCTGGTAAGAAACATGTCAGCAAGTTGTTAGTTCTTGGAGCGGGCAGTTAGTATTACTTGTCATAAATGCGGAGTTCAATTCAGTGCTTTAAAGCTCCCCTGAGCAGCCTGCAGAATGTTTTTGTTGAAGAGCACATGTCCACGTCATCTTTTGGATGCCATTCATATCTTAGACTGAATGACATACATTGTGATTGCACCATTGTGCTTCCCTCCACAGGTAAATGGAGATTGGGCCTGAAAAAGCAACAAGCTAATGGGAATGATTTATTTTCCATTCAATGAAAATTTGTACAGTCGGAAAGAAATAATTGTGAAGGACTGATGATTGAGAGATAAGTCACTTGTATTGTTGGTGACCTAACTCATCTGTGGTAGTGATTTACCTGATGTGAACCATCAGTATCACGACCAGGTGAGAAAGAGGTCTAGGTTCCCTTTCAGCCTTCACCTGGTCTTACTGTAACAGGGTTTAATTTTAAACTCAGTTTTTCAGCTCCTTCTTGGTGAATCCTTGTTCACCACTTTCCAATTGTAAGGCAAAGAAACCAGCACAAACAGGCTGTCTTTGGTTTAAAGAAAAAAAGTTGAAATTTATTGAACTCTAATTCGGTTGACTCCTACAGATACACGACACGCCCACGCGAGCATGCATACGCGATACACACATGCAAATAGAGACAGAAAAGAGAAGAAAAATAAAGTGGAAAAGTTTGAGGCAATATCTGACGAGTTGTTACGGTTCTTTGAGCTCACTGTAGAGTCCTTGATTGTAAATACATCTTGCTTTTCGTTGGGGCCCAGTAGTATTCTTAAACCTTGTTCGCTGTAAGAGATCTTTCTCTCTTGGGGTTCATGTGTCTTCAGTGGGTGAAGAGATGGGAGCAGACAGGAGAGGCTGTGGTGGGCGAGCCAGCCAGGAGAGGTCTTTTCAATCCAGGAGCAAACCGCTTTCTGCTGACACTCAGTTCAAACTGTACAATGCAGAAACCCCCCAGGTTGCCAAGCAGGTTAGTCATGTGACTAACTGGTCTGACCACATCTTGGCTCTGTGTATTGTATCATCTTAGCAGGGAATGGAATGCGCTTCCCTGCCTTCAATGTCTGTTAGTATGTAAATGATTTTTTCCAGCCAAGGTCTGGCAGTCCTTGTAACAGGCCTTCTCCTCTTCCCAGCAACAATTTGATATTTAATGTCCATGTGATGAAATTAATATGCCTCATTCTTGGCAGGTAGGGGCCTGCATGACAATTAGTCAGTGCCCTGGATCCTCCATTTCATGTTGGGAAGGGTTTGAATGTCGAGCTCTCCTCAACAGATATTGATGCTTAGAGAGTCTTAAGTAACTTGCTTGTCTGTGTCCAGACTTGTCACTGTGGAGGGGTTCTACTAGGAGGCTGCATTGGAGGTGGGGCGGATTTTATGTTTGTTGAACTACTGAATTCGGGAGGCGGTGGCGTAATGGTAATGTCACTGGACTAGTAATCCAGAGCCCGGGGTAATGCTCTGGGGACATGGGTTTGAATTCCACCATGACAGATGGTGAAATTTGAATTCAATTTTTTTTTTAAATCTGGAATTGAAAAGCTAGTCTAATGGTGACCATGAAACAATTGTCAATTGTTCTAAAAACCCATCAGGCTCACTAATCTTTAGGGAAGGAAATCTGCCGTCCTTAACTGGTCTGGCCTACGTGTGACTCCAGACCCACAGCAATGTGGTTGACTCTTAAATGCCCTCTGAAATGGCCTAATAAGTCACTCTGTCGATGGGCAATAAATTCTGGCCTAGCCAGCAACGCCCAGAACCCACAAACGAATAAATAAATAAAAAATTAGATCCTGGCAAGCCAGGGTCTTGATTTGTCTCCTCACTCTACAATTTTATATAAAAAAATTATGTCTGCATGGAATGTCTGGGAATTCATGCACCTATCACTTTGCTGTTTCCCTGTAAACCACTGTTTGACACAATTGCTCAGCTAGTCAAAGCAATGCACCTCAAAGTTAGGTTTCCCTTTGAGGATCTTCTAACATGACCCCTAATGGCAATCTCATCCCACAGCATGGAGCAACAGAAAGAAGCCAGAATATGGGTCATATTTGCATGCAAGGTGAACTTGCTGCGAACCAAGTATCTGTTGTGGAGTAACCAGTGCTCAGTAGGGAGAATAACGACAGTGATTGGAACAGTGCACACCTGTCTTCTAATCAGAAGTTGTTCCTTTTCTTTTCACAGTGATGCTACAACCATTTGACTATGACCCCAATGAGAAAAGCAAGCACAAATTTATGGTGCAGTCCATGTTTGCTCCAGCGGACTTCCAGGACATGGAAGCAGTAGTACGTACCCAGCTTTTATTACTATACTGTGTCTTTACATTTTGTTTCGGGGCTGTATGGCCATTTCCGTCTTGACATTTCAATTGAGCCAGCCTTTTGGGGAGAGAATGCCACCTTTTCCTCTAATGTTTGAGGGAAAAAGGACTTCCTGATTTCACTCCTGAATGTCCTAGCTCTAATGTTAAGATTTTACTTTCTTAGGAATATAGGAACAGGAGTAGGCCATCCAGCCCATCGAGCCTGCTCCGCCATTCAGTACGATCATGGCCGATCATCCACTTCAACGCCTTTTTCCCGCACTATCCCCATATCTCTTTGTTGTTTGTATTGAGAAATCTGCCAATCCCTGCTTTAAACATACTCAATGACTGAGCTTCCACAGCCCTCTGGGTAGAAAATTCCAAAGATTCACAACCCTCTGAGTAAAGAAATTTCTCCTCATCTTGGTCCTAAGTTGCTTCCCCCTTATTTTGAAATTGTGTCCCCTGGTTCTAGACTTTCCAACCAGGGGAAACATCTTAATCTGCATCTACCCTGTCTATCCCTTTAAATATTTTGTAGGTTTCAATGAGATCACCTCTCATTCTCTGAAACTCTAGAGAATACAGGCCCAGTTTCTCCAATCTCTCTTCATGGGACAGTCCCACCATCCCGGGAACAAGTCTGGAGAACCTTCGTTGCACTCCCTGTATGGCAATAATATCCTTCCTAGGAAAAGGGGACCAAAATTGCGCGCACTATTCCAGGTGCGGTCTAACCAAGGTTCTATATAATTGAAGCAAGACTTCATTACTCCTGTACTCAAATCCTCTTACGATAAAGGCTAACACACCATTAGTCTTCCTAATTGCTTGCTGCACCTGCTAGCTTTCAATGACTTATTGACGAGGACACCAAGCTCCCTTTGTACATTTACACTTTCTAATCTCTTACCATTTAAGAAATACTCTGTACATCTGTTCCTCCTACCAAAGTGGATAACCTCACATTTTTCCACATTATGTTCCAGCTGCCATGTTCTTGCCCACTCACTAAGTCTGTCCAAATCCCCTTGAAGCCGCTTTGCATCTTCCTCACAACACACATTCCCATCTAGTTTTGTGTCATCTCCAAACTTGGAAATATTTCATTTTGTCCCCACATTCAAATCATTGATATATATTGTGAACAGCTGAGGCCCAAGTACTGATGCCTGCGGTACACCGCTAGTCACAGTCTGCCAATGCGAGAATGACCCTTTTATTCCTACTCTCTGTTTTCTGCCTGTTAACCAATTCTTAATCCATGCCAGTGTATTACCTCCTATCCCATGTGCTTTAATTTTGCTAACCAACCTCCTGTGGGGGACTTTATCAAAAACCTTCTGAAAATCCAAGTATACCATGTCAAACATGATTTCCCTTTCATAAATCCATGTTGACTGTGCCCAATCAGATCGTTATCATCCAAGTGTCCATTTATCACATCCTTTAGAATAGATTCTTATTCCGGATACCCCACTGAGGAAATAGTTTCTCTCCATCTACCCTAACGATTCCTTTTATCATTTTGAACACTTCATTTCGATCACCCCATAAACTTCTAAACTCAAGGGAATATAAGCGACGTCTTCACTACAGAGGATACAAAAAAATTCCAGTACTAGCTGTAAATCAGGAGGTGGAAGGAAGAGAGGAACTTGGTGAAATTACAATCACCAGAGGAACAGTACTGAGCAAACTGATGGAGCTGCGGACTGACAAGTCCCCGGGTCCTGACGGGCTTCATCCCAGGGCCTTAAAAAATTGGCTAATGAGTTGGTAAATGCGTTGGTGTTAATTTTTCAAAATTCGCTGGATTCTGGGAAGGTTCCATCAGACTGGAAAATAGCAAATAACCACTGTATTCAAGAAGTGGCAGTGGAGACAGAAAATGGGTAACTACAGGCCAGTTAGCTTGACGTCTGTCATGGGGAAGGTGTTAGAATTGACCATTAAGGAGGCTATAGCTGGGCACTTAAAAAAAGCTCAAAGATAATCAGGAATAGCATAGTTTTGTGAAAGGGAAATCATGTTTAACCAATTTATTGGAGTTCTTTGAAGGAGTAACATGCGCTGTAGGTATAGGAGAGCCCGTTGGCGTACTGTACTTGGATTTCCAGAAGGTGTTCAACAAGGTGCCACATAAAAGGTTATTCTGCAAAGTAGGAGTTTGTGGGATGGGGTAACATATTAGCATGGATAGAAGATTGGTTGGCTGGCAGAAAACAGAGTATGCATAAATGGGTCCTTTTCTGACTGGCAGGATGTGACGAGTGGAGTCCCGCATGGGTCTGCGCTGGGCCTCAACCTTTTTACAATTTATATCAATGACTTAGATGAGCTGAGCGGTGGCATGGTAGCTAAATTTGCAGATGACACAAAGATAGGTAGGAAAGTATGTTGTGAAGAGGACATGAGGAGATTGCAGACCGATATAGGTTGAGTGAGTGGGCAAAAATCTGGTAGATGGAGTATAATGTGGGAAAATGTGAAGTTGTTCACTTTGGCAGGAAGAATAAAAAAGCAGAGCATTACTTAAGCAGAACGACTGCAGAATTCCGAAGTGCAGACGGACCTAGGTGTTCTAGTGCTTGAGTCACAAAAAGTTAGTATGCAGTACAGCAAGTCATAAAGAAGGCTAATGGAATGCTGTCCTTTATTACGAGAGGAATTGAACATAAAAGTAAGGCTGTCCTGCTTCAGTTATACAGGGCATTGGTGAGACCACATCTCGAATACTGTGTGCAGTTTTGGTCTCCTTATTTAAGGAAGGATGTAAATGTGTTGGAGGAGGTTTACTGGATTGATACCTGGAATGAGCGAGTTGTCTTTTGAGGAAAGGTTGGACAGATTGGGCTTGCTTTCATTGGAGTTCAGAAGAATGAGGGGAGACTTGATTGAACTGTCTTGACGAGGTGGATGTGGAAAGGATGTTTCCTCTTGTGGGTGAGTCCAGAACTAGGGGGCACTATTTTAAAATTAGGCGTCGCACTTTTAGGACAGAGATGTGGAGAAATCTTTTCTGAGGGTTGTGCGACTTTGGAACTCTGCCTCAGAAGGTGGTGGAGGCAGCGTCATTGAATATTTTTAAGGCAGAGGTAGATAGATTCTTGTTAGGCAAAGGAATCAAAGGTTTATCAGGGGTAGATGGAAGTGTGGAATTCGAGACACAAACAAATCATCCATGATCTTATTGAATGGCGGAGAAGGGTCGAATGGCCTACTTTTCCTAATTCGTATGTTATGCAACCTGTCCTCATAATTTAGTAATTTTAGTCCTGATATCATTCGGGTGAATCTGCACTGCACCCCCTCCAAAACCATTATACTTCTCCTGAGAAGCGCTGCCCAGAACTGAACACTGTGCTCCAGATGAAAGCTCTGTTCAACTGTATTCCACTTGCCTTGTGATAAAGACCAACAACCATTAGCCTTTTTGATTACTGTTTTGTATTTGTGTACTGGTCTTCAGTACCTGTGTACATGAACACACATCCCTTTCGTCCTGCACAGTTCCTAGACTCCTGTAATTAAGTAAATATTCTGACTCGTCTTTTTTTGGATCCAAAGTGGATGGCCCCACACTTCCCAACATTGAACTCAACCTACCACAGTTTTGCCTACTCACTTAGTCTACTGATATGCTCCTGTGCCCAGCTGCAGAATATATGTGCCTCCTAACTAGTGTCATCTACAAGACTAGAACAATCTCACATCATGACTACTGGAGTGGCTGAAATGTCACATTAGTGCAGACTTCTCTGAGATTGTTGAGGCAGTGTAGAGGGAGCATTACTTATTTAATCTGCACTGTGCCTGACTTAAGAGTGCTTGATGCAGACACTGAATGGCAACATTTTCAAAAAGCGTTTAGTTCCCCACCATTGATATGCCTCACCTTTATCCCTATGTTTTATCAAGGGTGCTTTATATTAGGTATTCCTGGCGGTGAATGCATTAAGCATTGGCAGCATCATAAATGGGAGCTATAGTACTGGCCATTGTTGCTTTGAGCGTTAAAGCCCAACACCCCTAATCCACTGATTTTATATTATAAATACAAATTTTGCAATCTGTCAGTTCTATGACTGAAATTGCTTCAAGTTAAGTTGGCTGCATGGGAAGGGAAACAGATATACCAAGTATTAAATATACATCTACAAGATTTCATCATTCCCCAAAGTTCAAAATACTATTTACTAGGTCCTATTTTATATATACAGACCAGGTAATCCACAATGCATCATTATTTCTGTTAAGGTAAAGCTATGTCCCTTTTACATCATGGTGAAGAAGTTCATTGTCTGGTGAGGGAATTGTGCAGAGTGGAAAAATTGTTAGTGTCAGGCACTAAGTCAAGAATCTAGCATTAAGTGACTGCCTTTCTTTGCTGTCTTTTAAAACAGTTTTTCATCTATAATAAAGTGAGACAGATGAGCATTGGATGTAAGGTCATGTTTGGATATCCAGTAACAGTGAGAAAGAGCATGTTCGGGGATGAATTAATGAATCCCCATGAAGCATGTTGGACAGGACATGGCCATTTTAGTGAGCCTTTCTGTCTCTGATAACAGGAGTGAATGATGACAGCATGCTGCAGAGTTGGTGAACTGGGAGTGGATATTTAATCATGCCTTTATTCGCAGCACTGACAACATTAGCTCCTCTAAGTGCAGAACTAAATTGGGTAAAGATGCTTCTCAATGCCAACTCCCCCACTACCTTCTTACCCGCTTTTGTTGTCCCCAGATGACCTAGCCCACCACGTCTCTGGCTGTCTCCCTCAAACTCGCCGTCTCTTGCACTCTCTCTCTTGCTCTTTAACCCCTGTCTCTCTCTTTAACCCCACCTCTCTCTCTTTAACCCCACCCATCTCTCTCTTCCTCTCTCTTTTTAACCCTCCCATCTCTCTCTCTCCCCTTTAACTCTTCCATCTCTCTCTCTTTAACCCACCTACACTCTCTCTTTCTATCCCCTGTCTCTTTCTCTCTCTCCCCTTCTTCCGTTGTTCCCTGTCACCACTCACTCGCCGCGCCACCCTCCCCCAGTGCTGTATGTAACAGCCTGACTGGTTGTCAACGACATTAAAAAGTAGTAGCTTTCTAAATGTTACTGCGTTCCTCAGATTTGAGTGTAGTGGGGTTTGTATGTGCATTTCTGTCTGGTTTGTATAATGCAATTTGTGTAAAATACTGCAGTCTGTGTTCGGGCTGCTCTGTGGACTAGTGTTGAGCCAGCTGCCCTTTGTATTTGAGAATTTCCAGCTTGCAAGCCGGCAATCCGGGGCTGCCACGTCCAGCTGAAAATGGATGCTGGTCAGTGCAAAACAGTGCCATGTGTTGGAACACCAGGCTGGGCTCCCACTGAACACCACACTGAACTGTGAAATCCTCCACACATTCCATTTCCTAGTGTTTCACATCTCCTACGTGTGAAATAAATTAGCAGTTGCTGCTTTTGCTGGTGCTCCAGTCTACAAGAGATTAAATGTGATTAAATGGTTAATGCGTTTACTCTGATTCTTTACAGTGGAAAGAAGCAAAGCCAGATGATTTAGTGGACTCCAAGCTGCGGTGTGTCTTTGAACTGCCCTCTGAGAATGAGAAAACAGTAAGTTTAAAAGGGCCTTGTCTAGAAGTGGGGGAGGAGCTCCCAGTTCTAATGATTTTCCCATTGAGGGGAAAGGGACCGATCAACAGCATCTGCTGATCACCTGATGCTGATTGACTGTGGCATCTGTTACAGCAGTGGGCATCTAAAGAAATTAGAAAGTGGCGAGCAGGCATTTTATGTTCAGGGTAATCAGATGCCTAACTGAGACTTGGCACAATCTGATTTTGACGCCAGTTTCAAGTTTGCGGCTTCATGGAAATGGCAGAAAACTCATGCATACAGAGTCGAGTGAGTATGCAAACTTTCACAACTACACGCTGATAGCCATTGTAACAATTAAACCATCAAATCTGAGTATTGTTTGCTTTTGTCCATTGCCACAAGTTTCCTGCTGGCCTCGGTGTCTGCTTGGCAACCTTTAATCACCTTGGTCACTGGAAGCTGACCTTTGGCTCAGGTGGGTCTTTATGATGTCTATTGTAATAATTGGAGGCTCTTGTATGTTCACTGTAACTTCGCTCTCTGCCTTTGCCAGCACAGAAACCTGACACTTTGTGTACTTATGTTCTGGTATACATTTGAAACACTTTCCTAAATGTTCCTTTGGGACTTGTATTTGTAACACATTATTTCATTTTGAAAAGAAGCACCATTAAAATATTAAGACTGAACATAACATAAGAAATAGGAGCAGGAGTAGGCCATATGGACCCTCGAGCCTGCTCTGCCATTCATTAAGATCATGGCTAATCTGATTTTGGCCTCAACTCCATTTTCCTGCCTGTTCCCCATTACCCTTGACTCCCCTGTAGTTCAGAAATTTGTCTATCTCAACCTTGAATATATTCAATGATTCAGCCTCCACAGCTCCTTCTGGGGTAGAGAATTCCAAAGATTGATGGCCATCTGAGAGAAGAAATTCCTCTTCATGTCCATCTTAAATGGGAAACCCCTTATTCTGAAGTTATGTTCCCGAGATCTAAACTCCCCCATGTGGGAAAACATCCTCTGAGCATCTACCCTGTCAAGTCCCTCAGAATCTTGTGTTTCAATAAGATCATCTCTCATTTTTCTGAGCTCCAGTGAGTATAGTCCCAACCTGCTCAACCTTTCCTCATAAGACAACCCCTTCATCCCAGGAATCAACCTAGTGAACCTTCTGTGAATTGTCCCCAATGCATGTAAATGCTTCCTTAAATATGAAGACTAAAACTGTATCTAGGTGTGGTCTCGCTCATGCCTTGTACAATTGTAGCAAGACATCTCTACTTATTTACTCCAACCTTTTGCAATAAAGGCCAACATTTCATTTACCTTCCTAATTACTTGCTGCAAGCTAACTTTTTGTGATTCATGTACGAGGGCACTCAAATCCCTCTGTCCTGCAGCATTCTGTAATCTCGCTTCATTTAAATATTTTGCCTTTCTATTCTTCCCACCAAAGTGGACAACCTCACATTTTCCCACATTATACTCCATCTGCCAAATTTTTGCCCACTCACTTAACCTATTTATATCCCTTTGCAGACTTTGTGTCCTCCTCACAATTTGCTTTCCCACCTATCTTTGTATCGTCAGCAAATTTGACTACAGTACACTGTCCCTTCGTCCAAGCCATTAATATAGATTATAAATAGTTGAGGCCCCAGCACTAAACTCTGGCACTCCACTAGTTACAGTTTGCCAATCTGAATATGCCCCATTTATTCCAACTCTGCTTCCTGTTAGTTAGCCAATCCTCGATCCGTGCAAATATATTATCCCCAATACCATAAGCTCTTATCTTATTTAGTTACCTTTTATATGGCAGCTTATTGAATGCCTTTTGGAAATCTGAAGATTTTGCGACTGGTAAATAAGCCTGCTTCCATTCTGGAAATTAGCCGCAACTGCATTTGTAAACTAAATGTGTTCATTTGTTCTGGGGAGCAATAGGCATTAATGACATTGAAATCATTGAAGTGCATTGGCTGAGGGGAGGCTTTCCACAATTGGGGAGAAAGCTGGAGTTTAGGCCCACTCCCCAAGAGAACAGCATAGGGTGATGTTTGGGTAGAGATTGTTTTGTCTGTCTAGACAGACAGGGGAAACAATTGCCATAAAAGCAAAATAATGGGTGACCAAAAAAAAACTGCAGCAAATATCAAATTATCTATTGAAATCTGCCAACATTTAGTAAATGGTGGGGCAGTTTTACCAGAGCACCATGTGCTTTCTCAGTGGTAAAACCTTTGTCAACAGTCTGAAAGATCACTCATCTAAAATGCACTTGAACATTTTCCTGGTAAGTAACTCAATGAATAGTAAATTCACACAACTGTCACATTTGCATATTGGTTCACCAACGTGGCAATTGGACATCTTTGAAACCAGCCTGCCTAATCCATGAATTATACTTTGATAGTGGGGCAGCGCCTATTCACTCATGTGAGTCAAATTGCTGTTTTATTTTACCCACCTTACTAAGAATGGTCACTGTTATTTACAGAAACCCATACAACATCTTGATGCCAGAAAATAGTGGCATTTGGAACAACACAACAGCTGATTAGACTACAATCAGCAGTATCTCCAGCCTGGTCTAATTACATATTACATAGTATTTACAGCACAGAAACAGGCCATTTGACCCAACAGATCTAAGATCATGTTTATCCTTCACACAAGCCTCCTCCCACCCTGCTTCATCGAACTGTATCAGCATATTCTTTTATTCCTTTCTTCCTCATGTGCTTGTCTAGCTTCCCCTTAAATGCACCTGTACTGTTCACCTCACCTACTCCTTGCACTGGAGAGTTCCACATTCTCACCACTTTGCTTAAAGAGGTTTCTCCTGAATTTCTTAGTGGATTTGTTCGTGACTATCTTATATTTATGGCCCCTAGTTTTGGATTACCCAACAAGTTCTTTTTTTAAAAAAATTATTACTAAATTTGGTACATGATTTTCTTTAGTAGCATTTAATATTTATGGCTTTGTGAAACTGCAGCACATTCATTAATATGCAGAACTTAGTGTGCCTGGGTTTCCACCAACTGTTATAGAAGGGAAGCAGACTTGTAACTTTTGACACATTGAATCCTGCCCTGCAGTATGTGCCAAATTGAACTCGACTGTTGTAGCCGCTAATTTGGAAGCCCATCTTGTACTAGAAACCACTGGGATAGCTTTAACCTGCAGGGGACGATTCGTAAGTGGCTGCTGCCTCTACATTAAGCCATGTATCCAATGCAGTCAGTCAGTGGATGGTTCAGAGCCTAGAATGGACCCACACTCCTGAGAATCCATTTTCCAGAATGCCTGATGAGCATCTTGTAGTGTGGTGCTCTGTTGCACAAACCAAGAGGCCCCAGGTTCAATCCACAGTCAGTGCAGAGTTACCTAATCTCAACTGGAGCAGTTTTTGAGTTGCTGTATTGGGTAACTCAGCATCCCTGGGCTAGGGAATGTAAAAATCATCCAGGATCCCAGCACCTGATTGCTACCCAATCACCCCAAAAGGAAACTGTGCGTGTGTGTGCGTCTGATGAGGACATCTATGATACCCTGTATGAAAAAGCCTGGCATCACAATAGGCCACCACATACGAAAGGGCTGCTGATGGCTGTCAAACCCGACTACTGCTCCAGTCAGCTTAAGGAGCATAGAAAATGGTCAGAAAGGAAAGAGGTTGCAATGTTTGAGGTCGCAGCTACCAAGGGTGAAAACAAATTGAGGGAGAATTTGTCAGCATTGCAGCGGGCAGAAATCTATAACAAAAATACTTGAAATCAAGAAACATTTTCAGAGCTATGGAGAAAGAGCCTGAAAGTGGGACTAATTGGGTAGCTCTTTCAAAGCCAATAAAGGCATGAAGGGCTGAATGGCCTTCAGTGCAAGGTTCCATGAAAATTTATCAAAAATGTCTCCAGTTCACCCAAAATATGAAAGGAAAACTCCTGTCTGGAACTGACCCTGTGAGTGCTTCTCTTTCACACACACATAATTTAAAAAGCATATTATTCTCATGGTATCAGTGGTTGGGGCAGAAGCAGGCATGAGTGACATTTATTATCACAGAATTTTAAAAGACCAGTGGTGCTGTACTACTGAATATTTAATTCTGCACCGTTTTCTTTTAATGTTCCAGTGGCGTCCAGTACACAAAAAGAGAAATGTAAGGATACTGATGAAACTTTCATGGTTATGAGATTAATGTTGTCTTGGACTGATCAGTTTGACCTAACCAGTTCTCAGGTGTAGTGATGTCATGATACATAATGTGCACGTGCTGTGATATTCCCCTGCAAATACATAGTGACATCAGTCCCAGTACTGCTGTTCACATCACATGGTCCAGTGCCACTGTTGTTCAAATGGTATGAATCCATTGGAAAATCTGCCCATATCATCTCATTTCTCCCAGACCCGTATGCCTAACCCATGGGTAATATTCCTGGCCTCCACTGTGGAGCTGCCCACAGTGGAAATCAGGAGCTCAATGTAGGAATATCGCAGGCACTGACCGCGACTCCTGTCGCTCTGTGTTGCAGCATTCCTGAAAGTGGTCCTTTCTACTCAGATTTGATGTCTAACATGTTCTGCAGTGTGTGAGGAATCCCATCACTCTGTGATGGACGACCCATCAGAAACTCACTTCCCCATAAGTGTGTTACAAAAAGTAACAAAAGAACTATTGCAACTGGGCAGCTCTGACAATTCAAACTACCCCCGTTACATGTTATGTGTTGATATATAATGGTACGTATCAAGGGAAGTACAAGATTTTGGATGTTGTAATTCTCGACACATTAGATTTGTTTTACAGCATTAATGGTAATTTCCAGCATTATCATGGCATCCCTATCCTTGACATAATGTATCTCTGCATGTAAACAAGTACTCTGTGTTCAAGGTCCATGCCAGATACCTTCTATACTAAAAGAGTGCTTGTGTGCACTTACGTGTGTGTGTGTGTGAAGACTCACTAAAATGAGATTTGTGATTACTAGTAATACCCATAAGGCATGTGACCCGTTCCAAATTAAAAGCTCTGTGATTGTCCTTGGCTAAGACGACAACAAAAATAATTCAGTCTTGTGTTCACCAGCTCCATTTTCCGGTCTTTGTCCTGTACCTCTTACAGTTCTGTCTGAAGGTATTTTACAAAAGACTTGTTTCATTCAAACTAAAAACTGCAAATTCTGGAAAGTCACCAAGGGTCAGTTAGTGCCTGTTAACGCCCTCATGAGAGGTCCGATGGGTTAGCCTGTCTTTTCCCTTTCAAACACTGACTGCTCTTATTCTCCATTTCCAGTGCTTCCTGCTTTTATTGGAGTTCCAGCACTCAGTTTTCTTCTTATGTATCTCTACCTTTGTTTTCAGTGCCTCATAGGAAGGTGTGGGATGCACCCTACAGGATCCCTCCATCTTCAAAGAAACTTGTTCCAGTTGTTGATGATTTTTCAGTGGCATCAGTCACTGATTGGCGTAACATTCCAATACAAATGATGCAGTCACCATACCCTGAAATCCCTATGTACAGATGCATCTACAGACACTACTTGAATATAATGGAACACACTCCTTTCACTCCTGAAGTTCAGCTTCAACTTCAGCCCAGACAGAAGAAATAAACAAGTTGAGGGTCTCAATGGAACGAACATTCTTAGTCTGAGAGCATTGTTCAGTCAGCAGTGATTGGATGGTCTCTGACTGCTTCATCTTACCCCAACCTCTTTCTCAGAGGTCATACAGTGTCAGGCATAATAAATGTCAGTAGTAGTAATCTTGCTGGTATGGTACAGGGGAGCTCCGAATCCTCATTATTTAGTGCTTGTTCTGGGAACAGTCTAATGTTTAGATTAGGAGGGAAGGGAGCTCTCCATCCTTCGTCTCAATGGAAGAAAGAATGAACTTGCATTTAAATAGTGTCTTTCACATTCACATGGCATCCCAAAGTGCTTTACAGCTGGTAAATTCTTACTTTCAGTATAGTTTCATAGCCAGACAAAGCAGCCAATAGGAACACAGCAAAGATCCCCCAAACAACAGAGACGAATGAGTAGTTGAATTGTTTTTGGTGTTGGTTAAAGAGTGGGACCTGTACAAGAAGGACGGGTTGCATCTGAACTGGAGGGGCACCAATATCCTGGGCAGGAGGTTTGCTAGAGCTCTTAAGGAGGGTTTAAACTAGTTTGGCAGGGGGATGGGAACCGGAGCCACGGATCAGTGGATGGGGTAGCTGTTGAACAGGCAGATACCGAGTGCAGAGAGTCTGTGAGGAAGGGTAGACAGTTGACAGGGCAAAGTTGCAGCCAGTATGATGGGTTGAAGTGTGTCTATTTTAACGCAAGAAGTGTCAGGAATAAGGGTGATGAACTTAGAGCATGGATCAGTACTTGGAGCTACGATGTTGTGGCCATTACGGAGACGTGGATATCACGGGCAGGAATGGATGTTGGATGTTCCGGCGTTTAGATGTTTCAAAAGGAATAGGGAGGGAGGTAAAAGAGGTGGGGGAGTGGCATTGTTAATCAGGGATAGTATCACAGCTGCAGAAAGGGAGGTCGTCAAGGAGGGTTTGTCTACTGAGTCATTATGGGTGGAAGTCAGAAACAGGAAAGGAGCAGTCACTTTGTTGGGAGTTTTCTATAGACCCCCCAATAGCAACAGAGACATGGAGGAACAGATTGGGAGGCAGATTTTGGAAAGGTGCAGAAGTAACAGGGTTGTTGTCATGGATAACTTCAACTTCCCTAATATTGATTGGAACCTCCATAGTACAAATAGTTTGGATGGAGCAGTTTTTGTCAGGCGTGTCCAGGAAGGTTTCCTGACTCAATATGTAGATAGGCCGACTAGAGGGGAGACTATGTTGGACTTGGTGCTTGGCAACGAACCAGGCCAGGTGGCAGATCTCTCGGTGGAAGAGCATTTCGGTGATAGTGATCACAACTCCCTGACCTTTACTATAGTCATGGAGAGGGACAGGAGCAGACAGGATGGGAAAATATTTAATTGGGGGAGGGGGAATTACAATGCTATTAGGCAGGAACTGGGGAGCATAAATTGGGAACAGATGTTCTCAGGGAAATGCACGACAGAAATGTGGAGGTTGTTTAGGGAGCACTTGCTGCGACTGCTGGATAGGTTTGTCCCAATGAGGCAGGGAAGGGATGGTAGGGTGAAGGAACCTTGGATGACAAGAGATGTGGAACAGCTAGTCAAGAGGAAGAAGGAAGCTTACTTAAGGTTGAGGAAGCAAGGATCAGACAGGGCTCTAGAGGGTTACAAGGTAGCCAGGAAGGAACTGAAGAATGGACTTAGTAGAGCTAGAAGGGGACATGAAAAAGTCTTGGCGGGTAGGATTAAGGAAAATCCCAAGGCGTTCTACACTTATGTGAGGAACAGGAGGATGGCCAGAGTGAGGGTAGGGCCGATCAGGGATAGTGGAGGGAACTTGTGCCTGGAGTCGGAGGAGGTAGGGGAGGTCATAAATGAATACTTTGCTTCAGTATTCACTAGTGAGAGGGACCTGGTCGTTTGTGAGGACAGCGTGGAACAGGCTGATATGCTCGAACAGGTTGAGGTTAAGAGGGAGGATGTGCTGGAAATTTTGAATGATATGAGGACAGATAAGTCCCCGGGGCCAGACGGGATATACCCAAGGATATTACGGGAAGCGAGGGAAGAGATTGCTGCGCCTTTGGCGATGATCTTTGCGTCTTCACTGTCCACTGGAGTAGTACCGGATGATTGGAGGGTGGCAAATGTTGTTCCCTTGTTCAAGAAAGGGAATAGGGATAACCCTGGAAATTATAGACCAGTCAGTCTTACGTCGGTAGGTGGCAAATTATTGGAGAGGATTCTGAGAGACAGGATTTATGATTATTTCGAAAAGCATGGTTTGATTAGAGACAGTCAGCATGGCTTTGTGAGGGGCAGGTCATACCTCACAAGCCTTATTGAATTCTTTGAAGATGTGACAAAACACATTGATGAAGGAAGAGCAGTGGATGTGGTGTATATGGATTTTAGCAAGGCGTTTGATAAGGTTCCCCATGGTAGGCTCATTCAGAAAGTAAGGAGGCATGGGATTCAGGGAAAGTTGGCCGTCTGGATGCAAAATTGGCTGGCCCATAGAAGTCAGAGGGTGGTAGTAGATGGAAAGTATTCAGCATGGAGCTCGGTGACTAGTGGTGTTCCACAAGGATCTGTTCTGGGACCTCTGCTCTTTGTGATTTTTATAAATGACTTGGAGGAGGAAGTGGAAGGCTGGGTTAGCAAGTTTGCTGATGACACAAAGGTTGCTGGAGTTGTGGATAGTGTGGAAGGCTGTTGTAGGTTGCAACGGGACATTGACAGGATGCAGAGCTGGGCTGAGAAGTGGCAGATGGAGTTCAACCTGGAAAAGTGTGAAGTGATTCATTTTGGAAGGTCGAATTTGAATGCGGAATACAGGCTTAAAGACAGGATTCTTGGTAGTGTGGAGGAACAGAGGGATCTTGGGGTCCATATCCATAGATCGCTCAAAGTTGCCACCCAGGTTGATAGGGTTGTTAAGGTGTATGGTGTGTTGGTTTTCATTAACAGGGGGATTGAGTTTAAGAGCCGCGAGATTATGCTGCAGCTCTATAAGGCCCTGGTTCGACCACACTTGGAATATTGTGTTCAGTTCTGGTCGCCTCATTATAGGAAGGATGTGGAAGCTTTAGAGAGGGTGCAGAGGAGATTTACCAGGATGCTGCCTGGACTGGGGGGCATGTCCTACGAAGAAAGATTGAGGGAGCTAGGGCTTTTCTCATTGGAGCGAAGAAGGATGAGAGGTGACTTGATAGAGGGGTACAAGATGATGAGAGGCATAGATAGAGTGGATAGTCAGAGACTTTTTCCCAGGGTGGAAAGGGCTATCACCAGGGGGCATAATTTTAAGGTGATTGGAGGAAGGTTTCGGGGCGATGTCAGAGGTAGGTTCTTTACACAGAGAGTGGTGGGTGCGTGGAATGCGCTGCCAGCGGTGGTAGTAGAAGCAGATACATTCGGGGCATTTAAGCGACACTTGGATAGGTACATGAATGATAGTAGAATGAAGGGTAGGTAGTTAGTTTGATCTTAGAGTAGGTTAAAGGTTCGGCACAACATCGTGGGCCGAAGGGCCTGTACTGTGCTGTACTGTTCTGTGTTCTATGTTCTAAACATAAGCACTTGGAGTTGAGAATGCTACAACTGATACAAACTGACAATGAGCAAAATCCCCACCTCCTGTGTCACTAACTTTTAACAGAACTGATACTTAGGTTAATAATTCTAATCCAAATAATTTTGGATAGGTTTAAATTTGAAGGTGGCTTTTCTTTTATTTAATTTTTTCTTAACCACTTTCTGCAGCATGAACTGGAGATGAATAAAATCACTTCCACTTCGCTGAAAACAGAAACCTCCATGATGACAAAATCAGCCAGCTCTTCCTTGGATGATTCAGACTTGAGGAAAGTAATGGAAGACTGCAGGATACTTAAGTCAGAGGTTCAGAGACTTCGTGAGGAGAACAAACAATTAAAGGTGAGGCTTCCTGGATAAAAACAAAGAAGGACTTTGCACTTGGATTGGTGGGTCAAGTGGATCAAATGTCAGCAGGAGAACATTTAGGGGACAGTGATCATTGAATGATAAGGTTTAGGTTGGCTATAGGAAAGGACAAAGAACAATCTAGAGTAAGAATAATTAATTGGGGGAAAGCCAACTTCAATGGGTTAAGAATGGATCAGGGCTGATTAAACTGAAATCAAAAGGTTGGCAGGAAAAATGGTACTTGAGCAATGGACTACCTTCAAAGAGAGAGTTCAAATACAGTCAAGGTATATTCCCTTGAAGGGGAAAGGTAGGGCAAACAATCCAGAGCTCCCTAGATAACAGAAGAGATAGAGATGAAGAAGAAAAAGTGTGCTTGTGACTGATATCAGGTAGATAATACAATGGAGCACAAGGCTGAATATAGAAGGTTCAGAGGAGAAGTGAAAAAGCAAATAAGAGAAACAAAGAGAGAGTATGAAAAGAGACTGGCAGCTAACATAAAAGGGAATCCCAAAATTTTCTATCGGCATATAAATGGTAAAATGGTGGTAAAAGGGGGATTAGGGCCGTTTAGGGACCGATATAGGAAGATTTATGCATGGAGGCAGGGGGAATAGCTGAGCTATTAAATAAATACTTTGCACCTGTCTTTACAAGGAAGATGATGCTACCCAGGCCATGGTGAAAGAGGAGGTAATTAATACACAAGAAGGATTTAAAATTGATGAGGTATTAGATAGGCTGTCTATACTTAAAGTTGATAAGGCACCAGGACTGAATGAGATGCATCCAAGGATATTGAGGGAACAGAGAGTGGAAATTGCGGAGGCACAGGCCATAATTTTCCAGTCTTCCTTAGACTCGGGTGGTAGCAGAGGACTGGAGAATTGAAAATGTTACACCCTTGTTTGAAAAAAGATGTAAAGATAAGCCCAGCAACTACAGACCTGTCACATTAACTTTGGTGGTGGGGAAACTTCTAGAAACAATAATTCGGGACAAAATTAATAGTCACATGGACAAATGCGAATTAATTAAGGAAAGCCAGCATGGAGTTGTTAAGAGAAAATAGTGTTTAACTTGGAGCTTTTTGAAGGGATAACTGAGAGGGTTGGAAGGACATAGACAAGCTGGTGGAATAGGCGGACAAGTGGCAGATGAAGTTCAATGCTGAGAAATGTGAACTGATTCATTTTGGTAGGAAGAGCATGGAGACACAATGTAAAATAAAGGGTGCAATTCTAAAGGGAGTGCAGGAACAGAGGGACCTGGGTGTATATGTGCATAAGTCATTGAAGGTGGGAGGCCAGGTTGAGAGAGTGGTCAATAAAGCAATAAAAGCAAAATACTGCGGATGCTGGAAATCTGAAATAAAAACAAGAAATGCTGGAACCACTCAGCAGGTCTGGCAGCATCTGTGGAAAGAGAAGCAGAGTTAACGTTTCGGGTCAGTGACCCTTCTTCGGAATTTAAAGCATTGAGTATCCTCGGCTTAATTAGTAGTGGCATAGAGTACAAGAGTAAGGAGGTTATGTTGAACTTGTTTAAGACACTAGTTCGACCTCAGCTGGAGTATTGGGTCCAGTTCTGGGCACCGCATTTAAGGAAAGATGTGAAAGCATTGGAGAGAGTGCAGAAAAGATTTACAAGAATGGTTGCAGGGATGAGGAACTTCAGTTACATGGACAGATTGGAGAAGTTGGGATGGTTTTCCTTGGAGAAGGCTGAGAGGATATTTGATGGAGGTATTCAGAGTCATGAGGGGCGGTATTCAGAGTCATGAGGGCTTGGAGAAGGCTGAGAGGATATTTGATGGAGGTATTCAGAGTCATGAGGGGATTGGACAGAGTAGATAGGGAGAAATTGTTCCCACTCGTGAGAGGATCAAGAACGAGAGGGCATAGGTATAAGGTAATTGGCAAAAGAAGCAATGGCGACACAAACAACTTTTTCACATAGCGAGTGGTTAGGATCCGGAATGCACTGCCAGAGAGTGCGGTGGAGGCAGGTTCAATCGAGGCATTCAAGAGGGAATTGGATTGTTTACTGAAAAGGAAAGATGTTCAGCGTTATGGGGAGAAGGCGGGGGAATGGCACTAAGTGAATTGCTCGCTTGGAGATGCAATGGGCCGAATGGCCGCCTTCTGTGCTGTAATAGCTCTGATTTATGCGGTGCCATTCACGACCTTAGGACATCCCAAAGCGCTTTACAGCCTCTAAAATACTTTTGAAGTGTAGTTGCTGCTGTAATGCAGGAAACGTGGCAACTAATTTGCACGCAGCAAGCTCCCACAAACAGCAATGTGATTATGACCAGATCATCTGTTTAATGATTTTTGAGGGATAAATATTGGCCAGGACAACAGGCCAAACTCTCCTGTACTTCAAAATGTTTCCTGGGATCATTTGTGCCCACTGGTTTCCGAAAACCTAAAGGAAAAATCTCCTGTAGGCGGCTTCCTAAGTGGTAAAAGTGCAGGGTGCTTTCAGGAATGAGCCATAGAAAAATTACAGCATAGAAGGAGGCCATTCAGCCCCCATCATATCCCTGCCAGCTGAAAAAATTAGCCGCCCAATCTAATCCCACCTTCCAGCACCTGGTCCATAGCCTTGCAGGTTACAGCACTTCAGGTGCATGTCTAGGCACCTTTTAAGTGAGTTGAGGGTTTCTGCCTCCACCACCAATCCTGGCAGTGAATTTCAGACACCCACCACCCCTGTTGCACACTGTCCCATACACCTATTGGTAAAGGCCCATTTAGGAAATCTAATACAACCTGATCAGCATGTTTTTACTTGGGCAAACAAGTCTTCTGATTTTTGCATTGCATGTCAGCTCAGTAACCTGGGTGCAGAGGAGGAGAAAAGCGGGGAAAGAAGATTAAGGGATGGAGTGGAACTCGAGTCTGAATTTATTTATTTAGAGATACAGCACTGAAACAGGCCCTTCGGCCCACCGAGTCTGTGCCGACCATCAACCACCCATTTATACTAATCCTACATTAATCCCATATTCCTACCACCTACCTATACTAGGGGCAATTTATAATGGCCAATTTACCTATCAGCCTGCAATTCTTAGGCTATGGGAGGAAACCGGAGCACTCAGCGAAAACCCACGCGGTCACAGGGAGAACTTGCAAACTCTGCACAGGCAGTACCCAGAATTGAACCCGGGTCGCTGGAGCTGTGAGGTTGCAGTGCTAACCGCTGCGCCACTGTGCCGCCCAATGAATCCAACTAAGACATGGGTTGAAAGCCTTTCTGTGGTGTGACATGTGAAATCAGTTTGGCAGTCTCGATCTATACTGCGTGGACATTAACCATACTGGAAAAATGTCCCACTATTGACGTTCACCCAGTGAAGGGCTGCAATGTGAAATGAAATGAAAACAATGTCTTGCTGGTGCATTAAGGGGGCTCGCTCAACTTTGAGCAGTGTCACATTATTGGGACAGTGTAGACGAAGCTTTACTCTGTATCTAACTGGGGCTATACCTGCCCTGGGAGTGTTTGATGGGAAGGTGTAGAAGGAGCTTTACTCCATATCTAACTGTGCTGAATTTGCCCTGGAATGGTTGGAAGTGTTTTTTTTATTCTTTCATGGGATGTGAGCAGTGCTGGAAAGCTCATCCCTATTACCCTTGAGAAGGTGGTGGTGAGCTGCCTTCTTGAACTGCTGCAATTCATGTGCTGTAGGTACACCCACAGTGCTGTTAGGAAGGGAATTCCAGGACTTTGACCCAGTTGACAGTGAAGAAAGGGCGCTATAGTTCCAAGTCAGGATGGTGTGTGACTTGGAAGGGGAGCTTGCAGGTGGTGGTGTTCCCAAGCGTCTGCTGCCCTTGTCCTTCTAAGTGGTTGAGGTCACGGTTTTGGAAGGTGCTGTCGAAGGAGGCTTGGCGAGTTGCTGCAGTGCATCTTGTAGATGGTACACACTGCTGCCACTGTGCACCTGTGGCAGATGGGCTGCTGATCAAGCAGGCTGCTTTGTCCTGGATGGTGTCGAGCTTCTTGAGTTTTGGAGCTGTACCCATCCAGGCAAGTGGAGAGTATTCCACCACACTCCTGACTTGTGCCTTGTAGATGGTGGACAGGCTTTGGGGAGACGGGAGGTGAGTTACTTGCCACAAAATTCCCAGCCTCTGACCTGCTCTTGTAGGCACTATTTATATGACTGGTCCAGTTCAATTTTTGGTCAATGGTAACCCCTAGGATGTTGTTGGTGGGGAATTCAGCAATGGTAATGCTGTTGAACATCAAGGGGAGATGGTTAGACTCTTTCTTATTAAAGATAGTCATTGCCTGACATTTGTGTCGTGTGAATGTTACTTGCCACTTAACAGCCCAAGCCTGGATGTTGTCCAGGTCTTGCTACAGGCGGGCACGAACTGCTTCAGTATCTGAGGAGTTGCGTATGGCATTGAACATTGTGCAAACATCCCCACTTCTGACCTTATGATGGAGGGAAGATCATTGATGAAGCGGCTGACACTACCACGAGGAACTCCTGCAGTGATGTCCTGGGGCTGAGATGATTGGCATCCAACATCCACAACCATCTTCCTTTTGTGCTAGGTATGACTCCAACCAATGGAGAGTGTAGAAGGAGCTTTGCTCTGTATCTAACCCATGCTATTTCTGTCCTGGAAGTGTTTGTTGGAATATTGTAGGCAAAGGTTTACTCTGTATCTAACCTGTGTTGTACCTGCCCTGGAAGTGTTTGTTAGGACAAGACAGAGGAAACTTCACTCTGTATTTAACCTGTGCTGTATCTTTCTTGGGGATGCTTGAAATTTAAAGTATTTCATTCCTCACCTCAGTTAACGAACACTAGTGATTAAAGAATCTGTTGAACCTTTTCTTGTACTGCAGGAGGATGACGGGCTGCGAATGAGGAGGGTGCCTCAGTCTGGTAATCCTATACCATCCAAGGGCGCTATGATCAAAGAAGAAGGACCTGCCACTCGGATGATCGCTATGGTTGTCCTGTTCTTTATCCTGGGGACAATTGTGGGAAAACTGGTGTTGTAGAGACAGGCAGCATGCTGGTGATCTATTAGCTTGGGTTGTTTTTTTGTTTGATCTGCCATATCATGGGGTAGAAATGATTTCATGATCAAAAATTAAAATACAAAAAAAAACACTTTAATGTACAGCATCTCACAGGTTCTTGCCTTTCAGTTACCCCTTTGCACAAGTACAGTAAGATAATCGGGAGAAACCTTGAGTTAATTATAAAGTTGTACAGTAGGTTGCACGCGCAAAGAGCTCACAGGCTAGTGGGCAGGGTGGGGGATGCGGGAGAACATTTCGATGTGGTGACGGCATATTCTAAGTGTCATTTTAATCATGTTAGATTATGGTACCTGTCACAGGATTATCTCTTTTAAGTACACAATGAGTGCTGGTCCTGCCACTGTCATCTGGTGTGTATAACTGGACTGGGTGTCTGGGAAGGAGGGGCAACCAATGCAATGTAATATTTTAAAGAGAGCCCTTTCCTTCCCACCCCAAAAGGCAAAAGCGTTGAATAGTTTCTGTCGATGCAGTCTTTCAAAGTGGCCCCTGTCAGGGTTTAGAAAGAAAACGCAACAATAAAAAAAAAATAATGGCTAGATCCATTTACTCTTGAACGTGTTGTCCCTGCTTTTATTTGACATAATAAAGGACCTCCTGTATTCCATTTCACACTTAACACAAGTAACTTAAGTCAAATACTGTTACCTGCTATTTGCTGAACCCACGTTTGGGAGCTCGGTGGACTGACTGAAGGCCATTGCTACTGAGAACCGCATTGTGGGATAGTCGTCCCCACACATGCCTTAGGCACTACAGTGAAATTAGATGTGTACTATCAGCTTTGATCATCCAATATTGAACTACAGCAGTCGGGCAACTATTTTGTATATAATTAACTGTTTATCAGAGAGATTACAATGAATATTAGTAGTTGAATAGTCTATGCTGTAATGACCAATCCTGTTTGGCTATGTAGCATCTTAATAAAGCCCCAAATTTAATTGATTTTGCTCAGTCTCATTATTTTCCAGAATTGCTTTTGCTTATATCTGGAGGTTATGTCAACAGATGCCCCTTTTGTGGTTGAATGGTCACTCGTCAGATATTTCAACAGGTAATGGCGATACAACAAAGTAGATCAATGTTGTCAGTCTGTCCAGCATGTCTGCTTTAAATTCATCGCAGAGTTGCTTCCAGCACAAGATGTAACCCTATGTTCCACCAGCGCTTTGCCCGAATAATATGCAGCTCAAAATGTTCACTCCAGTCACAACCCAAGATGTCGAGCATTGTACTGTGGGGTGATTATTTTGCACATCTGTCACGTAATCTACGATATGAGAAGCATTCATTAAGTTGAAATGTAACCTGGAGCTATTCCTTGATGGTTTGAATGATCACCACACCTGATGTGGGTCAGATTTTTCGATAAGTAATGACGCAACATAGTAGCCTGGAGTCTGAAGTTTACTAGAAGTTGCCGTTGACTTCAGAAATTTACAAATGTGCAGTTACTCGTTAAATGGACCAAAGAGGCAAATTGATTAAAGAACAGCAGTTGCGCATTGCAGCTGTGCTCCAGATTCTGAGTATCCGCTAGTGGTTGGTCATTTCACATCACTGCTGAAATCTGTGATAATACACCTACATTATTGAAAACATTATTGATAATTTGGCATCTATCTCATAAACCCAGTTGTACCTTCGTGGTCTTGCTGATTAACTGACAGGTTGTGACATGAATGTGCCTTCCTTGGCCATAATCATCTTTATACCAGCCTAGGATGGTTAGCCCTATAGGACGAGAGGGTTTTATGGCTTCCCACAACCTATACAATGAGGACACAAGTCTCCTGTTGGATGTCGATTCTGAACTGGTGCTCTAGTTTCCACTCACTGGGATTGAAGGAGTGGATTCAAATCCTGCACCTTCTGATTTAGACAGGAATACTATGGTTAGGCCAAAGCTTTGCTCTTATGAGCCCAGTGAGTTGAGAGAATTGCAACAAAATCTTTACTGAAGGAGCAGCCCAGTTAATGTTCTGGTCGTTGGTGTAAAACCTGAAACTATTTCAAGATTGCATTTGCTAATCTGCTTTCTCCTTCTCCCTCCTCTTTTAAAGATTCAGCTTTGGGGCGCATCACAACAGACTTCAATACTGTTTTCATCTGAACATACTTCTTGGTTGGGATCAGTGAAAAGTGACCTTGAAAAAGGGACTCTTAACCAACTTTCCTCGCCTGCGCCTGGGTTCTTGAGAGCAATGTTGTGTCCCGACTGCTGCTATATCTGGGTTAAGCTAACTCAGTACTGAGCAGCTTCACCAGACAACCTATTTTTCTTAATTTATGTGTGGCAGAGGCCCTGTGCTGGATAAAGACCCTTGATGAGTACCTGTTTACTGAACTGATCTATCTGTCAATCAGAGACTTGTGCCTTTCACAACCCAAAGTGCTTTACAGCTTTTTTTTTTCAAATATCACTGTTGTAATGTCGTGAAACGCACCAGCCAATTTGTGCACAATAAGGCCCCACAGTCAGCAATGAGATTAATAACCAGATCGTATACTTCAGTGATGTTGGTTGAAGGATAAATATTGACAAGAAGAGTCCACCCCTACTCTTTGAAATAGTGGCATGAAATCTTTTATGCCACCTGAGGGCGCTTGGTTTCATGTCTGTGCTGGCTCTTTGAAAGAACTTAACGTTTCATCCGAAAGATGGCACCTCAGACACTTCAGTCCTCCGTCAGGACTGCACTGGGCTGGAGCATTTCAGCTATGAAGAGAGACTGGATAGGCTAGGGTTGTTTTCCTTAGAGCAGAGAAAGCTGAGGGGAGACCTGATTGAGGTATACAAAATTATGAGGGGCATAGATAGGTTAGATAGAAAGAAACTTTTTCCCTTAGCGGAGGTGTCAATAATCAGGGGGCATAGATTTAAGATTTGGAGCAGGAGGTTTAGAGTGGATTTGTGGAAAAGAATTTTCACCCAGAAGGTGGTTGGAATCTGGAACGCACTGCCTGAAGGGATGGTAGAGGCGGGAACCCTCACAACATTTAAGAAGTATTTAGATGAGCACTTGAAGCACCATAGCATACAAGGCTACGGACCAAGTGCTGGAAAATGGGATTAGAATAGATAGGATTTTTGTTTGTTGCAAATTGGATTAAAGGTCATGTTTTACAATTATGTCAAATATCAGTAACTGCAGTGTGCATCATTTACTATCCAGTTTAAGGGCTGATAACCTGAGTGGCCAATGTCATTTGAAAGTTGTTTGTATCATATAATTAAATTATGTTAAAAGTGCACCTTTGCTAACAAGTAAGAGATTTGGCTTGGACATAAATTGGTTAGTCTGGAATACAATCTTACAGACTGTGACTAAACAGTTTGTAACTGAATAATACTTGCAGTAACAGCTACTCAACTTTTTGCAGAAAAGCATTTTGTTAATAATTATCCTGTCAGAGCTGAATCGGAATCAACAGCGATAGACTGAGATATAGACATGTGAATTTAAGAGAATCGCTTTATTGGAGGAACTGAAGGACACTCTATTTGCAGTTGTGTTTATCTAATTTTCTCACTAGCTTTGGTGAGTAAATGACATTTTGTCCATGAGAGACCCTGCTGTTTCTGTATTTTAGAATCAAGGACCTAGTTTCAGCAGCCTGTCAAGATGAATAAACTAGTCTTGGCTACCAAGTTAATCTCTGTCCTTTCCTGTCCCACTCTACTTTTCTTTTTTACATGACTCTTCTGAAGTACTATCTGCTCCATCCTATAGAATTACTTAATAGAGACATACAAGATAATCAGAGGGTTAGATAGGGTGGATAGTGAGAGTCTTTTTCCTCGGATGAGGATGGCAAACACAAGGGGACATAGCTTTAAGTTGAGGGGTGAAAGATATAGGACAGATGTCAGAGGTAGTTTCTTTACGCAGAGAGTAGTAGGGGCGTGGAACGCCCTGCCTGCAACAGTAGTAGACTCGCCAACTTTAAGGGCATTTAAGTGGTCATTGGATAGACATATGGATGTAAATGGAATAGTGTAGGTCAGATGATCGGCGCAACATCGAGGGCCGAAGGGCCTGTACTGCGCTGTAATATTCTAATTCTAATTCTAATTCTCCTCATTTGGAGATCACTGACGTTTTGTTGGCTTCCCTGTCTTTGCACACAAAGAAGGAATCACAGAAAGAATCATATATATTACAAGCAGTAGAGAAGTTGCACAAAGATTGACCATCACGGGTTAAATTGTCTTGTGACAATAGCAGTGTGGGAAATGGTCCATCTTCCTATTGTTGATTTTTCTACTGCCTCACCTTGATGACCACAATAACAATCCCCTCCTTCATAGTTTATTGGATGAATTTGCACCTCTGACAGTGTGAATCCACAGAGATCATCCAATGAGGTCCATCTACCACATCGTGACATGATCTAGCTAGCACTATTACGTCAACAAAAATAATCTGCATTGGCATTGTATACCATTTTGCTTGCCAGCTAGCTAATACAGTTGTGCTGCTCTCCATTGATGTTTGCATACTTATCTACTTTATTTATAGGGAGAAATGTGTTTTAAATTGGACTGTGTTTTGATGGCATTAGATTGGCTATACACTTTAAATACAGATTAATCCCCCCCCACGTCCGTGGCTGATTCAATAATTTTGTCAAATGTCCATAGTGCAACATGTTATTGCCTATCCCTGGGTGCTATATAAATGCAAGTTCTTTCTTTGCCCACCTACTGAAGGCCTTCAAAATCCAAGGGAGAGTTTGAATGAAATTTCAAAGTTAGGAAGTCTTCAAAATGTATCAACTTACATTTATTTAGCACCTTTTTGTAGCAAAACATCACGGAGCGTTTTCAAACAAAATGTGATACTGAGCCACATTAGGCAATATTAGGACAGGTGACCAAAAGCTTGGTCAAAGGGGTGGATTTTAAGGAGAATCTTAAAGAAGGAACAAGAGTAGAGAGATGTTTAGAGAAGGAATTGCAGAACTTTGGGTCTCGGTTGCTGAAGATGGGTCACCAATGGTGATGTGTTGAAAATGGCTACAACATTGACATCTACCCGACAATGTGGAAAATCGCCCAGGTATGTCCTATCCACAAAAGCAGGGCAAATCCAATCCAGCCTATTAAAGCTCCATCAGCCTCCTATTAATCATCAGCAAAGTGATCAAAGGTGTCGTTGACAGCGCTATCAAGTGGCACTTGCACAGCAATAACCTGCTCACTGATGCTCAGTTTGGGTTCTGCCAGGGCCTCTCAGCTGCTGACCTCATAACAGTCTTGATCCAAACATGGATAAAATTCCTGAGGTGAGGTGAGTGACTGCCCTTGACATCAAGGCAACATTTGACTGAGTGTGGCATCAAGAAGCCCTGGCAAAATTGAAGTCAATGGGAATTGGGGGAAACTGGTTGGAGTCATACCTAGCACAAAGGAAGATGGTTGTGGCTGTTGGAGGTAAATCATTTCAGCTCCAGGACATCAATGCAGGAGTTCCTCAGGGTAGTATCCTAGGCCCAACTTCAGCTGCTTCATCAATGACTTTCCCTCCATCATCAGGTCAGAAGTGGGGATGGTCACAGTTGTTTCTACAACGTTCAGTACCATTTCCAACTCCTCAGTTACAGTAGCAGTCCATGTCCATATGCAGCGAGACCTGGACAACATTCAGGCTTGGACTGAGAAGTGGCAAGTAACATTTGTGCCACAAAAGTGCCAGGCAATGACTGTCTCCAATAAGAGAGAACCTAATAATCTCCCCTTGACATTCAATTCCATTGGTGAATCCCCCAATATCAACATCCTGAGGGATTGACCAGAAACTGAACTGGACCAGCCATATAAATACAGTGGCTACAAGAGCAGATCAGGGACTGGGAATTCTGAGGCAAGTAGCTCACCTCCTGACTCCCCAAACTCTGTCCACCATCTACATGGCACAAGTCAGGAGTGTGATGGAATACTCTCCACTTGCCTGGATGAGTGTGGCTCCAACAGCACTCAAGAAGCTCGACACCATCCAGGACAAAGTAGTTCACTGGATCAGCACTCCATCCACCAACTTTAACATTCACTCCTTCCACCACTCACGCAATGGCAGCAGCGTGTACCATAAGCAAAATGAACTACAGCAACTCACCAAGCCTCCTTCAACAGCACCTTCCAAACCTGCTACCTCTACCACCTAGAAGGGCAAGGGCAGCAGCCACATGGGAACACCACCACCTGCAAATTCTCCTCCAAGCCACACACCATCCTGACTTGGAACTACATTGCCATTCCTTCACTGTCGCTAGGTCAAAATCCTGGAACTCCCTTCCTAACAGCAGTGTGGGAGTACCTGCACCAGATGGACTGCAACAGTTCAAGAAGGTGGCTCACCACAACCTTCTCAAGGACAAATACGGATGGGCAACAATTGCTGGCCTTTCCAGCAATGCCCTCATCCCATGAAAGAATAAAAAATATTTAGAGATGTGCAAGAAGCCAGAATTGGAGGAGTGCAGAGATCTCAGAGCGCTGTATGGCTGGTGCAAGTTACAGAGATAGGAAGGGGCGAGGCCATGGAGGGCTTTGAAAATGAGGCTGAGAATTTTAGAAACAGGGTATTGCTGGACTGGAAGCCAAAGCCGATTAGTGAGCACGAGGGTGATGGGTGAACAGAACTTGGATGTGAGTTAGGATACGGGCAGTAGAATTTTGGATGAGCTAACATTTACTCAGACAAACAACAGTTAGTTTATAGAAGTCGCTGAGCACAAAGAAGGTGCAGTATAATAGTACATGAAAAACTAACTGAAGTTAGGAAGAGATGATGGAAGAAGGAAATCAATGGCCACAGATAGTGTTATGCTGCAGTTGTTCCTAGAAGTGAACCCTAATCATTGCAGGGGAAGACAGAATTGCCCACTGCCCAGGCAGCCAATCTGGTACAAAACAAGAGGTGAATCTTGTGAGCCTATCACAGGTGAGGCCTTACCCCGGAACCTGAGCATGATACATTGAGTACAGACTGTAAGCCCAATCTCAGAGTCATCCTGTAGTCTTGGGCAAACGCCTGCACTGCTTCTGGACAATAGGTAGCTGGAGCTGAGATGTTGGGCTTCTGTCTTGGGTAACACTGCTACAGGTTAGACTGTGGTGCTTCAAAACCATCCAGCAGGGGGCTGCAGGGTGCAATGAACTCTTCTAATCGATCCACCATCTGCTCCATCTTAGAGATCATGCACTGTGCCAGCCCATACATTTGATCCTCTGCAAACATTCTTTTAACAGGAGCAGCCATGAAATCTGGTTTCTGAGGCATTTTAGCTGACACTTCCTGACTCGCTCAATGATGCCTGCATCTTCACCTTCCACCCAGCTCCTCCAGCCTACTTCTGCTTTGTGCATCACTCCATTTCTGGCAGATTAATGCCCTTTGGATAGAGGGCTCTGGACTGGTCCTTTGTCAGGAGAGAGTGAGTGAAAGCATATGCAATGTAGGGGCCTCGTTCATTTTGACCCTCTATTTCTTGTAGTGGGATCTTTTACAACCACATGATGGGGGAGATGAAACCTTAATTCAATTTCACATCAGGAAAGAAGAAACTAGATAATGTTGCTGGGGAGCACATGAATTTCAGCAGAAGGAATGATCTGAGGGTTTACACACTAGCTTGCTGACCATATGTGTGTTCTAACAGCATGAGAAGGAAGATAAGCAGAACGTCACAATGATCCTTTAGTTTTCCAACTCCTCTGTCACCCTTTTCCATCTGCTTCCGCAGGAGCTCCAACACTTCCTTGGAGGAGGTAAGGTAGTGGAGTTTGGGTTGTCCACCACCTGTGACCAACATCCCTCTCATGTTAGGAGCCTTAACCTCCTTTGAGAAAAATGTCAAATGAGATTGTCCTCCTTTTGCCCTGAGATACAGTTAAACCGAGGTGTCAACAGACAGGCAGGTCATAGCAGGGGTGGTGACAGGCATATGAAACAAAACAATTACAAATCACATGACGCTTTTAGTGGGATCCGTGCAGATAAGGCTGTGTGTGAACATAGGAACAGGAGTCGGCCATTCAGCGCCTCGAGCCTCTACTGATATTCTATTAGATCATGGCTGATTTGTACCTCAACTCCATTAACCCAGCTTTGATACAAATCTCTTGATATGCTTACTTAACAAAAAGCTATCTATCTCAGTCCTGAAACTTTCAACTGACCTCCAGAATCAGCAGCATTTTGGGAAGAGAATTCTAGATTTCTATGACCCTTTATGTGCAAAAGTGCTTCCTGATTTTGCTCCTGAATGCCCTAACTCTAATATTAACATTATGCTCCCTGGTTCTGGATTCCCCCACCAGAGGAAATAGTTTATCTCTATCTACTCTATTGAATCCATTTATCATTTTAAACACCTTAATTATATCACCCCTCAATCTACTCAACACAAGGGAATACAAGAATGCAACCTGTCCTCAAATTTATCTCTTTCAGCCCCAGTTTCATTCTGGAGTGAAACAACACTTGCTAAAGGCTGGGGGTGAAAAGGGAAGCTCACAACCTCCTGCACCCTAATGGTCAGCTCGTGAAGCACTGCAATACAGTGAGAGGAAGGTGGTTGTGAGTAGCTTGTGAGCAAACCTTGGAAGGTCTGGCTAACTCTTACCTTGCCTGACCTGGTCAGATCATTTATCTCCTTGCAGCGCTAAGTTGCTGTGCTGTGGGGTCATGGAGGTGCCACTTACTGCCATAGTCACCTGCATCCACTCGGCTTCCACACTTTCATTTGGCACCTTTATTCTTCTCCCTCCTCCTCCTTATTTGGATCTGTGGCCCTACCACTTAAATCCCTGAGATCTTGGATTCCGTGTTTGCTGCACAGCCCTCTGAGACATGTGCCATGATTCTCAATCCTACTTGGCAACCACAAAATGGCTCTGAATGATGCCTGGTGATTTAAGCTGCTGCAGTCAATGTTTAAAACTTGTGCAGATCTGATCTCTAGCACAGTAGTTCTCAAATGTTGTGTTTGAAGGGCCCCTTTTCAAATGGATTAGTGATCACAGATCACCATAAAATATAAACAATTCAGAGAAAGTGAATAAAACTTGTCTTATGTTTCACAATGTTTAAAGTAGGGTGAGGATTTAGGAAATTTAGGTGTGGACATCTTGTCAGCTTCTTGTGTAGGACTAACTCTCATTTATAAAAAGTGGGTGGCTTGTCTTTTTTTTTCCTTTTTCTCTTTTTTGCCTTGTGTTTTTCTCTTTCCCGCCTGCTAGAGAGATTATTTTACGGAAAATCTTTATGAACCCCCAGGACCTCCGCGGACCCAGTGTGCAAACCACTGTACTAGCAGAATGGTCACCTAAAGAGGATGATCACCATCGTCAGTCACAACCCTGCACGAGCTGTCTGCCCCATGACTGCTGGAGTCATCATCCCAGTAAACTTTGGGAAAAGCCTCCACTTCTTTCGGGGCAAGTGCGTGTGTTTAGAAAAATATAAAATTGCAAGATCTGAAAGCCCCCAACGTGACCCTCAAAAATCACATCTCTCCCAATGAATTTGCAGGAGTTGGCATGCCTGACAAACAAGAAAGTCTTGTAGTTATATAGTGCCTTTCACAACCACCAGATGTCCCAAATCACTTCACAGTGAAGTTTAGTCACTGTTGCAATATTGGAAATGTAGCAGTCAATTTGCACACAACAAGCTCCCACAAACAGCAATGTGTAATGACCAGATAATCGATGTTTTTTAATGCTGTTTGTTGCGGAATAAATATTGGTTAGGACTCCGAGGAGAACTCTCCTACTCTTCTTTGAATAATGCCATGGGATCTTTTCTGTCCACCTGAGAGGGCAGATAGAACCTTGGTTTAAAGATGGCACCTCCAACAGTGCAGCACTGCCTCAGTATTGTGTAAAGTAACACTGAACTGTCAGTCTGGATTATGGGCTCAAACCTTCTGACTCAGGCGAGAGTGCTATTCACTGCACCACAGTTGACCAGAGTCCCTACAGCAAGTTTAAAACTAGATTTTGAAACAGGCAGCTCCTGAAAGTGAGTCTCCCTGGGAAGGAGACGCTGCCTCTTTAAGGCTCTGCATCATTTCTTTCATGCAGAAATCCAGTAATTATGCATATAGATATGTGCTGCAGAGGGACTGGCTTCTCTCCTAGCTCTAAGCAGGAGCATCCATCCTACCCGAGCACTGGCATGAGTCACAGCATCCCCCTCTGCTGGACACATCTCCTGTTCAGCTCTAATTACAGAGCTCACTGTGAGTTTTGTAACTTTGCAGTTAATCATCTCCACACCAGGCAGTTAAAGGTCTGTTAAGTGTGAAGTATGCGTAGTTAGTTTAAGAGAGCCCTCCACATGAAATTTGACCTACATATACTGCATCTCCTGCTAGTGGGCCAGTGGCAGTGGGATTAGGGTGTAAAATGAGCACTGTTGATTTGAATGGGTGCTTTAAACTCTTTCAAATGTGTAGCACTCTCCCAGCAAAGTACAGCAGACCAGGGGTTTGCACACAGAAACAGAAATTAACAGTTGTTTGTCCCCAAGATCAGCATCAACCACTGTTTCTGTTGCCTCTCCAAACCTGTAGCTCAGGGATGGCCTTTGCAGACAGGGTAAAGTCTGAACACAGCTGCAGCTGTAGTTGAGAGAAGCACTGTCACTGCTCCCATCGCTGGGTTTAACTTCACCTGTGTTTTAACCATTCCAATGCGCTCCTGGCCAGTGACCACCTTGCACCCTGTGTAAACTAATACAAAATTCTGCTGCCCATATCCTAACTTGCACTAAATCTAGTTCTCCCAAATCTAGCACTTGGGAGCGGGAGAGGAGGGGAGGGCAACCAAAGCCTATAGGACTGTAGCATGGCTTGAATCAGCACCATCAGGGGAAGACGAGGGCAAATGGAAGCATCCTATTTCATTGTGCCTGTACTTGCCTCTGATCATCTTGAACTCTTTATTCTGTGGATATGGGAGACAGCTTCCATTCATAATGAAGAATATTAAATAACCCTGTGACCCATGATTAATAATTAATAATTTTAAATAAGAGATTGTTGCTAGGTAAGGGTATTAATAGTTTTGGAGCTAGTTTTGGATGGTGTTAAGTTGCAGATCGGCATTGAATGGCAAAATTGACTCAAGGGCTGAATGGTCTCCTCCTGCTCCTATGATATCCCCATTACAAACAATATAGAAGAATACAACAGTGAAATGAAACCCTTCCTGATTGTCATTATGCCTTTGGGGTGCTACTGATTCAGCCCATTACACATCTTTCCTGATTTCCATTTCCACTGACTAACAAACAAGCTGGAGAGAGAATCCTGGAACTCTTTTTCAAGCAAATGATGATATTTCTTTACAAATGACATTTTCTAATGTGAACTACTCACAGGCAGACAAACATCATTGATTAACAAAACACAGGAATGTGGTTTCCTGCTTCAGGTCAGTCAGATGTTTACTGGTGTTGAAGATTCAATTTAAAAATCTCTCCCTTCAGAAACATTCTCGGGGCTGAAGGAATTGTATTTTATTTTTGAAACTTGTAAACTACTCAAATAATGAACTTTTGAGATTTTAATGAGGTAATATTTGTTTGTTAATGGAATGGAATGTTGGTTAAGGACTGTATGAGTTGGCAATCTCAAGAAGGGTCTGCTCAAGGGTAAATTTTCCAAATCAGTTATCCTAGTACACTCCAGGAATGGGCGACCATATCAGGACTATTCACTCCATTAGGCCCTCATTTTCTAACCATTACTTTGAGGAAGCTGAAAATAATGACCGTTAACCTTTTTTAAGACATCATGCAAAGACAGGAACTGGATTACAATAGGAAAGATTCATAGAGTTATACAGCACAGAACAGGCCCTTCGGCCCACCATGTCAGCGCCTGCCATCAAGCCTATCTATTCTAATCCCATTTTCCAGCACTTGGTCCGTAGCCTTGTATGCTATGGTGCTTCAAGTGCTCATCTAAATACTTCTTAACTGTTGTGAGGGTTCCTGCCTCTACCATCCCTTCAGGCAGTGTGTTCCAGATTCCAACCACCTTCTGGGTGAAAATTCTTTTCCACAAATCCACTCTAAACCTCCTGCTCCAAATCTTAAATCTATGCCCCCTGATTATTGACACCTCCGCTAAGGGAAAAAGTTTCTTTCTATCTAACCTATCTATGCCCCTCATAATTTTGTATACCTCAATCAGGTCTCCCCTCAGCTTTCTCTGCTCTAAGGAAAACAACCCTAGCCTATCCAGTCTCTCTTCATAGCTGAAATGCTCCAGCCCAGGCAACATCCTGGTGAACCTCCTCTGCACCCTCTCCAGTGCAATCACATCCTTTCTATAGTGTGAAGACCAGAACTGTACACAGTACTGCAGCTGTGGCCTAACTAGCATTTTATACAGCTCCGAGACCAAACGCAGATTGGGTGACCGCTCTGCGGAACACCGCCGCTCAGTCCGAAAGCAGGACCCCGAGTTTCCAGTTGCTGGCCATTTCAACACTCCCCCCTGCTCTCATGCCCACATCTCTGTCCTGGGATTGCTGCAGTGTTCCAGTGAACATCAGCGCAAGCTCGCGGAACAGCACCTCATTTACCGATTCAGCCTGCCGGACTGAACATTGAGTTCAATAATTTCAGAGCATGACGGGCCCCCACTTTTTATTTTTATTTTTAGCTATTTTTTCTTTTTTCTTCGTTTAGTTTGTTTAGTTTGTTTCTACTGTGCCTACCCAGTGTTTTTTTCAAGTTTGTGCTTGGGGCCAGGCTGTTCATTTTTCTGTCAATCAACACCCTCTCTGTACTAACGCTTCATCTTTCAGCACACCATTAACATACCATTTGCCTTTGCTCCACGGCCTTCTGGTCAGTTATTCTCTGTGACCTTGTCCTATCAACATCTCTTTGGTTATCTCTTGCCCCAACCCTGCTTTACTTGCTTAAAACCTATTACATTTCTAACATTTGCCAGTTTTGATGAAGGGTCGCTGACCTGAAATGTTAACTCTGCTTCTCTCTCCACAGATGCTGCCAGACCTGCTGAGTATTTCCAGCATTTCTTGTTTTTATTTCAGATTTCCAGCATCTGCAATATTTTGCTTTTATTTATCCATCATAACCTCCCTGCTCTTATATTCTATGCCTCGGCTTATAAAGGCAAGTATCCCATATACCTTCCTAACAACCTTATCTACCTGTGCTGCTGCCTTCAGTGATCTATGGACAAGTACACCAAGGTCCCTCTGACCCTCTGTACTTCCTAGGGTCCTACCATCCATTGTATAACCCCTTGCCTTGTTAGTCCTCCCAAAATGCATCACCTCACACTTCTCAGGATTAAATTCCATTTTTCACTGCTCTGCCCATCATACCAGCCCATCTATATCGTCCTGTAATCTAAGGCTTTCCTCCTCACCATTTATGACACTACCAATTTTCATGTCATCTGCGAACTTACTGATCATACCTCCTATATTCACATCTAATTCATTAACATACACTACAAACAGTAAGGGTCCCAGCACCGATCCCTGTGGTACACCACTAATTGCAAAAACAACCCTCGACCATCACCCTCTGCCTCCTGCCACTAAGCTAATTTTGGATCCAATTTGCCAAATTGCCCTGGATCCCATGGGCTCTTACCTTCTTGACCAATCTCCCATGTGGGACCTTATCAAAAGCCTTACTGAAGTCCATGTAGACTACATCAACTGCTTTACCCTCATCTACTCACCTAGTCACCTCCTCAAAAAATTCAATCAAATTCGTTGGATATGATCTCCCCCTGACAACGCCATGCTGACTTTCCTTGATTAATCCCTGCCTCTCCAAGTGGAAATTAATCCTGTCCCTCAGAATTTTTTCCAATAGTTTCCCTACCACTGATGTTAGACTTACTGGCTTGTAATTACCTGGTTTATCCCTACTACCCTTCTTGAATAATGGTACCACATTCGCTGTCCTCCAGTCCTCTGGCACCTCTCCTGTGGCCAGAGAGGATTTGAAAATTTGTGTCAGAGCCCCTGCAATCTCCTCCCTTGCCTCACATGGCAGCCTGGGATACATCTCATCTGGGCCTGGGGATTTATCTGCTAATCCCTCCTCCCTTTCAATGCTAATTTGTTCAAGTATATCACAATCCCCCTCCCTGATCTCTACACTTACATCATCCTTCTCCATTGTGAACACAGATGAAAAGTAATCATTTAAAACCTCACCTACGTCCTCTGGCTCCACACACAGATTGCCACTTTGGTCCTTAATGGGCCCTACTCTTTCCCTGGTTATCCTCTTGCCCTTAATATACTTATAAAATGCCTTGGGATTTTCCTTTATCTTGCCCGCCAGTGTTTTTTCATGCCCCCTCTTCGCTTTCCTAATTACTTTTTTAAGTACCCCCCAATACCTTCTATACTCCTCTAAGGCCTCCGCTGTTTTCAGCCCTCTGAATCTGCCATAAGCCTCCTTTTCTTTCCTTATCCAATCCTCTACATCCCTTGAAATCCAGGGTTCCCTGGACTTATTGGTCCTATCCTTCACCTTTACGGGAACATGTTGGCCCTGAACTCTCACTATTTCATTTTTGAATGACTCCCACTGATCTGATGTAGACTTTCCTACAAGTAGCTGCTCCCAGTCCACTTTGGCCAGATCCTGTTTTATCATATTGAAATCAGCCTTCCCCCAATTCAGTACCTTTATTTCTGGTCGATCTTTGTCCTTTTCCATAACTACCTTAAATCTTACAGAGTTATGGTCACTAACCCCGAAATGTTCCCCCACTGACACTTCTACCACTTGTCCAGCTTTATTCCCTATGGTTGGCTATACAGCCAACCAAATCGGAACTCAGTGATGCCATTGATTCCCTAGCCAGCGGAAAAGCCCCTGGGAAGGACAGCATTACCCCTGAAATAATCAAGAGTGCCAAGCCTGCTATACTCTCAGCACTACATGAACTGCTATGCCTGTGCTGGGACGAGGGAGCAGTACCCCAGGACATGCGCGATGCCAACATCATCACCCTCTATAAAAACAAAGGTGACCGCGGTGACTGCAACAACTACCGTGGAATCTCCCTGCTCAGCATAGTGGGGAAAGTCTTTGCTCGAGTCGCTCTGAACAGGCTCCAGAAGCTGGCCGAGCGCGTCTACCCTGAGGCACAGTGTGGCTTTCGTGCAGAGAGATCGACTATTGACATGCTGTTCTCCCTTCGTCAGATACAGGAGAAATGCCGTGAACAACAGATGCCCCTCTACATTGCTTTCATTGATCTCACCAAAGCCTTTGACCTCGTCAGCAGACGTGGTCTCTTCAGACTACTAGAAAAGATCGGATGTCCACCAAAGCTACTAAGTATCATCACCTCATTCCATGACAATATGAAAGGCACAATTCAACATGGTGGCTCCTCATCAGAGCCCTTTCCTATCCTGAGTGGTGTGAAACAGGGCTGTGTTCTCGCACCCACACTTTTTGGAATTTTCTTCTCACTGCTGCTTTCACATGCGTTCAAATCCTCTGAAGAAGGAATTTTCCTCCACACAAGATCAGGGGGCAGGTTGTTCAACCTTGCCCGTCTAAGAGCGAAGTCCAAAGTACGGAAAGTCCTCATCAGAGAACTCCTCTTTGCTGACGATGCTGCTTTAACATCTCACACTGAAGAATGCCTGCAGAGTCTCATCGACAGGTTTGCGTCTGCCTGCAATGAATTTGGCCTAACCATCAGCCTCAAAAAAACGAACATCATGGGGCAGGATGTCAGAAATGCTCCATCCATCAATATTGGCGACCATGCTCTGGAAGTGGTTCAAGAGTTCACCTACCTAGGCTCAACTATCACCAGTAACCTGTCTCTAGATGCAGAAATCAACAAGCGCATGGGTAAGGCTTCCACTGCTATGTTCAGACTGGCCAAGAGAGTGTGGGAAAATGGCGCACTGACACGGAACACAAAAGTCCGAGTGTATCAGGCCTGTGTCCTCAGTACCTTGCTCTACGGCAGCGAGGCCTGGACAACGTATGCCAGCCAAGAGCGACGTCTCAATTCATTCCATCTTCGCTGCCTTCGGAGAATACTTGGCATCAGGTGGCAGGACTATATTTCCAACACAGAAGTCCTTGAAGCGGCCAACATCCCCAGCTTATACACACTACTGAGTCAGCGGCGCTTGAGATGGCTTGGCCATGTGAGCCGCATGGAAGATGGCAGGATCCCCAAAGACACATTGTACAGCGAGCTCGCCACTGGTATCAGACCCACCGGCCGTCCATGTCTCCGTTATAAAGACGTCTGCAAACGCGACATGAAATCGTGTGACATTGATCACAAGTCGTGGGAGTCAGTTGCCAGCATTCGCCAGAGCTGGCGGGCAGCCATAAAGACAGGGCTAAATTGTGGCGAGTCGAAGAGACTTAGTAGTTGGCAGGAAAAAAGACAGAGGCGCAAGGGGAGAGCCAACTGTGCAACAGCCCCAACAAACAAATTTCTCTGCAGCACCTGTGGAAGAGCCTGTCACTCCAGAATTGGCCTTTATAGCCACTCCAGGCGCTGCTTCACAAACCACTGACCACCTCCAGGCGCGTATCCATTGTCTCTCGAGATAAGGAGGCCCAAAAGAAGGTCCAGTACCGCCCCTTCTCTTGTAGGACTTTCTACGTGCTGGCTCAAAAATCTCTCCTGGATGCACTTTAAGAATTCCGTCCTCTTTAAGTCTTGTGCACTAAGTCTATCCCAGTTAATATTGGGGAAGTTGAAATCCCCTACTATTATTACCCTATTATTGCAATTGCAGTTGCAATTGGATTGGTGTGAGACGTTTGACAGATGGGTCTATGGGGGATGTAGTGGGATGTAGGGTTGGAGAAGAACCAAGGACAATTTGGGTAACATTCTCCTGGGCCCTCTTTTCAACAAGGCTCTTCCCCTCAATATTGCCAGGTCCAGTAACTCCCAATACTGCCAGATTCAGTACCTGCTGCATGTTCTGAAACTCTTCCCCCAGGGTTCATGGTCCACCCCACCTCCTCGATCCTGGGACCCACAAACCCCTACACCACATTCCCACTGCTCCCTGATCCTAGAATTACTCCAATATTCACATGTACCAAGGCTTTTACTCTGGGGACAAGGGTTGAAATCCCACCACGGCAGCTGGTGGAATTTAACTTCAATTAATTATTAAATTCAATTAATCAATTTTAAAAATCTGGAATTGTAAGCTAGTCTCAGTATTGGTGACCACGAAACTACCATCGATTGTTGTTAAAAACCCATCTGGTTAACTAACATCCTTTAGGGAAGGAAATCTGCCGTCCTTTCCAAGTTTGGCCTACATGTGACTCCAGATCCACAGCAATGTGGTTGATTCTTAACTGCCCTCTGAAATGGCCTAGCAAGCCACTCAGTTCTACAAAAACTGCTACACGTAAGTTGAAAAGGAATAAAACTGGACAGAACAGCCAACATAGACCTAGGCATTGGAAATGTCAACAGAAAACCCATCCCTGTTGACGCTGCAAAGTCCTCCTTAATAACATTTGGCGGCTTGTGCCAAAATTGGGACAGCTGTCCCGCAGACTAGTCAAGCAACAGTCTGACATAGTCATACCCACGGAATCATACCTTACAGACAATGTCCCTGACACTGCCATGACCATCCCTGGGTGTGTCCTGTCTGACCGACAGGACAGACCCACCAGAGGTGGCGACACAGTGGTATACAGTCAGGAGGGAGTTGCCCTAGGAGTCCTCAACATTGACTCTGAACCCCATGAAGTGGTGTGGTCAAACATGGGCAAGGAAACCTCCTGCTGATTACCAACTACCGCCACCACACCTGCCCCCCCACCCCCCCTGTCCCCATTCCCTCAGCTGATGAATCTGTGCTTCTCCATGTTGAACACGACTTGGAAGAAGCACTGAAGGTGGCAAAGGCATAGAATGTACTTTGGGCGGGGGACTTCAATGACCATCACCAAGACTGGCTCAGTAACACCACTACTGCCTGAGCTGGCCAAGCCCGAAAGGACATAGCTGTTAGACTGGGTCTGCAGCAGGTGGTGAGGGAGTCAACAAGAGGGAAAAACCTACTTGACCGCCTCCTCACCAATCTACCAGTCGCAGATGCATCTGTCCATGACAGTATTGGTAGGAGTGAGCACCGCACAGTCCTTGTGGAGTCGAAGTTCCATCTTCATAATGAGGATACCCTCCATTGTGTGGCACTACCACCATGCTAAATGGGAGAGATTTAGAACAGATATTGCAACTCAAAACTGGGCATCCCTGAGGCACTGTGGGCCATCAGCAGCAGCAGAATTGTACTCATCTACAATCTGTAAACCTTGTGGCCCGGCATATCCCAAATTCTACCATTACCATCAAGTTGGGAGATCAACTCTCATTCAATGAAGAGTGCAATAAGGCATGCCAGGAGTAGCAAAGGACTCAGTTTTATCCCCTTACACCCCAACCTCAATGAATTTCGTGCTCGGCATGACGTTCAGCTCTTCTTCTGTTGCCTTCGCCTCTGTGCTCACTTTTTTCACCAGGAGCCATCCCCCCGATCGGCAGACCCATTCACCCGCCTACAGTATTCTCCCTCGACCTGGACCCCTCCCTCTGGCCTCTTACCCGCTCTTGATCTTTTCATTGAAAACTGTCGGCAAGACATCAGCCCTCTCAATTTCTCTGCCACCCTCACTCATTCTAACCTGCCACCCTCTGAACTTGCCGCACTCTGTTCTCTCAGGTCTAACCACCTTATCTACCTGTGCACCTGCAGACAAGGGTGGTGCTGTTGTTGTCTGGTGTACCGACCTCTACCTTGCAGAGGCTCAGCACCAACTCTCAGACACTTTGTCCTTCTTCCCTCTGGACCATGACCCCACCAGCGAACATCAAGCTACTGTCCACAGGACTGTCACTGACCTCATCTCCTCTGGAGATCTTCCCTCCACAGCTTCCAACCACATAGTTCCGCAACCCCGGACAGCCCGCTTCTACCTCCTTCCCAAAATCCACAAACAGGACTGTCCCGGCACACCCATTGTTTCAGCTTGTTCCTGTCCCACTGAATGTATTTCTTCCTATCTTGACTCTATCTTTTCTCGCCTGGTCCAGTCTCTTCCCACCTACATCCGTGACTCTTCTGACGCCCTACGTCATTTTGACAATTTCCAGTTTCCTGACCCTAACCGCCTCCTGTACACTATGGACGTCCAATCTCTCTTCACCTCCATTCCCCACCAGGACAGTTTGAGGTCTCTCCACTTCTTCCTTGAACAGAGGCCCAGCCAGTCCCCATCCACCGCTACCCTCCTCCACCTGGCTGAGCTTGTTCTCACATTGAACAACTTCTCCTTCAACTCCACTCACTTCCTTCAAGTAAAAGGTATTGCTATGGGTACCCACATGGGTCCTAGTTATGCCTGTCTTTTTGTGGGATATGTCGAACATTCCTTGTTCCAGTCCTACTCAGGCCCCCTCCCCCAACTCTTTTTCCGGTACATTGATGACTGTATCGGTCCCGCTTACTGCTCCCGCCCGGAACTAGAAAACTTCATCAACTTTGCTTCTAATTTCCACCCTTCTCTCACCTTTACATCTCTGTCACTTCCCTTCCCTTCCTCGACTTCTCTGTCTCCATCTCTGGGGATAGGCTGTCCACTAATATTCATTATAAGCCCACAGACTCCCACAACTACCTCGACTACACTTCTTCACACCCTGCCTCCTGTAAGGACTCCATTCCATTCTCCCAGATTCTCTGTCTCCGACGCATCTGCTCTGATGATGCTACCTTCCAGGACAGCGCTTCTGATATGTCTTCCTTTTTCCTCAAGCGAGGATCCCCCCCCACCCCACTGTGGTTGACAGGGCCCTCAACCGTGTCCGGCCCATTTCCCGTACCTCTACCCTTACCGCTTCCCCTCCCTCCCAGAACCGCAACAGGGTTTCCCTTGTCCTCACTTTCCACCCCATCAGCCTCCACATCCAAAGGATCATCCTCTTCCATTTCCGCCACATCCAGCGTGATGCCACTACCAAACGCATCACCCCTCCCTTCCCCTGTCAACATTCCGAAGGGATCGTTCTCTCCGCGACACCCTCATTCACTCTTCCATTACCCCCATCACTTCATCCCCTTCCCACGTCACCTTCCCCTGTATTCGCTGCTCACAATGTGGTCTCCCCTACACTGGGGAGACTAAACGCAGACTGGGTGACCACTTTGCGGAACACCTCCGCTCAGTCTGTAAGCATGACCCCGAGCTTCCGGTTGCTGGCCATTTCAACACACCCCCTGCTCTCATGCTCACACCTCTGTCCTGGGATTGCTGCAGTGTTCCAGCAAACATCAACACAAGCTCGAGGAACAGCACCTTATTTACCGGTTAGGCACAGCCTGCTCCACTACAGTCTGCCGGACTGAATATTGAGTTCAATAATTTCAGAGCATGACGGGCCCCCCGTTTTATATTTAGTTTTTATTTCCCTTTTTATTTTTTATTTTATTTTAGTTTGTTTCTACTGTGCCTACCCACTGTTTTTTTTTAAATGTTTGTGCTTGGAGCCAGAGCTGTTCATTTTACAATCAATTGACACCCTCTCTGTACTAATGCTTTGTGTTTCACCTCACCATTAACATACCGTTTGCCTTTGTTCCATGACCTTCTGGTCAGTTAGTCTCTGTGACCTTGTCCTATCAAAACCTTCTCTTTTGTTATCTCTTACCCCACTCCCCCTTTACTTGCTTAAAACCTTTTACATTTCTAATATTCGTCAGTTCTGATGAAGGGTCACTGATCTGAAACATTAACTCTGCTTCTCTCTCCACAGATGCTGCCAGACCTGCTGAGTATTTCCAGCATTTCTTGCTTTTATTTCAGATTTCCAGCATCTGCAGTATTTTGCTTTTATTATTATGCCCGGAGCAGCACCAGGTATACCTAAAAATGAGGTGTCAACCTGGTGAAGCTACAATACAGGACTACTTGCATGCCAAACAGTGGAAACAGCATGCGATAGATAGAGCTAAGCAATCCCACAACCAATGGATCAGATCTAAGCTCTGCAGTCCTGCCACATCCAGTCATGAATGTTGGTAGACAATTAAACAACTAACTGGAGGAGGAGGCTCCACAAATATCCCAATCCTGAGCCCAGCATATCAGTGCAAAAGAAAAGCTTGAAGCATTTGCAATCATCTTCAGCCAGAAGTGCCGAGTGGATGATCCATCTTGGCCTGCTTCTGAGATGCCCAAATCACAGATGCCAGTCTTCAGCCAATTCGATTCACTCCGCGTGATATCAAAAAATGGCTGAAGGCACTGGATACTGCAAAAGCTATGGGCCCTGACAACATTCCGGCAATAGCATTGAAGACTTGTGCTCCAGAACTAGCCGTGCCCCTCATCAAGCTGTTCCAGTACAGCTACAACACTGGCTTCTACTCGACAACATGGAAAATTGCCCAGGTATGTCCTGTCCACAAAAAGCAGGACAAATCCAACCCGGCCAATTAACGCCCCACCAACATACTCTCAATCATCAGCAAAGTGATACAAGTGTCGTCGACAGTGCTATCGAGCGGCCCTCACTCAGCAATAACCTATTCACTGACGCTCAGTTTGGGTTCTGCCAGGACCATTCAGCTCCTGACTTCATTACAGCCTTGGTCCAAACATGGACAAAGGAGCTGAACTCCAGAGGTGAGGTGAGAGTGACTGCAAGGCAACATTTGACCAAGTATGGCATCAAGGAGCCCTTGCAAAACAACTGGAGTCAATGGGAATCAGGGAGAAAATTCTCTACTGGTTGGAGTCATACTTATCACAAAGGAAGATGTTTGTGGTTGTTGGAGGTTTATCATCTCAGTTCCAGGATATCACTGCAGGAGTTCTTCAGGGTAGTGTCCTAGGCCAAATCATCTTCAGCTGTTTCATCAATGACCTTCCCTCCATCATAAGATCAGAAGTGGGGATGTTTGCTGATGATTGCACAATGGTTAGCAACATTCACGACTCCTCAGATACTGAAGCAGTCTTATATGCAGTCCATATGCAGCAAGACTTGGACAACATTCAGGCTTGTGGAAATTAACATTCGCACCACACAAGTGTCAGGCAATGACCATCTCCAACAAGAGAGAAACCAACCATCTCCCCATGACATTCAATGGCCTTACCATCGCTGAATCTCCCACTATCAACATCCTGGGGGTTAGCATTCACCAGAAACTGAACTGGACCAGCCATATAAGTACTGTGGCTACAAGAGCAGGTCAGAGGCTGGGAATTCTGTGGTGAGTAACTCATCTCCTGACTCCCCAATGCCTGTCCACCATCTACAAGGCACAAATCAGGAGTGTGATGGAATACTCTCCACTTGCCTGGATGAGTGCAGCTCCAACAACACTCAAGAAGCTCGACACCATCCAGGACAAAGCAGTCCGCTTGACTGGCACTCCATTCACAAACATTCACTCACTCCACCACCGATGCACAGTGGGAGCAATGTGTACCATCTACAAGATGCACTGCATCTCACCAAGACTCCTTCAACTGCACCTTCCAAACCCATGACCTCTACCACCTAGACAGACAAGGGCAGCAGATGCACGGGAAAACCACCACCTGCAAGTTGCCCTCCAAGTCATACACCATCCTGACTTGGAACGATATCGTCGTTCACTCACTGTCGTTTTTTTCAAATCCTGGAACTCTCTTCCTAACAGCACTGTGGTTATACGTACACCATACGGACGGCAGCGGTTCAAGAAGGCAGCTCACTACCACCAATTAGGGCAATTTGGGATGAGCAATAAATGCTGGCTCAGCCAAGGATGTTCACATCCCATGAAAGAATAAAAGAACCCTGTTCCTATAATACCCCTGTTCCTATAATCCCCCTGTTCCTGTAATAATCCCATTTCTATCATGCCCCTATTCCTATAATATCCCTGTTCCTACTATACCCCATTCCCATAATCTCCCTGTTCCTATAATCTCCCTGTTCCTATAATACCCTGTTCCTATAGTACCCCAGTTCCTATAGTATCCTTTTTGCTATAATACCCCCGTTCCTATATCCCTGTTCCTACAGCACCCCTGTTCCTATAATACCTCCGTTACTATAATACCCCTGCTCCTATAAAGTCTCTGTTACTATAATGGGGAGGCGGTGGTGTAGCTGTAATGTCACTGGACTAGTAATCCAGAGGCCCAGGCTAGTGCTCTGGGAACATGGGTTCAAATGCCACCACGGCAGATGGTGAAATTTGAATTCAATAAATCTGGAATTAAAAGGCTAATATAATGGTGACCATTAAATCACTGTCAATTGTTGTAAAAACCCATCTGGTTCACTAAGGTATTTTGGGGAAGGAAATCTTCTGTCCTTACCTGGTCTGGCCTACATGTGACTCGGGATCTACAGCAATGTGGTTGACTCTTAACTGCCTCTGAAATGGCCTAGCAAGCCAATCAGTTGTCAAGGGCAATTAGGGATGGACAATAAATGCTGGCCTTACCAGCAACGCCCATATCTCACTAACAAATAAAAAAAACATTCCTATCACATGCTTGTTCCTATAATACCCCTCTTTCTATAATACCCCTGCTCCTATATTGCCCAAGTTCCTATAACACGCTTGTTCCCTTAACAGTCCTTGTTCCTATAATAATCTGGTTCCTATAATACCCTGTTTTCATAACTGACATGTTCCTATAACACCCCTGTTTCCATAATGTCCCTGTTCCTATAACACCCCTGTTTCCATAATAGCCCTGTTCCTCTAACACTCCTGTTCCTGTAATGCCCCTGTTTCTACAACACGCCAATTCCTTTAATACCCCATTCCTAAAATACACATGTTCCGATATACCCTTGTTCCCATAATGCCCCTGTTCCTATCATGCCCCTGTTCCTGTAATACCCTCATTCCTGTAATACCCTTGTTCCTACAGTGCCCCTTGTCCTATAATACCCTGGTTCCTATAATACCTCTGTAGCCATAATATCCCTGTTCCTATAATACTTCTGTTCCATAATACAGAATCACAGAATTGTTACAGTACAGAAGGAGGCCATTCAGCCCACCATGTCCACACCGCCTCTCTGAGTGAGCAATTCACTAGTGCCATTCCCCTGCCTTCTCCCCATTACCCTGTACATTCTTCCTTTTCAGGTAACTATCTAATTCTCTTTTGAATGCTTCAATTGAACCTGCTTCCACCACACTCTCAGGCAGTACATTCCAGATCCTAACTACTCGCTGCGTGAAAACGTTTTTCCTCATGTTGCCATTGTTTCTTTTGCCAATTACCTTAAATCTGTGCCCTCTTGTTCTTGATCCTTTCACGAGTGGGAACAGTTTTTCCCTATCTACACTGTCCAAACCCCTCATGATTTTGAATACCTCTATCAAATCTCATCTCAGCCTTCTCGTCTCCAAGGAAAACAGTCCCAACTTCTCCAATCTATCCAAGTAACTGAAGTTCCTCATATATGGAACCATTCTCGTGAATCGTTTCTGCACTCTCTCTACTGCCTTCACATCTTTCCTTAAATATGGTGCCCAGAACAGGATGCAACATTCCAGCTGAGGCCGAACTAGTGTCTAATACCCACTTTCCTATAACACCCTGTTCCTATATTACCCCATTCGTATAATATCCCTGTTCTTATATTACCCTGTTCCTATAATACCCCTGTTCCTATAGTACTCCTGATCCTATAATACCCCAGTTTCTATTGTTACGACCGACCACTCAAGTCAAAGCTCCCAATCAAAATATACGATTCTGATTGTGGTGGGAGGAACACACCATTGATTCAGTCCTGTATCTCCACATATCGCCTAATATATCATTTTAAACTTTCCAAATTAAAGAAAGACCCAGCCAAATTTTACCATATATTAACCCCTGAATGAGGCTAACTAAACCAGGTGCCTTTAGATCAACAAATTAACTGTTTAATTAGAAAAACTAAATTCTTAAACACTAAGATATAAACAACATTTTAAATAGAAAAAAATAGAGTCCTTGTATATTTACGCTCCTGCCAGAGTGAAGTCTTCCAATGTGGAATAGTCCAAGGTTGCTTGAAGTCCTCACAGCCATCCAATGGGGGGAAAAAAAGTTCTTCAACAGTAGAACAGTCCGTAGTCTAATTCAGTGGTTGAATTGACGCTCTGCTTTTCCAGCGATGAATTTCAACAATTACACTTCAGTAGTTAAAGGAATTTGGTTATTTTCTTTGAAGAAATTAATCTGGCTTGACATCTGAATTCTGAGAGTATAATAAATAGGGTTTAAATAAATCAAGAGAGAGCTCTCATTTCCTTCAGTATATGATGGTCCAGTTGTCTGTCTGTGTCTCTGAGAGTTAGAACAGCCTGTTTCCACTATAAGCCAGTTCAAAATTAAATGGTAACATTGTATCTCTCAATCTTCGGTCCTGAGTGGCTGTATCCTATGGCAACCAGAATGCACTCTTTGAATCATAGTCTCTGAGTGGCAGTATCCTGGGGCAACAAGAATGCATTATTTATTTACAGATACAGCACTGAAACAGGCCCTTCGGCCCACAAAGTCTGTGCCGACCAACAACCACCCATTTATACTAATCCTACATTAACCCCATATTCCCTACCACATCCCCACCATTCTCCTACCACCGACATACACTACGTGCAATTTACAATGGCCAATTTACCTATCAACCTGCAAGTCTTTGGCTGTGGGAGGAAACCAGAACACCCGGCAAAAACCCACACGGTCACATGGAGAACTTGCAAACTCCGCACAGGCAGTACCCAGGTCGCTGGAGCTATGAGGCTGTGGTGCTAACCACTGTGCCGCCAAACACTTTGATTCAGTCTCTGGAGCTTGTTGCCTTAAAGCAGTCCTGCTCCTTTTCCAGCCTTAAAGGCACACCGCATTCTTCCCGAAAAAAAAAAATACAGGATCATAACACTATAATATTCCTGTTACTATAATACCCCTGTTTCTATAATGCTCCTGTTCCCATAATACTCCTGGTGCTATAATACCCGTTTCTATAATACCCCTGTTCCTATAATACCCCTGACACACTGTGAACAACGTCAATGGAAGATCAGTTAATTTTCTAACAGGACACTCTTGGCACCAAGGCTCATTGGGTACCTCAAATGCCTCAGCCAGTCAGATCACTTGGTTTAATCTCCATTGGCACGGCCACTCTGATCACCATTACGAGACAACAGGATTATTTCAGCCAGTGTGGGAGCCAGTTGTAGTATGGACTGATGCTTCTCCTCTCAGTGTAGGGCTTAGCAATGAAACCATTAGAATCTGAGTCAAAACTTTATTTAATAAAACCTGCGGTTAAGCATTAGGAACAGATATACCACCCAGGTAGTGACAATTGATATACAGGGTGCAGACAACCATGGTACAACAGGGTCACAATAATAGATATATACATTTGTCTGATCAATAACAGGTATTTACCACCAACATCTTGATAATAGGTGGGAGCAGTCAGATGATCGCACCTCTCTATTGACATCTAGCCAATCACTCATAATTAACACCAAGTGCAATGAGTATCCCAGAGGCGTTAATGACTTGATGAAGGACAGACTTGGAGATTGTAATCATGGTGCATTGTCCGTCTTTGTCCTTCTCAAGACATGCTCACCCACACCATCTTCCTCCAATGCCTCTCCTCCACTGCGTTGTTCAGTGGGAATACCTACACTTGGTTCCACTCTTACCACCTGGTCGTACCCACAGCAACTCCTGCAATGGCTTCTCATCCTGTCCCTGCTCCAATACCTCTGGAGTTCTCCAAGGATCTATCCCTGACCCCCTCTTCTCTACTTCATCTGCATGCTGCTGCTGCTTGTTGACATCTTCCAAATACATGTGGTTAGCTGTCTTCAGTTCCTGCCACGGACTCTGTACTCACCAATTTCATCCTCCTCCCAGCCACTGCCTAATGGTTTACCAAAACTGTTCTCAACCCCAGCATTGTATTTGACCTAAAGTTGAGCTTGTGACCCCATAGGCTCTCCATCATCAAGACTGCCAACTTTCGCCTCTGTAACATTGTCTGTCTCCATCCATACTTCACTCATCTGCTGTGGTGTGCATTGGCATGTGATGTTACTATGTTGCTGTGTTGGTGAATTCTGTTACTACGTTGGTGCGTGGTTTTACTATATTGGTGCATGGTGTTACTGTGCTAGTGTGTGTTGTCATGCACTAACAAAGTAACACCATGTACCAACACAGTAACCCCATGCACCCACCTGCCAAGAATGAGACATTTTAATTTAGTCATATGAACATTGATTTTAAACTGTTGCTGGAGTGAAGAAATGACTTGTTTGAAGATCACCAGATACTGGGCTGGAAGGATATTTGCATACTAAGAGACAAAGGTGGAGACAAAGGACTATTCCCTGCTCCAGTTAACCCAAATAGATTTTGATCACCAGACATTGAAGGTGTAAGGAAAAGCATTCCAGAGACTGCTAAGGTGATACAATCCACAAAGCCAGAACTAGTTAGACTAGCTGGTCACATGACTAACTGGCTGGTCCAGGTTTTTTTGAACTAGCCAGGACTGTTTGAATTCAGAATGCTGTTTGAACTGGAACCTGGAACAAGGAAGCCTCTCTCTCTCTCTGGCTTTCTCCCCAAGCCACCGGACCCAGGGAAGACACATAAAGCTCAAGAAAGAAAAGACTCCAACATTGAAACAAGTTGAAGCGTGAACTAGGCCCCAACAAACAGCAGGACTGACTAGCAACCAAAGACTCCACATTGAACTTAAAGGACTGTAACTACCAGATATTGCCTCAAACTTTTCCCCTTTTATTCCTTCTACTTTTTCTATCTCTATCTGCGTGTGTGTTTATCGCGTATGCATGCTAGCGTGGTTGTGTCGCGTGGTAACAGGATTAGAGTTTAAGATTAATAAACCTCTATCTTTCTTGTTTAAAAATCTAAGAAAATCTGTCTGAATTGATTTCTTCGCCTTACCATTGGAAAGCAGTGAACAAGGATTCACTAAGGAGGAGCTAAAACACAGTGTTTTTAAAAATTAAACCCTGTTACAATTAAATCAGGCAAAGGCTGAGAGGGAACCCCTAGACCCCTTCTCACCTGGTCTTAAAAGTGTTGTTACTATATTGGTGCATGATGTTACTGTGTTGGGGTGTGGTGTTACTATGATGGTGTGATGTGCTAGTATGATGATGTGTGCTGTTAGTATGTTGGTGCATAGCCTTACTATATTGGTGCGTGGTGTTAGTATGTTGGTGCATGGTGTAACTGTGTTTGTGTTTGCTATTATTGTTGGTGCATGGCCTTACTATGTTGGTGTGTGGTGTTACTTTGTTGGTGTGTGGGACTGTGTGTGTGCTGTTAGTGTGTTGGTGTGTGGCATTACTATATTGGTCCATAGTGTAACCATGTTGGTGCATGATGCTACCACATTGTGCAGGGTGTTACTGTGTTGGTGTGTGGTGTTATTATGTTGGTGTGTGCTGTTAGTATGTTGGTGTGTGGTGTTACTAGGTTGGTGCGTGGTGTTACATGTTGGTGTGTGTTGTTGGTGCATGGTTTTACTGTGTTGGTGCATTGTTACTAATTTGGTGCGTGATGTTACTATGTTGGTGCATCGTGTTACTCTGTTGGTGTGTGGTTTTACTGTGTTGGTGCGTTATGTTACTAATTTGGTGCATCGTGTTACTATGTTGTTGCATTATGCTATTCTGTTGGTGCGTGGTGTTACTATGTTGGTGTATTTTGTTGCTATGTTGGTGCATGGTATTTCTGTTTTGCATGGTGTTACTGTGTTGCTGCGTGGTGTTACTATGTTGGTCTGCACTTTTACTGTGTTGGTGTTAGTGTGTTGGTGTGTGGTGTTGACATTGTGTTTTTCTGTGCCCCAATGTGTTTCAGCATCAATGCATGGTGCTATGTAGGGAGACACCTTTAGATTTTAATTCTCACAGTGCTGAATTCCTTATTTCAACCCCATTTTTACAGGAAACTGCCAAGCAGAGGCCAACTACCCCAGGAATTGAACTAGATCCAGCTCACATCCAGATTATCTCACTTAATGACGGCTACAGCAACACTGCATTGTTGACCTGGCATCACCGTAACTAGTCTAGATCCTCATAGATGAGAAAATAACATTTGCCCATTTATAAATGGGAAAGGTACAATGGCTCGGGCAATGAATGTCTGCACCAGTTTAATATTTTTAAATCTTTGTTTTAAAAAAGTTGAACAGAAAATCGAAAATCACACAAAATGTGGAAGGTTTGCTTTCCAGTTTTCCTCACCGTGGGAATAAGAGCAGGGAAATGCTCAGAAGAGAGACAGGTGAATTGTCTGCAGTGACCATCTTGAAATGAGGCCTTGTGTTGCATCAGGAGCCTGTGTTGATTTAGTTCAGGAACAGCTCTGCGAAAGCCAACAGTAACCCCAACCCCACCATCAAGGAGTTTTCCCATGCCATCGTCCCATGGCTCCTAGACTCTCTGTGGTGCTGTTGCCTCACCCGCATGGTGATCCTTGCTGCCTCCCCGGAGCACTGGAGGAGTGGAGTCTGATAGGAAGTGGCTCGTTTGCCTGGAGTGCTGGGACTTGTTCCGTCTGTGGGCCGCTCCCCGAGGAACAACAGGCGGCGACTGGCCGAGTCCCACTCGATCCTGACCAACTCATACTCTGTGTGAGGGAGATGGATGCCCAGAGCTAGGCAGCCATTGGTGTGGGTGATGTCCTGTTCCAGCCCCTCCAGCCACGAGCCGGCCACCCCACAGGATCCTCCGGCGGAGGCATTCAGTAGCAAGGTCGTGGTCTCATCCAGGGGCGTCACCAGTGCTCGCGTTGCCGTGAAGGCAAAGTCAGTGCCCCCCCTTGCCCTTCTGGAGGGGGTGCCTTTGCTGTAGTCGCCCCAGGCATGAACTAGAAATGTGGGCTGCCTGCAGGCTGGGTCGGAGTAGTGTGTGTAGCGACCCTCCCAGATGTGGCTGCTGTCATCAAACGTAAAGTACCTGGTGAGGAAGAGGACAGCTGGGCGCCCCTCACACCCCCGGCTTGCCCACTGCCCGCCCAGGCGAGCGGCGACCTCCTGTTGGGTGGGCAGCATGGGTGGGTGTTGCTCATCTGCCCGGTAGATGATCCCACAGGCCACACATGGGTGCACGTGATGCTGTGGAGCAGAAAGAGGAGAATCTTCATCAGTAAACGTCAGCAGAATAAACAGCTGAATTGCTCTGAGATTGATCACGGTTTACCTTCTCATTACTGTGAAATGTTTTTGTGCTCATTGAGATGAGGGCCATGAATGAGAGAATTCGAACCCAAATCATTAAATGTAACAATGCAGGTTAATAAGGCCAGAAAAATGTAAACACCATACTGGGGTTCATTTCTAAAGGGACAGAATTGAAAAGCAGAGAAGTTAAGTTAAACTTGTATAGAACCTTGGTTAGACCACACTTGGAGCACTGTGTACAGTTTTGGTCTCCATATTCTAAAAAGGACATAGAGGCACTGGAGAAGGTGCAAAAAGATTCACAAGGTTGATACCAGATCTGAGAGGTTATAACAATCTGGAAAGACTGAACAGGATGGAGCTTTTTACTCTAGGAAAAAAAAACTTTTGTCTTTCACAACTACCAGACCACCAAAGCGTTATATAGCCAATGAAGTACTTGTGAAGTGTAGTTGCTGTTGTAATGTTGGAATGTGTTGTAATGTAGCCAAATGTGCACAGCAAGCTCCCGCGGACAATGATATGATAATAGCCAAATTGTCTCCTATGTAATAATGCTGATTGAGGGAAAATACTGGCCACAACACCAGGGTGAACTCTCCAGCTCTTCTTCAAAATAGTGCTTGGAATCTTTTAGAAGGCAGACAGGGCCTTGGTTTATGGTCTCATTAGGAAGAAAGATAGCAGCTCTGACAGTGCAGCACTCCCTCACTACTGCAGTGGGGTATCAGCCTTGATTTTTGTGCTTAAATCATGGTGTGGGACTTGAACCCACAACCTTTGAACTCAGAGGAGAAAGAACACGACCAGCTGAGCCACAGCTGCCACTAACAGTGAATGCTGCGGTCTGACCTCATACAAGTTTTTAAAATTCTGAAGAGGTTTGATAAAAATGATGGGAGCTAACTTTGATAACTCCTGACAACCGGCACAGGGGTCATGATGCACAATTAACCTATTGATTGTGATGCACACATCAGCAAGGGGGCCAATATCATGAGTGACAAGCACCACTTAAAGCTAGCCTGCACTGCTTAAAGGGAAAGTGCATTATGGTGGAGAAGGTGCTGGCCAGCATGCAGGAAGTGACTCTGAAACACTGGGGAGGATTTTATGTAGGCGATGGGGCCTTGGCCACCAGCTGAGGAGCTGGCGAAAGCCCTGCACTGTCTCTTTGTGGGAAGGCACCCCACATTATGTGCCAATCAGGCACTTAACTGGACAGCGGCAGGCTTTCCCCAGGATTAAGGACCCCAGGGATGGAAGTCCGGCCTGCTGATAGCTGTCAGCCAATCACAGGCCAGCAGCTCTTTAACTGAGCAGCACCACCGTGGAGGCAGTTGCTGCTGCCGGTAATGCACCCACATGGTGGCAAGGTTGCAGCATGCAGCAGATCACCATGAATCTTGACACACGCTCTGCCGACTACTGCAGGCTTCCTCCAGAGTGGTCCAGATAGCGGACTAAAATCCGACAAATTCCCGGGACCTCATGGCCTACACCCTAGGATTCTAAAAGAGATAGCTGCAGAGGTAATGGATGCACTGGCTATGATTTTCCAAAATTCTTTAGATTCGGGAATGGTCCCATCAAATTGGAAGTTGGCAAATGTTACACCACTTTTCAAGAAAGGAGGGAGAGAGAAAAGAGTGAACTACAGGCCAGTTAACCTAACATCAGTCATTGGGAAAATGCTGGAATCTATTATTAAAGAAGTCTTAACACTGCACTTAGAAAAGCACAGTATGATTAGAACAAGTCAACATGGTTTTAATAAAGGAAAATCCTGTTTGACAAGTTTTTTGAGGATGTAACTAGCAGGGGTAGATAAAGCGGAACCAATAGATGTAGCATACCTGGATTTCCAAAAGGCATTCGATAAGGTGCCACACAAAAGGTTATTAGGCAAGATAAGGGCTCATGGAGCTGGGGGTAATATATTAGCATGAATAAAGGATTGATTAATGGATAGGAAGCAAAGAGTGGGCATAAATAGGGCATTTTCAAGTTGTCAGGCAGTAAATAGTGGAGTGCCGCAAGGACTTACATTAATGGAGCACCTTTAGTTAAATCCCCCAAGGCGCTTAATCAGACAAAAATATTAACACTAGACCAGAGATATTAGGTAGGGCAATCAAAAGCTTGGTCAAGACGTAGGCTTGAAGGAGCATCTTAAAGGAGGAGAGAGAGGCGGCGAGGTTTAGGGAGGCATTTCCAAGGCTTGGGGCCTAGGCAGATGAAGGCATGGCTGTCAATGGTGAGGTGAAAGGGGTCATCCACTGCATCACCCCATTGCTCCAAATTTCTGTTTTGACAAAGTTTTTCTATTTCCCCTTAACTCCACTTTTTAGGTGTCTGTGTGCCTCACACTGTCTCCAGTGACTCTCTGCGTCTCAGAGATGCACCAGAATGGCAAGATGTACCAGCAGACTAATTGCAGGAACTGGTTGTAATGGGGCTCTTCCTTTGAAAATGAGAGCTGTAATACCCCTTACCGAGAAGAGCCCAGAAACAGTAAGAGTTCAATTAACTCCTCAGTTACTGCTCTTCTCAGTTCATATTAACTCCAAACTGACTCAACAGACCCAACTCACTCCCTAAACCTCCCCGCCTTTCCAGCTCCCTCTTCTTAAGATGCCCCTTAAAACCCAACTCTTTGACCAAGTTTTAGTCTTTTGCTTCTGTGTCCATTTTGGTCTGGTTATGCCTCCATGTACCTTGGGACAGTTTCTATGTTAAATGCGTTAAACCAATGCAAACAGTTGTGGTAACGACATGACATGCGGTAAAATTTCCATCACTGGGGGTTTTCATATCCGGGCTTCTTGTAGACTGATTAACGGACATTGATTACTATGATTAGTCAACTACTCCATTACAGTTGTGACATACGACTACCAGGATGGTAGAGGAACCAGGTGACCCTTGGTTCATTCTCATCCAGGAAATGACCGAGCTGGGTCTCTTTTCTTTAGAAAAGACTGATGGGTTACCTGAGAGAGGTCTTTAAAATTCTAACGGGGTTTGATAGGGTTGATGTAGAGAAGATGTTTCCACTTCTGGTGGTGGTGGTGTGGTCCAAAACTAGGGACAATAAATATAAGACAGTCACTAGTAAATCGAATCAGGAATTCAGAAGAACTTCTTTACCCAGAGAGTGGTTAGAATGTGGAACTCACTACCACAGGGAGTAATTGCAGCGAATGCTATAAATTTAGGTGGAAACTGGATAAGCACATGAGGGGAAAAGTAATAGAAGCATTTGCCGCTGGGTGAAATGAGGTAAGGTGGGAGGTGGTTCAAGAGGGTGAAAGGGGATAGGCGGGAATGTGGAGTTGAGGTTACAATTAGATCAGCCATGATCTTGTTGAATGGCGAAAGCAGGCTCGAGGGGCCGAGTGGTCTACTCCTGCTCCCAATTTGTATCTTCGTATGTATGCTCATAGCGCAGTTGGACTGAATGGCATGATTCTGTGCTGTAAAATCCCTGTTCTTTTCTTTCTTTTGGGCCTCCTTATCTCGAGAGACAATGGATGGTGGTCAGTGGTTTGTGAAGCAGCGCCTGGAGTGGCTATAAAGGCCAATTCTAGAGTGACAGGCTCTTCCACAGGTGCTGCAGAGAAATTAGTTTGTCGGGGCTGTTACACAGTTGGCTCTCCCCTTGCGCCTCTGTCTTTTTTCCTGCCAACTACTAAGTCTCTTCGACTCGCCACATTTTAGCCCTGTCTTTATGGCTGCCCGCCAGCTCTGGCGAACGCTGGCAACTGACTCCCACGACTTGTGATCAATGTCACAGGATTTCATGTTGCGTTTGCAGACGTCTTTAAAGCGGAGACGTGGACGGCCGGTGGGTCTGACACCAGTGGCGAGCTTGCTGTACAATGCGTCTTTGGGGATCCTGCCATCTTCCATGCGGCTCACATGGCCAAGCCATCTCAAGCGCCGCTGACTCAGTAGTGTGTACAAGCTGGGGATGTTGGCCGCCTCGAGGACTTCTGTGTTGGAGATACGGTCCTGCCACCTGATGCCAAGTATTCTCCTGAGGCAGCGAAGATGGAATGAATTGAGACGTCGCTCTTGGCTGGCATACGTTGTCCAGGCCTCGCTGCCATAGAGCAAGGTACTGAGGAAACAGGCCTGATACACTCAGACTTTTGTGTTCCGTGTCAGTGCGCCATTTTCCCACACTCTCTTGGCCAGTCTGGACATAGCAGTGGAAGCCTTACCCTGTAATCCCTGTAATTCTATGTTATTGAAATTTAACAGATGTGCACAAACTTACCAAAGCTGCCTGCAGAGGGCGCTGATAGCCAGTAGGCCGATGATTGGTCCTCTGATCCCAGTCCGTATGAATGTCTCCCAGGAAGAGTTCCTTGACCACCCTCTCCCTCTGGTGGACCTGCCTCTCCATCCGAACTAGGCTGAGCTCATGCATCGCAAACCCAATGCCGGCTGTGCAGTCGCACCCAGTCCTGGCGTTCAGGATCTCATAGGTTTCTCCCAGCAACCAGGCTCTCCTGAAGTGGCCTAACCTGGTGCACGAGCAGTTCATCCTATCTAAGATGACTGCCATCTCCTGCCCACTGTGGAAGGCCACGGCCACTTGGTGCAGGCGATAGTTGGCCTTGGTGGCTCCACGGGTGATCCAGGAGGCCTGGCGGAGGCGGATCCTTCCTTTGATCACCAGGGTGTAGGCGGGTCTCATGCACTGATGGTCAGTGTAATAGAACTGGTAGGCTTTAAACGTCCTGTTCAGATAGAACGTGTAGGATCTGGTAATGAATTCAGGTCCAGGACGCACCTCACACCTAGGAGAGGGAGAACAAAAAGAAGCACATGTCTGTGTCCCAACTCACATCAAGTTCTGTTCTTTCATCACCCCTGTACTTACTGGCCAACACTGGCTGCCAATCCACAATGACTCAATTTTAACATTTTCATCCTTGTTCCATTCCACCATTGTCTCACACCTCTCTATCTCTGTAATCTCTGCCAGCCCTACAACCCTCAGATCTTCGAGCTTTTCCAATTCTGACCTCTTGTGCATCCCTGATTTTCATTGCCCCAACACTGGGGGCCATGCCTTCAGCTGCCTGGGCCCTAAGCTCTGGAATTCCTTTCCTAAACCTCTCTCTACCTTTCTCTCCTTTAAACCGCTCCTTAAAACCTGCCTATTTCCTGTCCTGAGTATCTCCTTATGTGGCTTGGTGTCATATTTTTCTGATGACAATTCTGAGAACTGCCTTGAGCACAATCGCATTATATAAATACAAGCTGTTGTTGTTATACGTGGCATAGATATTCGAGGAGGTACATTTTTCCTCTTTGCTCCCATGAGGCTACAAAGTTTGACGAGAGACCGAGAACCATAAGCTAATGTTGCAGCTCTCTGTGCTCCTCTCCTGGAGCTGCTGACTCCAGGTGTCCTCGCATCCCAAGTGACCAGTTCTTCACATTCAGGAGCACACAGGGAGAGTGATGGGAAGACATTCTTAGAATTACATTGAAATTATAATTTGGTCCAACTCATCTATGTTGGTATTTATCCTTCTCAGGAGCAGTTGTTCTAATCCCAGAGCCCACATTACTCCACTATCCCTTTCTCTCCTTTCCGTCAACAAACTTGCTAACCTATTTTTAAGTGTTCACATGCTTCAATCACTATCTCTAGTCGTGCATTCCACAGTCGCATAATCCTCAGTGTAAACAAAGTTTCTCCTGATTTCTGTCCTCAATGTTTACATAAATGCCTTTCCAGAAAGGGGTCATTTGGTTAGTGCTCAGGGACGGGAGCCCGGACTGAATTTCCCCTCCTAAAGTTGCTTCACTGAAGCCAATTGTAGCCCTTCAAGTGCAAGGCCAAATGAGATCAGCTTAGTATGGCACAATGACAGTACTTGGGACCCTCATGAACAGTTTGATTGGGTACCACATCACAACACTCTCACCTACACAGGGATAGGGAAGTCTTGGTCACCAGTAACACTAGCCAATATGAAAAAACACAGTTGTACACAGGAAAACGACACACACTGTGACTGTCCCACAATCACACAGTGACTGCCCCACACGTCACACTGTCACAGCCCCACACGTCAGACTGTCACAGCCCCACACGTCACACTGTGAGAGAACAACACGTCACTCTGTGAGAGACCCACACGTCACACTGTGAAAGACCCACATGTCACACTGTGAGAGACCCACATGTCACACTGTCACAGCCCCACACGTCACACTGTGAGAGAACCACACGTCACTCTGTGAGAGACCCACACGTCACACAGTGAGAGAACCACACGTCACTCTGAGAGACCCACACATCACACTGTGAGAGACCCACACGTTACACTGTCACAGCCCCATACGTCACACTGTGAGAGACCCACACGTCACTCTGTGAGAGACCCACACATCACACTGTGAGAGACCCACACGTCACACTGTGAGGGAACCACACGTCACTCTGTGAGAGACCCACATGTCACACTGTGAGAGAACCACACGTCACACTGTGAGAGACCCACACGTCACTCTGTGAGAGACCCACACGTTACACTGTCACAGCCCCACACATCACACTGTGAGAGACCCACACGTCACACTGTGAGAGACCCACACGTCACACTGTGAGAGACCCACACGTCACACTGTGAGAGAACCACACGTCACACTGTGAGAGACCCACACGTTACACTGTCACAGCCCCATACGTCACACTGTGAGAGACCCACACGTCACTCTGTGAGAGACCCACACATCACACTGTGAGAGACCCACACGTCACACTGTGAGAGAACCACACGTCACTCTGTGAGAGACCCACATGTCACACTGTGAGAGAACCACACGTCACACTGTGAGAGACCCACACGTCACTCTGTGAGAGACCCACACGTTACACTGTCACAGCCCCACACGTCACACTGTGAGAGACCCACACCTCACTCTGTGAGAGACTCACACGCCACACTGTTACAGCCCCACATGCCACATGTCACAGCTCCACATGTCACACTGAGAGACCCACATGTCACACTCTGAGAGATCCACATGTCACACTGTCACGGCCCCACATGTCACACTGTAAGGGACCCACACGTCACACTGTCACAGCCCCATACGTCACACTGTGAGAGACCCATATGTCACAATGAATATGGGACATATTTACATTACAATTACAGAGGCGTACAGTCTCGCCTGCACATTGTTAGCACTGAACTACAGTATCTTGTGTCAGCTACACACACATTCAGGAGCAACTTGCTTAGAAAATGTCAGTGCTAAACTGCTATATTGGGGATCAAAAGGAGCTTACAGAATATGTTGGATTTTACCCAGTGCAATGTGAATCTTACAGTGCAACAGATGCAATTATATCATCCGTTCCCTATGTATATTCCCTTTGAAGGGAATCTGATCCCCCTTCCCAGCTGCTGTTTCTCTTACCCTGTGGAGACCCAGTGCCCTTCCAGCTTGGGTGGAATGACAGCTGTAATCCTGGCTCCATCCTGTGGGTGGCGAAGTTGGTTCTGGCACAGAGGTTTCCAGTGCAGCCTTGCTGATTCACCACTGAGCTGCCCTGGAAATGAAGACAAGAAACTTTTTGAATGCTGCAATGGGGTTTCAGCTTTGAAATTATATGCGAGCTGTGCTCAATGGGGAGCACTTGTGCTTTTAAGTTAAAGGTCGGGGATTCAAGTCCCACTTCAGTGACTTGAGCACATAATCGAGGCTGACACTATAGCACAGGACTGTGGGAGTGCTGCTCTGTCAGATGAGATGTTAAGCTGAGACCTAGTCTGCCTTCTCAGATGGATGTAAAAGATCCATGACACTCTTTTGAAGAAAAGCAGGGGAGGTCTCTCTGGTGTTCTGAACAATATTTGACAGTCAAACAGCATGAAAATCTGATCATTATCATACTTCTGTTTGTGGGAGCTTGTGTGCAAATTGGCTGCTGCATTTCCTGCATTACAACCGAAGTGAATACACTTGAAAAAGTACTTCATTGTGTATAGAGCACTTTGGGACGTCCTGAGTGTGTATTGCACTGAGTAAACTTAACATGTTGACTCAAAGCAAGCAGCCATTATTGAATTAACTTAATTTACATCTCCTCAACCGAGAGGGCAGTATAACAAAATACTCAGCTATGACAATATACTACAGTCCCTCCCCATTAAAAAAAATATTGAAATGTAAAATGGTACATGTACATAATTTCCCAGAATGCAATAAAAAACCTGAAATGTTAGGGCTGCGTTTGCTGACAATGCAACCACTAGGTGGCACAGTACTTGCACATGCACAAAAGCAGGCTCTTCAACTGGAACATCAATGTCAGCGACGTTCAGGCAGTTGCCAGGATTAAAGATGGCGCAGCTCAATTTATCACAGGAAATGCTTATGGCTCGATCACTCTAGCAAACTAACCATACATTAAGTTGGATGGAAGCCCAGTAATATGCTACTATGTAGTTATCGGATACTAACTGCAATCCTCAGATCCATTTACTATTCCAGTAATCTTATTAAATACAAAAGGAATTTTATGATTGAATTTCCATTGGAAGATGGTGAATTGTCACCACGATTGAAAATCGGGCAGAGTATAAAATGTGCTGCCAATTCGTTATTGTGATTCATTTATATGACTGACTAGGACTGATTTCACCCGAACGCAGCTACTAGCTCCCGCTCCACTGGCCGCTCTCCCCCCTCGCCAACTTGCTTCCTCCCCCTCCTCCCTACCGGCTGCTTCCCTCCCCCTTGGCCACTAGCTCCAGACCTCGCTGCTCCCCCCACTCTCTTGGTCGATTGTTTCCCGCTCGCGACACCCCACTCTCTGGCTGCTCGCTCCCCGCACCCTGCCCCCAGGCCTCGCCTCCAGCTGCTAGCTCCAGGCACACCACTTCCCTCCTCTTGGCCACTCGCTCCTATGTTTGATCAGTCTCCACGCGCCGCCCGTTGCACTCCAATTATGTCTCCTGGACATGTGATTTACTCTGATCTTGGTTATGCTGGCCTTGAGGTGTGAGTGTGTGTGGCCAAGAGGAGGAAAGCGGTGCAGCCTAGCGCTAGTGGCTGGACGGAGGAGGGGGGGGGGGCGGGGAAGGAGGGAGTGAGCGGCTGGAGAGTGGGGTGGCGTGAAACGGGGAATAATCGGCCAGGGGAATGGGGGGGGGGGGGGGGGGGGGGTTGGGTGGTGGGGAGCAGCGAGGTCTGAAGCGAGTGGCTGAGAGGAGGAAATTTAAAGGTCTGGAGCGAGTTGCCAAAGGGGGAGAGCGGCCAGTGGGATGAGAACGAGTAGCTGAGTTGGGGAGAGCGAGTGGTAGGGATAGTACTCCAGCCTCGAAGTCTCCCATTCAGCCGCTCCCTCCAGCCGAGTGGGGGGGCTGGATACCCAATGAGGCTTTATCGCACATGCGCGAAGATGGACCCGGCGCAGATACGCGATGACGTTGGGGCTGCGTAATGACGTCATCCCATGCACGCGCCACTTAGTCCTGGCGAGATGTAGCTGCGCAGTGCGCAGCTTGGCGCGCTCTGATGACGTCAGCGGGCCGCTGCGTTGTCAGGAATCACTTTGAAATTTAATAGGTTGCATGCTTGTTTTGACTGTAATCACAAGTAAAACATATATGACCAAGATTTCCAGAGTAATTTACATGTAAAAAAATTCTTTTCCTTAACACCAGTTATGTCTTTAACAAAAATATCATAATTTGACAAGAAGCAATGAAATGAACAACTTATTTCTTCTTCCTTCCTACATACTTTCAATTAACCTATCAGGCTTCTTTCTCTTTCTGTCTGGATATCTTCTTCCATTTTCATTAGCTTGATTCTGCTCTCCCAACATCTCAGACTGTGTCACACCTGAACTTTGACTTTGACTACCAACTCCACTTAATGGGCTGGATTTTACAGGGCCCCGATGTCGGGCTCCATGGTGGGGGAGGCCAGAGGATCATTCTGGCAGTGAGCCGCCACGGAGCCCAGGCTGGGAGGGCCGGGCCCAATCTTCCTTGTGGCGGCAAGGCCCCATGGTGGCTGCCCCACCACTGAGCAACAGGACCTGGATTAACATATGGCAATTAATTAAACTGTTACAACCCAAGTGAGGAAGGGGTCTCAGGCTCCCCTCTCGCCCTTTTCCTGGTTTGGCCGAAACAGGGTTTATCTTTTTAATCACAGTGATTGTGGCTTACCACCTCAGTCAGCCCTGCTCACTGCACTCTAATTACAATTGGAAATGAACCAATCAAACAACGCAACCACACTTGCATGCATATGAGAGGCGCACACACACAAATAGATACAGAAGGGAAGAAAGAATTAGGGGGGGTTTGAAGTAGAGTTTGCAATAAATGGAATACAGATACGGTTCTTAGTGTCCTTGTGGTAGTGTCCTTGATTGAAGTGAAGCTCTTGGAGTCCTCGTAGGGGCCAGGTGCACAATTTCCGGCTTGCTTCTCTGCTACCAGAAGGCCAAAGAGGGGCTTTGTCTGTAGTCTTGAAGTTTAAGCTGCCACCGTGACTTCCCTGGGACTTTGCCGGAGAGAGAGACAGAGAAAGAGGTCTTCTCCTTGGTGTTCAAATTGCAGTCTTTTGTCACCCTGAGGCACAATTCAAAAGCCCCAGTCTTAGCAGTAGGTAGGTCTCTTTGTTTGAAACAGCAACTTCTTGGAGGGTTGTTGGGTTTTAAAGTCTTTCAGACATACTCGGTTGGGGGTGGAGTTTGGCTCTTACAAAGTCAAAGGCTGTTGATGTCTTTTGATCATCACTATTGACAAAACCCAATTCGCTAATTGAATCAGTGAACAGTCCCATTGTCTCTCTATTCAATGGTCTCTCAGCTAGTCCTTGTCTTCTCAGAATGCAAATGTGCGAGCATCTTTTAGCTGTTCAGTTCTACTTCTTTTCTTTTTTAAAAAGTCATTTGCAACGTCCAGTAAAAAAGTTTCGAGCAGTGTCCCATATTTTGAAATTAATATGTTTCCATTTGGCAGGTGTGATTTCCATCACAAAATGTATACAATTAAATACACTTACCTGCAATTTAATGGTCGGGCCACGATCTCCAGAGCGGTGGCCAGCACTCCCACGCCTTCACTTTCCTGTCTGGGGAAAGCAGGCGCCGCAGTGGTGGTGCAGGGGGGGAAAGTGATATTTATAGTGCGGGGGTGGGTGGGGTGAAATTTTCGCCATTAGTCTAGGGCAGGTTTGTCCAACCTTTTCGGGCGGAAGGTCACATTACGATTTTTGCTCGGCCTGAGAGTGCTGGTGAGCAAATTTCAAAAGATAAAGGCATTAAAAATTTATCTTACAAAAAAACCCAACAAATGTGCATTTTTGGGAAGAAGCTTTAAATGAGAAGACTAATTTATTCACTTATTTTCTCATCATTATATTGAAAACTAATTTAGTAACATATCTGGCATTGCTTTTGCTTACATAAGTAGTCAATCTCTGCCTGCACACTTGATGTAGTGATGCAGAGTATTCTGGATAGATATCCATATGTCAGGAGTGATCTTGATCTCTCTCTCTGTTTCTCTCTCTCCCTGTGTTCTCTTCTCTCTGTGTTGTTCCCCTGCCACCTCAGTGTCATCTTGGGTCTCTGTGTCCTCCCTGACTCCCCCCTCCCTGTCCCCCCCCTTTCTCTCTGACCCCCCCTTCTCTGCCCCTCTCTCTCTGTTCCCCCTTCTCTCTGTTTCCCTCTCTCTCTATTTCCCCCCTCACTCACTCTCAGCCCCCTCTCTCTCTTTGTTTCCTCCTCTCTCTCTCAGCCCCCCTCTCTCTCTTTATTTCCCCCTCTCTCTCTGTTCTCCCCTCTGTCTGTTTTTCTCTCACTCTGTTCTCCCCTCTGTCTGTTTCCCACCTCTCTCTCTGTCTGCCTCTCTCTTTGTTTCCCCCTCTCGCTCTTCTCCCCTCTCTCTGTTTCTCTGTCCCCTCTCTCTCTTTGTTTCCCCTCTCTCTCTCTGTTTCTCCTCTCCCTCTTTCTGGTTCCCCTCTCTCTCTCTCTCTCTCTGTTGCCCCCCTCTCTCTGTCCCCCCTCTCTGTTCCCCTCTCTCTCTTTGTTTCCCCCCTCTCTCTCTCTCCCTCTCGCTGACAATTGGACTGAGCGGGAGCACTCAGCACAGCAGCTTTGTGCTTGGTCAGTTTGTTTACAAACATCGTGCTGTCAGCTTCACAGCTGCTGAAGCAGCTTCCCAACATCGGACAGATTCGGGGTTTTCTAGCGGGCTTTTTATAAAATTTGGAAAATCCCGAATCTATCAAAGTTGGGAAGCCTGTTCCTGCTTCAGCAACTGCCAGCTGTGAAACTGACAGCACGATGTTTTTAAAAGGGCCACTCTGCAAGAAGAAGACAATGGGAAATTTCCCATCTCCAGTTAAGGAACCCTGGTGAGGATGAAGAACGCCTGGGTACAGTTTACACCCGCGGGCTGATGGAAACCTTTGGCAGGGTGGATCCTGGCCCGCAGGCCGTATGTTGAACAACCCTAGTCTAGGGGCAGATGGGAAGGGGGGACTGTGAACTTTGTTCACTTTGTGGTGGGAGGTGGGGTTGGGTGCAGAAGTCATATTTGAAAGGTAAGTGTTTTGGTGGGGGGAAAGGGGCGATAGAATTTTGATTTGAACAGTGGGGGGTGGGGGCGGGGGGGTGGTTCCCTTAAAAAATTTAAATTAGCCAGCAGGACTGGCTGCCTTTTAAAAATGCCGTTGGCGCCTGCAAACAGCTAGTTGACGCCACTGCCGGCATTGGAGAGCCCGCCATGTGATTGGGGGGGGGCGGGCCGACCGGGGTATTTAAATGAGCCGCCACGCAGGAGATCGCGGCAGCATGGCGGCGCATGGTCGCTTGTGCGGGCTGCTATTTTTTTCACCGCCGCTGCTCTCAGCAGTGGGTACTTAAAATCCAGCCCAATAGTTGGGATTGTGAAATTGATTGATTAGTCTTAATCAAAGACTCTGGCTCACTTTGCTGTACTGGTCGATTCTGTGATATTGGCAAACCTTCAGTTTCTTTGCACTTTCTTTCTGACTTTCATTTGGGACTATAGGAACTTGGACTATAGGAGGTTTCTCTCTTTGTCAGACTTCCTCTTTCAAGCAAATAATCTACGTGGCACTGACGGAGCGTCTCCAATCTTCACTAGATATGTGAATGCACCTAGTCTTTTTACAACAACTCCAAACACATACTTCTCCATATAACCTCAGTGGTTTTTCACCATGACCATCTGACCAGCACTAAGTTTCATGCCTTGTGTATTATGACTCATCTTCACGCTGTCTTGCTTTTCTTTTACTTTGCTATTGATGTCAGGCTTAAGCAAACAAACCTTGTCCTAGAAGTGTGTTTAAACACTAATCCATAAGGTGAGCAATCTGTTGTAGATAATGGGGTTATTCTGTGAGAGAACAGAAAATTATCTAGCCTGATTCGAAGAGAAATATGGAAATTATTGCCCAGCTTATCACCTAGCAACTAATTCTGCAAAGATCTCTTCACAATTTGTACACTTCTTTCTGTAGCATCGTTCGATGTTGATCTGATTAGTAAGTTTGCGGACGACACAAAGGTTGGAGGAGTTGCGGATAGTGATGAGGATTGTCAGAGGATACAGCAGGATTTAGATCGATTGGAGACTTGGGCGGAGAAATGGCAGATGGAGTTTAATCCGGACAAATGTGAGGTAATGCATTTTGGAAGGTCTAATGCAGGTGGGAAGTATACAGTAAATGGCAGAACCCTTAGGAGTATTGACAGGCAGAGAGACCTGGGCGTACAGGTCCACAGGTCACTGAAAATGGCAACGCAGGTGGATAAGGTAGTCAAGAAGGCATACGGCATGCTTGCCTTCATCGGTCGGGGCATAGAGTATAAAAATTGGCAAGTCATGCTGCAGCTGTACAGAACTTTAGTTAGGCCACACTTAGAATATTGCGTGCAATTCTGGTCGCCACACTACCAGAAGGACGTGGAGGCTTTGGAGAGGGTACAGAAGAGGATGTTGCCTGGTCTGGACGGTATTAGCTATGAGGAGAGGTTGGATAAACTCGGATTGTTTTCACTGGAACGACAGAGGTGGAGGGGCGACATGATAGAGGTTTACAAAGTTATGAGCGGCATGGACAGAGTGGATAGTCAGAAGCTTTTTCCCAGGGTGGAAGAGTCAGTTACTAGGGGACATAGGTTTAAGATGCGAGGGGCAAAGTTTAGAGGGGATGTGCGAGGCAAGTTCTTTACACAGAGGGTGGTGAGTGCCCGGAACTTGGTGCCGGGGGAGGTGGTGGAAGCAGGTACGATAGCGACGTTTAAGAGGCATCTTGACAAATACGTGAATAGGATGGGAATAGAGGGATATGGTCCCTAGAAGTGCAGAAGGTTTTAGTTTAGGCAGGCTTGGAGGGTCGAATGGCCTGTTCCTGTACTGAACTGTTCTTTGTTCTTTGATATTGGGTGGTATAGTGGTATTAGAGTGTGTTTGACCCTATTTTTAATCAGCAATATTTCAAACTCTTCTGCCATAAAGTGTGGACCATTATCTGATACCAACACCTCTTGCAACCCATAAACTGCAAACCAACTTCTCAAAACCTCAATATTTTTGGCACTTGTGGTATTGGGCATAGGCTCAACATTTATCCACTTGCTCTCACTATTGATGAAAACAAAATACTCTTTCCCTTCCACTTCAAAGAAATCGACATTTACTCCTTCCCATGGTTTTCTTGTGTTTAACCATGGAATGAAAAGAACCCTGGTTGGATTACTTGTCATTCTGAGACACACCACAACTTTTCACCAACTCTTCAAAATCTCATAATAACTCATTGGCTAAAAATGAATCAATCTTCACTTCCTCAATGTCATATGTGCTCTTATTGATCCCTACTGTGAATAATTCAGCCCAATGTAACCATCTTTTCTTAAGCCAATTCCTTCCCATCAAGGAGACTTTGTTGCCTCCTACTACTACAAATGACAATCGTATTCCACCCTAACACTAACTTCACCTAACACTGGAATATTGTTATTGGAATAGCCAGTCGGTCTCACACAAGTTTTGTGTAAGGGAACGTGACTTAGGGACTTCTTGTACTCTCCTGAGATAACAGACACTGCTGCAACTGTATCAATGATGAAAGTAAGTTGTGAATCTCTGACTTTCATTTTTACTCTGGGCATTGGAATTATATCTTCAGCCCTTTGACTCTCATTTTCCATGTGCTGTTTTTCTTGCTCTCTGACTGAGTACAACTCTTGATCTTCCTGTTCGATAACATCACTTCTGTTTCCATATCTATCATGTGCGCATTCGAGGGTTTCCAGGCTCCTGAACTAGCTTTAGGTCTTCTACAACCTTGACCTGGAGCTTTACCATGACCTAGAGCATTACTGTTTCCTCTACTCCTGCATTCAATCTTGATATGACTCACTTTCTCAAAGGCATAGTGCTTTGCCTGGAAATTGGGCATTTAAATGGTGGCTACCAATGGCAACAGTAGCATCTAAATTTCTGACTCTGAGTCTGTGAAGTTGGCTGCCTGGTTCCTGCTGAAATCCAGTGGACCACCCATGCCGTCTCAGGAAAAGAACTTTCTTGCAATTTGCAACTGGCTGTTCCTGCCATTTCCATGACTGTGGCCTCATCGCAGTCCTCCTTCCACGTCAGCTTATTGCCTTTATTCTAAAGCTAGGCCTAGATTTTACTGTTCTTTAGACCCAACGAATGCATCTCTAAGGTTGAATTCTAAGTTCACGGCATTCCCACAGTGATGAGAGAGTTTGTTTAATTCGAGAATATAATCTGCAATAGTCTCACTTGACAACTGCTTCCTTTCATGGAATGCAACTCACAGTGCACTTTCATTCTTAGTCGTGCCATAATATGTGTCCAGAATCTCATTAATTTCAGAATAGTCCAGGGTACTGGAGTCTCATGGGCTACATTGGTTAGACACCACCTCAAAAGCATCTGGCCCTATTGTGGTGAGGAAAACATTTACTTTATCCTCATCCCCTACTTTATTAGCTTTTAGCCAAATGTGTAACCTTTGTTCAGAATTACACCAGTCCTCTTTGTTAGGGTTGAATTCTCCCATTGTCCCAAAATATGTTCTCAGTGCCATTTGTTTCAATTACGTACTGTGCTGACTCACTGAGTTGTAGCTGAACATGATGTGCACACATACGGAGTAATCTTTCAAATCTCCCAAATTTCCTCAAAATCAACTTTGGGAGTTCCAAAAAGCGTGTCACAATGTTCTTCAGACCGTAATTTATCAAATGAAATGTAAACAAAAGAATCCCATCTCGTCGCCATCTTTCTGTTGTATATTGCACTGAGTAAGCTTAATGTGTGGACGCACAGCAAGCAGCCATTATTAAACTAACTTTTTTACACCTCCCCAACAGAGAGGGCAGCAGAGAGGGCAGGATAACAAAATGGTCAGCTATGACAAGATTCTACACTGAGGTTGTAATATGCACTATAGAAATGCAAGTCTGACTCTCTTTCTTTCTCTAATCCTGTGAGTGGCCCAGGGCTTTTAATATCTAACTTGTCAATGAGCCAAATAGAAGCTAGTCGCCTGACTTCTGTGAATTTGAACAGTAAAGCAGGACTCTCCCCTCACACCCCCGCCCCATTAATTTTAACCAATGAGTTGCTGACCTTACAGAGCATGAAGGACCCATCATTGATCCCTAATCCCTGGTAGTTTCTCTGTTCTATGCCAGGGCAGCAGTTGGCCTCAGTGCCTGGGATAGGGAAGGGGTGAGTCAGCCAGGGCTCCCTCTCCTGATTGAAATCCAATGAGTCCCTACTTAAAGAATGCAAGGTGAGGGCACAGTCAGTGTCAAGTGTGATGTCGTCCATGGTCGAAAAGCTGCCTGGCCCTTGTATATGGGTATACAAATGAGACAAAAGATCTGATGTGGGAGGTGTTGGTCACTGCTCTGCCCTTGTCCTCTGATCATCCCTTGTCTTCAAGATGGACATTTCTCAGTTAGACGCCGAGTGTTGTTTCTCACCACCGCTTATGGCACCAAACAAACTTTAAAGTTTTTAAGAGAGAAAAAGCAGAAAATGCTCAGGTTTGATCCCCTGATCTGTACACTGATCTCAGCCATAGCTCACTGTCTTTGCAAACAGAAAGATCAGCCAGCAAGACCCAACAAACAATAAACAGATAAAGTGGCAATGAGACAGTGAGCTGGATTTTACAGGCCCACCAACGTCGAGGGTCGTGGCGGGGGGGTCGGAAAATGACTCCAGCAGAAGCCCGCCATGGGCTTTGACGCCTGGAAGGCCCAGCCTCATATTATCGGTGGCGACTAGGCCTCGTGGCGGCCCCTCCGCCTCTTGGCGACGGGAGCCAAATCTAAATATTCAAATCAATGTAAATTAATGAATAAATGTCCTACCCGCTTCCGCCGTCCGTCCCCCTCCGATATTGGCACTGGTGGCCGGCACTCCAGATCTCCGGACAGAGATCTGAAGGCGGGACACTGGTGGAGAGGGGGGGAAAAGGTAAGTTACTCTGTGCGGGATGCGGGGAGTGGGGTCAAACTCCTTTGATTGGTTTAGTGGATGGTGGGAAGGTCATAGTGCATAGTTTGTGAACTTTCGGGGGGGCAAGGTCAGGTGCACAAGGTAAGTATTTCGCTGGGGGGGGCAGAGAACAAGGCATGAATTATATAGTTATTGGGGGGGGTGGGGGAGGGTCTAGAAACATTTATTTAATTTTTCCAAATCTATTTCAAATCACTGTATCTTTAAAAATTTAAATTGCAATGTGGGGCTCAAAGCCCTTTAAAAATGGCATCGGCCCCTGCGCAGTGGTGCCTGACGCCTTTGCAGGGGATGGACCACCTGCCCTCTGCACATCATTGGGGGGGGAATGGTCTGCCATAGCCATTTAAATAAGCCACCGCATTTAGTATTGCGGCAGCTCCAGGGAGCTTGGCCATTGTACATGGGCCGCCATTGTTTAAGGCTGCTGCCGATCACGGTGGTGGCAACATAAATTTCAGCCCAATTATCTATAGACACCTTTAAGCTTTCTCTCTCTGACCCTCTCTGTCTCTGCTCCCACATTCTCTCTCTCTCTTTCGGTCCCTCTCTATATCTCCCTTTCTCTGTGTCTCTCGCTGTCATTCACTGTCTTCCTCTGTCTCTTTCTTTCTCTGTCTCTCTCCCTGACTCTTTCTGCCTCTTTCTCTCTCTCTCTCTATTCTCCCCCGCCCCTCTTTCACCCCCGTCTCTTTCTATCTCTGTCTCTCTATACATTATATCCAAATGTTACAGCAGTCAATGACTCACCGGGAAATGTCACAATGATCCACACACTCAGGTTTAGCTTTAAATACGTCACCAAAAACATGTCTAACTCTTGAAGTGAAAGTGGTCTCAAGTCTGTAGAACTCCCAGCGATGGAAATGAACCAGATTCACGTCTCAGTGCACAGCAAGCAAAGAATGAGACTCAGCGAAGGTACCGATCTCTGGGCCAATTAATTTTGTTGTAGCTCTCCATTAACTACCCAACATTGTGCAGTCACAGGATTCACATCAAACAGACAACATGCAGAGAGTCTGTACAGTGTAATTTTTCAAAATGAAAGACTCTTTAAAGATTGAAGTGGGAGTGCAGGGACTAAACGCCAGCCCTGTGAACGTACTGAGAGCAGTCAAAATGTCCAAAACTGAAGAGAGGGGGCGGAGACACCTGCTGCTTGTCAGTACCTGTCACTCCCACTACCAGTCAGAAAGCAGAGCACTTCACTCCTGTTACTAAAAGCAGGACAATAGCCCGTACACTTTATACACAAGCTCACGGTTGGCACCATTTAATATAATTTAAAGAAAAAATATATGCCTCTTGTGCATCACCCACTCCCACCATTGGTGGTTGTGCCTTCAGCCATCTAGGCTCTAAGCTCTGGACTTCCCTCTGTCATGGAAATTTCAAACCTTGCCCCCATATTTCATGGAGGAGGAGGCCAGGATGCCATTTTCAGGTTAAGTTATTCCTTTCACCTTTGAAGTAATCTTCCGTTAACAATTACAGTGAGGTTCCTCACTAAACAACACTTTACATTTATATGTAACTTCTAACGTAGAACAAAAGTCTCAAGACACTTCACAGAAACACGATGAAAAATAGTCACCAAGCTGAAGAAAGAGATATTAGGATGGGTGCCCAAAAGCTCAGTCAAAAAGTTAGGTTTTAAGAAGGGTCTTAAAGGAGACGAATGTGATGGGAAGTAGGGTTACCAACACTCCAGGATTGCCCTGGAGTCTCCAGGAATTAAACATTAATTTCCAGGTTACTGCTACAAGCAACATAGGAGACAATTCATTGGGCCATTAAAAAAACTGTGCTTTTAAAAAAATTCTTTGAATACTTTACTTGTAACAGAAATATTGGAGATGAGGAAAAGGCTGTTTGACTGACAGTCAGGAATCATCCAATCAGATAATGAAAAGTCTGTTTGCTTTCCAATTGTCTGGGATGACAGAGTACCGTAAGGATGGACGTGTGGCGTGACCAATGGTAGTATAGATGGAGGCGGGAGAGTAATGTGAGGCCACCTCCAGGTATATGTCTAACCAGAGTGGGAAACCTTAGTAGGGAAGGGTTTGCAGGGGGGTGGGGTGGGGGCGGAAATTACAGATCATGGGGCCTAGGTGTCTGAAACACAGCTGTCAATGGGTGAGGTGGTGTTACACCAATGTGCTTTGTTGAATGATAATTTTCTTTAATCCACTGACTGGAGATCTGACTTTATATTGTTTTGAAGAAATTTAAAAAGAATATTTAAAACAGGATGACTGCTAGCAGCTTAAGATGATCACCTAGTTTGCTACACTGTATCCTACATTGCAAAGGACTGTGAGGAGAGAGACGACTGTCTGTGCATTTCCCAGCAAGAGCCAAGACCCAGGAAGTTTAAAGGAGCTATGTGGGGACAGATCAAAAGTAAGCTAATCAGCTAACAGACTAACTGTGGAGCAGTGGAGCCAATTTATAAAAAATAACAAGCAGAAGCTAACAGGACAGCTGCAGATATTAAACTATTGTTTAATAATCAGCCTAACAGTTCAAGGAGGGGGGATGTGAAACTACTGAAATAAGATGCAAGAATAAAATGCTGGGACAAATGAACCAATCATGGTCTGCAAACCACTCAGAAACAAGGGGGGGGGAGGGCGTTACTAGTTTTGTTTGAATAACTATAAGAAAGGTTTGCTGTAGTGAGCACGTTCTTTTGTTTTGCTTTTTGTTCTTTTTGTATCCTTGTAATGTAACAATCATGTAGTGCAATAAAGTTTCTAAAAGTTACAGTCGGACTTCGTCTCTCTTTGTAACTGATGGAATCCAACAAACTACCTGTTCTTTTCAGCAAGCAGAGTATACTGCTAACTGCTATTTTTTTTTAGAGATACAGCACTGAAACAGGCCCTTCGGCCCACCGTGTCTGTGCCGACCATCAACCACCCATTTATACTAATCCTACACTAATCCCATATTCCTACCACATCCCCACCTATCCCTATATTTCCCTACCACCTACCTATACTAGGAGCAATTTCTAATGGCCAATTTACCTATCAACCTGCAAGTCTTTTGGCATGTGGGAGGAAACCGGAGCACCCGGAGGAAACCCACGCAGACACAGGGAGAACTTGCAAACTCCACACAGGCAGTACCCGGAATTGAACCCGGGTCGCTGGAGCTGTGAGGCTGCGGTGCTAACCACTGCGCCACTGTGCCGCCCCAATGCTATGTTTTGAATCACTGAGTGACTGTCATGTGACAAGCCCCTCCCCATCTGTGGTTTTAAGCTGGTGTTTTCTCTGCAGCAGGGAAGAAGCAACTAGACTCTCACATGAGCAGACCCTAAGTGGGGGTCCCTCTCTCTCTCTCTCTCCATTCCAGCTTGAAAGCTTTCAAATCCTACCTGTTGTCTGACCATCTTTGCATACTCCGGCTACAAACAGAAACCCGGTTGGAGGAAATCAGCTGCATCACTATCTCCAAGAGACTCACCGAACTAGTCATCTACCTCTTCAAACTGAAAGCCACAGGACCGCTGGATTCAGCTGGAAGCCAGCCGAAGCACCAAACTCCACAGACTGTATACCTTTTTTATGGACTCTAACTCAACCAATCTACCTTTCCCCACTCTGTAACCTATTTGTGTGTGTGTAAACCTTAAGTGTGTGTGGGAGTGAAAGTTGGCATTTTATTTTATTAGTTTGGTTTAGATACAATAAAGTTAACTTCTTTCTTTGTTAACTCAAGAAAACCTGTCCGATTGCTTCTTGGTATGATCATAGCAAGTATGTAATCAAACATCTATTGAATTGGCCAGTACATCCACTTTAACAAAGAATTAAACTTGTGGTCTAACAAGGAGAGGGAAAAGAGGGAAGCCCTTTGACCCCTCCTCACTTGACCGTAACAGGAAGAACACACAAGGCTAGAGTCAGAGAGGTTGGGTAAGTGGTGTAGAGTAGAGTGGGGTGGGTAGTGGAGGAGGTTACAGAGATTGGGAAAGAATTAAACACGAGAATGAGACTTCTACATTGGAGGCACTGGGGACCGAGAGCCAATGTAGGTTTGCGACTCCCTAAAGAAACGTCTACCAGAAGAAATGAGAAGAAACATTGCGCTGATTGAATGTAGGGGAAACATATGGAATTGGCCCAGGAGCTAAGCTGGAATCATGAGGAAATGATTAAGTGTCTGTCAGGTTTCGATTTTAACTGCAGGAATTTGGGCAGGAGGCTGCCACCAGGATTCATAGGAACGGTCCCTGGCAGTCAGGTAAGTCTCAAGGAGGGCAATCCTGGTTGGTGTGGTGAAGCGGAGGGAAACCCGGGGCAAGGAAAGACCCAAGATTTCTTTATGAGGCCAGAATGAGTCTCACATTGAAAATACACCGGCCCCTCCTGGTCCACATGTAAACGTGTAAAAGTGTAAGAGGAACCTACCTTGCTGGGCCACTTCTGACTCTGGCTCCTGCTGCCAGCAAGTTTTGCCTGGTGGGAAGCCAATATTGCTCCCCTGATCAAGTCTCGGGTTAAAACTGCAGATCAGGCCCCATATTTTTAATAGGACTCTGGTGGCCTGAAGCCCATGCCCTCATCACAGGCAGCCTAAACTCTGGAATTCCCTTGCTAAACCTCTCCAACTCTCCTTCTTGTTCTCCCTTGTTAAGACCTTCTTTAAAACCCACCTCTTTGATCATGCTCACCCCATCCTAATATCTCTCTCTTCGGCTCAGTGCCACTTTTATTTCTTTTCTCCTCTGTGAAGTGCCTTGGAATGTTTTTCTATGTTAAAGGCACCATATGAATGCAAATTGTTGCTGTTCTTGTGCTATACAGCAAGGACTCAAAATATGACACAATTATGAACATCTTAACACTATATGCATCTACATCTACTCTTCGTCAAGCCTACGTTTAGACCACAGCCAAATAGTCCTGAGCCTGGAGAACTAGCCACTGTAGTATAAGGGTCTGAAAGGGTTAATGTTAAGAAAGTGTAAAGAATACCTCCTAACATCATGATGTAAGAGATAAAATGTGAGAGAGATTTGGAGGGAGATACAGCGTGGCTTCAGAGGAGTCACACAGACTGGTGTGAAGCTGTACATAGTTACAATGTAACAAAGGTTAATGTTCTAAGTACTCAAGACCAAGGAATCTCTCTAAACTGGACTAACTAAGTATATTAAGGTGACAGCATACCAACCAAATGTACAACATGGTGATCAGTGGTAAGATTGTGAACAACAATGGTTCTTATCATGCAACACCCAGGAGAAGAATTAGATTAGATTAGATTAGATTAGAGATACAGCACTGAAACAGGCCCTTCGGCCCACCGAGTCTGTGCCGAACATCAACCACCCATTTATACTAATCCTACACTAATCCCATATTCCCACCAAACATCCCCACCTGTCCCTATATTTCCCTACCACCTACCTATACTAGTGACAATTTATAATGGCCAATTTACCTATCAACCTGCAAGTCTTTTGGCTTGTGGGAGGAAACCGGAGCACCCGGAGAAAACCCACGCAGACACAGGGAGAACTTGCAAACTCCACACAGGCAGTACCCGGAATCGAACCCGGGTCCCTGGAGCTGTGAGGCTGCGGTGCTAACCACTGCGCCACTGTGCCGTTCAAAAGAGATTCACTAGGCTGATTTCTGGGATGAAGGGGTTGACTTATCAAGAACGGCTAAACAGATTAGGCCTTTATTCATTAGAATTTAGAAGAACGAGGGGTGATCTTATTGAACTGTACAAGATTGACGGGGCTTGACAGGGTAGATGTTGAGAAGATGTTTTCACTCGTGGGGGAATCTCGAACTAGGGGACATAGTTACAGAATAAGGGGACACTCTGTGAAGGAATTTCTTCTCTCAGAGGGTAGTGAATGTCTGGAATTCTCTACCTGAGAGATTTGTGGAGGCTAGATCACTGAAAGTATTTAGAGACTAGGTAGATAAGATTTTTTGAAATATCGGGGAGTTGAGGGCTATGAGGAGCTGGCACGAAAGGGGAGTTGCGGTCTGGGGCAGATCAACCAGAATCTTATTGAATGGTGGGGCAGGCTTGAGGGGCCGAATGGCCTACTCCTGCTCCTATTTCTTATGTTTTCTTATGTTCTTATTTCCCTAATGTCTTGCTGACCTAAACTAATGGTAGTCAAGGTAATAAAAACACCAAATGCTAGAAATACTCAACAGTTACTTTGAAGAGGGCTGACCGGAAAAAAGCGCTAAAACTGCAGAACTCGAGAAGAGGCTGTGAAAAAGCTCCAGAGCTGGTCCGTGGACGAAGGAAGCACGGGGAGTCGGGGAATCAACTTATCGAAATCCGGCCCAGCAATCACAGGCTTTGAGTCAGAGAACCAAGCAACGTTCGGGGATCTGGTGAGAAACCCTAAAAGAGGGTAAAAATTTGTTCCTAATGGCACTAGGCAGGCAGCAGCAGGAAAATCAAGTCTTTAGCAAGGGTGGATCAGAGGACCATTACACGTGATGACAGGAGTGATTGAAAATAAAGAAAAAAAATCCAAAGAGGCTGCAAATATTCAATATTTCAAGAGAAGGGAGTTAAAGGAGTATAGCAGAAACACTACAAAACTGTGTGCAAAACAGGGATGAAATAAATCCAAAGTCTAGCGGCGAGATTTCACAGGGCGAAATGATAGCCATAGCGAAAGTCAGTGCAGGACTGAAAAGCATGGGAAACTTCCAATACTGGAGGAAAAAATTCCAGAGACGTTTGGACACATGGGGCTGAATTTTACGCCGCCCAGCAGGCGGGATGGTGGCGTGGGGGCGGCGTAAAATTGAGCGGGAGGTTCCGGGAGGCCTACCCGCCCTGCTCCTGCCTCCGGTCGACTTTACGGCAGTCGGGCAGGGGGGAAGCAGTCAGCCCCCACCCGACGCCAATCAAGGCCCTTAAGTGGCCATTAAATGACCACTTAAGGGCCCTTGCTCGCCTTCACGGGTATTTTACCCATGGCAAGCGGGCGTGCTGGGGAGGTGAAAGGCCGCCCAGTGATAGCTGCCGGTCCTTCCATGGGCTGGATTGGGGGGGGGGGTGGGGGTGGAGTCATGGCAGTAGGGCACAGGGTGTCTGACCGAGGGCCGCCTCCGCTTCCCAACCCACCCCCAGGATCCAAGACACCCACTCCTCCCCACAAACGACCACTCCAGCCACACCAGGGAAGGACCGATCTCCCCGGTGAGGCATGCCCAACTTACCTTCCCTCATGGTCCATCTGGGCTGCTGGCACTAAGAACTGCCAGCCCGCTGATTGGCTGGCAGCTCACTGAAGCGGGACTTCCTCCCTCAGGCGGGTGGAAGTCCCACCTTGGGACAATTAAAGTCCGGGGACCCGTAAAATGCGGGACAGATCCCTGGGCTAGGCGGAAGCAGGTTCGCCACCGACTTTTACGTCGGTGGCGAATTCCCGTCTGCCTAAGATAAAATCCAGCCCATGGAAGGACCAAAACAAACTCAAAATTGGTCACTCTGGTGAAAAAGATTTCTGGATACAGAATTGCTTCCAAATTAGACAGCCATTCTGAAGCAGAGCAAGTTAACACATTGCTGTATTCCACTGGAGCAATACTGGTGATGTTATTGCAAGACAAGGCATTAGTGAGACATCAGCCAAATTTGATGAAGTTTTAAAAGCCTTTGCGAATTATTTCAACCTGCAGAGCAATAAGATTCTAGAAAGGGCAAGCTTTAACAGAGGGGTCCAGCAACCAGGTGAAACAGTTGACGCTTTTATTAATGACCTTTACAGACTAGCCGAAGGATGTGAATATGGAGACCTCAAAGCAGAATTCATAAGAGACTGCATTGTAGTAGGTATGACTGATGAATTCCTATCAGATTTATTGAAGACTAAAGAAGACTTTGCCTTGGGCAAAGCAATTCAGCTGGTTAGACAAGATGAGGTCTGGAAGAAAACAGAGCAATCCTGAGAGGTGAAGGAAGACCTTGGTTCAGGAAACCTCCAGCCACCATACAGTTCCTTATTCAGAGGGCTGTAAAATAAGTACCAGAAAAGAAGGGACACTGAGGGGGTGGAGGGGAAGCACAAGACGCCATGAAACCCTGCCAGTGATGTGGCGCCAAAAAGACTCACAGGCGCGAACAGTGTCCTACAAACAAAGCAGAACGCTTCCACAGCAAGAAAATAAGGCATTTTGGGAAAATGTGCCAAAGTAACATTTCTACTCCCACAAATTCAAAAGAAAAAGCATTCAAGCATAGAGTGGTTAGTGAAGATAAACAACCTCCATCAGGAGAGAAATCAAAAACCTTCCTTGGTGAGATCAATGATCCTAATCAGGCATTTTGGTCTGCAGATATAAATGTTAATGGACATATCACTCATTTTAAACTGGACACTGGAGCAAGTGTCTTATCAGACAAAGAGCTGTGATTATCAACACATTTCCTACAACCAACAGAAACCCAGTTACCGGAATAGCCATATAAATACTGTAGCTACAAGAGCAGGTCAGAGGCTAGGAATCCTGCGACACATAACTCACCTCCTGACTCCCCAAAGCCTGTCCACAATCTACAAGGCACAAGTCAGGAGTGTGATAGAATACCCTCCACTTGCCTGGATGGGTGCAGCTTGACGTCATCCAGGACAAAGCAGCCTGCCTGATTGGCACCCCAGTCACAAACATTCACTCCCTCCACCAGCACCGCACAGTGGCAGCAGTGTGTACCATCTACAACTTGCACTGCAGCAATGCACCTAGTCTTCATCGACAGCACCTTCCAAACCCGCGACCTCTAACAACTAGAAGGACAAGGGCAGCAGATGTATGGGAACATCATACCAGGTGTATGGGACGGCGCAGTGGTTAGCACCGCAGCCTCACAGCTCCAGCGACCCAGGTTCGGTTCTGGGTACTGCCTGTGCGGAGTTTGCAAGTTCTCCCTGTGACCACGTGGGTTTCCACCAGGTGCTCTGGTTTCCTCCCACAGCCAAAGACTTGCAGGTTGATAGGTAAATTAGCCATTGTAAATTGCACCTAGTGGAGGTAGGTGGTAGGAGAATGGTGGGGATGTGGTAGGGAATATGGGATTAATGTAGGATTAGTTTAAATGGGTGGTTGTTGGTCGGCACAGACTAGGTGGGCCTAAGGGCCTGTTTCAGTGCTCTCTATGACTCTATGACCGTCACCTGCAAGTTCCCCTCCAAGCCACACACCATCCTGACTTGGAACTATATTGCCGTTCCTTCACTGTCGCTGGCTCAAAATCCTGGAATTCTCTTCTTAACCGCAATGTGGGTGTACCTATCCCAAATGTACTGCAGCGGTTTAAGAAGGCAGCTCACCATCACCTTCTCAAGGGCAATAAATGCTGGCTTAGCCAGTGACACACACATCCCATGAACGAATAAAAGAAACATGGCCCAGAAGGAGTTGAACTGAAAGTTAAAGTGAAGCTACAGGCAACACTCCAGTACAAGGGAAAGTAGATATTGGAAACACTGTATCTTCCAAGGAATCAGGAATTCTCTTTCTTAAGTATTGACCTTCATCTTATCAAGAAAGTGGAAGAAGTTAAGCAACAAGAATCCAGGAGTCACTTCCAGAAAGCATTTACTGGTCTAGGGAGACTGAAGACCAACTATAGTATTAGGTTGTGAAAAGATGCTAAACCAATATGTCTTTTTATGTCTAGGAAGATACCAAACCCACTAATGAAGGCCATCCGAGTCAAGAAACAAGAGTTCAGTGAAAGACAACCAATCTTCTGCATCTGACAACATGATCAGGGAGAGTTGTGAAGCCTCCTGACAGATTGAATCTGTTATGTCAGAGACTTAGGGGGAGTTGGGGTTGTATGGAAAAATAAATATAAGTGAATGTATAAAAATATATATTTGGATAAAGATTTGGGGGGAGATGTAGTATAAGTGTCTGAAAGGGTTAATGTTGAGAAAGTGTAAAGAATACCTCCTACCATCATGATGTAAGAGATCACATGTGAGAGAGACTTGGAGGGAGATGGTGCGTAGCTTCAGAGAAATCAAACAGACTGGTGTGAAGCTGTACATAGTTATAATGTAATAAAAGGTTAATGTTCTAAGTAATCAAGACAAATGAATCTCTCAAAGCTAGACTAACTAAGTATATTAATGTGGCAGCATCCAAAACCAAACATACAACAGCCACCTCCCAGCAGAGTCAGGAAAGGTCATTTGCAGTGTCTGCTCTGGATTTGAGTCCAGGCCTCAAAGCTTAAAGGATAGTGTCTGTCCCACTGCACTTCCTGTCCTCATCAGGGAGACCTTTGTCCTCTCTATCTGAGCTGAATTTCAATCCAGGCCCTAGATTTAGGGTTACCTACTCTGGTTGGACTGAGTCCTGGAGGTTTCATCACATGAACTCCTTCCTCCAACCGCCCCAATCAGTCCTTTTTCCCATCTCCATTATTTCCCATTCCATTCACTTGAGAACATAATCCAGGCTGACATTCAAGTGCAGTACTGAGGGAGTGCTGTTCTGTGAGAGATACCCTCTTTTAGGTGAGACATTAAACTGAGACTCTGTCTGCCCTCTCAGGTGGATGGAAAAGATCCCTTGACACTATTTAGAGCAGGGAAGTTATCCCAGGTGCAGCGGCCAAAATTTATCCCTCAGCCAACAACTAAGACAAATGATCTCTTTTTATTTCATTGCTGTTTGTGAGAATCTTGCTGTGAGCAAATTAACTGCTGCATTTCCTGCATTAGAACAGCAACTATACTTCAAAAGTACATAACTGGCTGTAAAGTGCTTTCAGATAAAGCCCTAGTTAGACCACACCTAGAATACTGTGAGGGGTTCTGGGAACCACACCTTACTAAGGATATGTTAGCCTTGGATGCAGTGCAGTGTTACCAGAATGATGCCTGCACTCCAAGGATTAAATTACGAGGAGACATTACATAAAGTAGGATTGCATTTCCTGGAATTTAGAAGGTGATTTGATTGAAGTTTTCCAGTTATTAAAGGAACTGATTGGGTAGAATACGAGAAACTATTTCCGCTAAAGTCTAGGACTTGTGGTGGGGGGGGGGGGGGGGGGGGGAGCGGTGGCTGGGGGGGGTGGAGGGGGGAGCTGGGTAGAGGTTGTGGGGAGGGGAAAACAGGCACAGTCTAACAATTAGAGCCAGACCTTTCAGGAGTGAAATTAGGAAACACTTCTTGACTCAAAGCGTGCTGGAAGTTTGGAATTCTCTTCTGCAAATGGCAATTGTTACATTTAAATCTGAGATTGATAGGTTTTTGTTAATCAAAGATATCAAGGAGTTTGAGGAAAAAGTGGGAGTTAGGTTGTAGGTCAGCCAAGATCTCCTTGAATGGCAGCACTGGCTCAGGGGCTACTCCTGTTCTTATGTTCCTAGGGATGTTCTGAGGTCATAAATGACTCTATAGAAATGCAAGTCCTTTCTTCTTTTTCTTTTAGAACTACTAAAAGAAAATGTTCAAAGCAAATTTAAAAAAACAACACAATTTTTTAATGGCCTTATGATTTTCCATCCTGGCAGTATCCAGGAAATTAATCTTTATTTCCTAAAGATTCCAGGACAATACTGGAGGATTGGCAATCCTAGGATGCAGATGTAAGGTCAGTCAGCTGGCATTACCTTTTCAAACCCCACACTTTCTCACCAGTGTGTGCATCTCTAAAGCAATCTCTTATCTCAGAAGAACATTCTGCTTTTTCTTTCAAGCTTCACATTACTGTTTTATTTTGGTTTATGCTTTTGTGAAGTACTTCCTTTCATGTGCAGAGGCACAAATCTCACACAATCACAGCAAAATAACACTCCTGCTCCCATAGCAACAACAGCCTAAATGGTTTAACCTCTTCCCCTCCAGGTAAATCACTCTAAATTCAGAGAGTGAAAGCAGAGTAGTGATGAAAAAGCCTCTCCATACATAATGATTTTATAGTTACTTGTGTGGTTAAGGAAAGCCAAACATGATCAGTGATTTTATAGAACTCCTCAAATTAAAAATGATTAAAAAAAATCTCCAGTTTATGCTGAGAAGGAAATTCCTGGGGGATGAGGAAAAAATGAAGTAAGTAATTCTGTACCTTTTGTTCAAGATACTCTCTCATTTTCTGTAAAAGAAAATAGAAAAATATTTAGTGGTAACACTCAGCAGGTTAGACAACATGCGAGAAAAAAGTATCCTAGTCTTGAGGAAGCTCTGATGCTTTGAAACGTTGAATGCTGTTTTTCCAGGGATGCTGCCTGACCTGCTGACAGTTTTCAATTATTTTCTTTTTACCTTTGGATTTCCTGCAGTCGTGGTATTTTGGGGGGTTTTCTCACAAAAAAGATTTGTTAATGCTTTGAAAAATTTCCCACCCCTAATGGAGCCTCTTCAGGCCTACTCTGATAATGGTCACATAGGCGGGAGGAGTAAGCAGGAGCAGGCTATGAGGGCTGTGAGACTGCTGGATTCCCAGGATTAGGTTACTCCACTCAAGATCTCAGGATCATGAAGGGCATGGCCTCCAACGATTTGAGCAAAGCCAGTCTGAGCTCTCGTACATTAATTCTTGTTCCAGGGTAAGGTCCTTCAGTTACGTGGATAGATTGGAGAAACTGGGATTATTCTCCTTAAAGAGAGGTTGAAAGAAGATTTGATAAAGGTGTTCAAAATCATGAGGGGTCTAGTCAGATTAGATAGGAAGAAATTGTTCCCATTGGCGGAAGAGTCCAGAATCAGAGGACACCAATTTAATGTGAATAGCAAAACAACCAACAGTGACATGAGGAAAAACCTTTTTACATCACGATTGGTCAGGATCTGGAATGCACTGCCTGAATGTTGATGGCTTTTAAAAGGGAATTGAATAAGCACATGAAAAGAAACAAATTGCAGGGATACAGGGAAAGGGCGGGCGAGTGGGACTAGCTATGTTGCTGTTGCAGAGAGCTGACGCAGACACGACGGGCCAAATGGCCTCCTTATGTGCTGTAACCATTCTATGATTCTATTGGATGTGGGTGTTGCTGGCAAGGCTGGCATTTATTGTAGTTGAACTGTTTTAACTACTGTGTGGTTACTCCCACAGTGCTGTTAGGGAGGGAGTTCCAGGATTGTGATCTAGCAATGATGAAGGAATGGTGATATACTTCTGAATTAGAATGCTGTGACTTGAAGGGGAACTTGGAGATGATGGTGTTCTCATGTGCCTGCTGACCTTGTGACTCCTTGGTCCTTGCGAAATACTGCCACATCCCCAACCCTCCTTTCCTCTCCAAAATTCTTGAACATGTTGTCACCTCCCAAATCAGTGCCTATCTTTCCTGGAGCTCCTTGTTTGAATCTCTCCAATCTGATTTCTGCACCTGCCACAGGACTGAAATGGCCCTTATCAAAGTCACAAATGATATCCTATGTGACTGTGGCAAAGGTAAACTTTCCCTCCTCATCTTTCTCAACCTGTTTGCAGCCTTTGACACAGTTGACCACACCATGTTCCACCAAAGCCTCTACACGGAGAATCTCCTGCAGTGGTTTCCCTTTCTGCTCCCACACACTTACCTCTGGAGTCCCACAGCAATCTATTCTTGGCCCCCTCCTATTTCTGATCTACCTGCTACCCTTGATGACATAATCTAAAAACACAAAGTCAGGTTCCATGTAGGCTGACGCCTTCCAGCTCTGCCTCACCACCACCTCTCTTGACCCTTTCACTGCATCTGATTTGTTGAACTGCTTGTCCTACATCCAGTACTGGATGAGCAGAAATTTCCTCCAATTAAGTATTGAGAAGATAAAAGCCTTTTTAAAAATTCATTCACAGGATGCAGGTGTCACTGGTAAGGCCAATATTTATTTCCCATCCCTAATTGCCCTTGAAAAGATAGTGGTGAGCCTCCTTCTTGAATACAACTTAGTGGCTTACTAGGAGAGTTAAGAGTCAACCACATGGCCATGGGTCTGGAGTCACATATAGGCCAGACAGGTAAGGATAGCAGATTTCCTTCCTTAAAGAATATTAGTGAACCAGATGGGTTTTCATGGTCACCATTACTGGTACTAGTGTTTTATTCCAGATTTACTTAATTAATTAATTGAATTTGAATTTCCCAGCTGCTGTGGTGGGATTTGAACTCACATCTCCAGATCATTAGTCAGGCCTCTGGATTACTATTCCAGTAACGTAACCCCTATGCTACCGTATCCCAATCACTGCCAGAAACTCAGTTTCTGAGGTACTGTCCTCTCCATCACTAAGATCGCCTACTTCCACCTCTGTAGCATTGCCTGGCTTCACCCCTGCCTCAGCTCATTTGCTGCAGAAACCGTCATCCATGCCTTTGTTATCTCTATCTGGCTCGACTATTCCAATACTCTCCTGGCCAGCCACCCACCTTGTACCCTCAGTAATTTTGAACTCATCCTGCTGAGGGTTAACCTATTTCATGACCCACTCACCCCTCCCAGGGGTGACCCTGTGGACCCTGCCAGTGGATCAGCTCTCACCACCCCTCTCTGTATCTCCTTTCAGAATATTCGTTCACTTGCATCAACATCATGGCCTTGACAGAAACCTGGCCAAGGGGTGATGACACCTTTAACCTGAATGAAGCATCCCCACCTGGCTATACCTTGCACCACTTGCCGGCCCAAACTGTTGCAGTGGTGGTGTAATCCTTATCACCAAAGCGTTTTGTGATAGTAATACCATTGAATGTCAAGGGGATACGGTCAGACTCTCTCTTGTTAAAGATCATCATTGCCTGGCATTTATGTGGCATGAATGTGCGTGAGGTATTTCACATAAAACAGCTAAAAATGCCCACAAATGTTTTAGTGTCTATATTTTTTTACTATAAATTGTGCAGTACTTTGAAATTCAAAATATAATATTCTTCCTCTGGTCCCTGCGGGCACTATCCCTCCCATCTCAGCTAGTTTCACTACTGCGTGAAGATAAAGTCGCAATGGAATTTGCACTAATTCCTGAGATTTACTATTATTGTTGGCAAGTGTGTGAAGGATTCTTAAAATAATACTGAGTGATGTCGGTGCACAAAATGGGCCCAAGCCCTTATCTGATTTAAATCATCAACAATTACTGCAGTCGGCAATCAGTGAAGTCATTCTGGGTTCAGTGATACCGGGCAATCTGTGGCTTCACCTTATCTTTGGAACTTTTCATGGTTTGACCATGAAGCAGTCTTCAATCAAAGGTCTTTGTTAACTTGCACAAAATCTGGAGCTGCAGACAGTGATCGTAGTACAGAAAGTTGAATAAACAATTCAGTCAGTTTGTGTCCATCAGCGGGGTTAGTATTCGGCAGAGCTATTGGATAGTCTCCTAATAAGAGTTTTGGTTTGTATTACAATTGAGTCCACTGTTATGAAAGTTAACTGCTGGACTTTTTTTTAAAAAAGGGTCACTGGAAGGACTCTGTTTAAAAACATTTACTGGATGTCACATGTCTTTAGCTAAGTAAACAACGGGTGCCTTCTGACTATGGGAGTTGTTTACAAGAGAAGTGACATGTCAAGATTTATGATGCTCAAGAGTGGGTTTCATTTTTGAATACTGTTTTGAGTCCATTGGGTTTGTAGCCTGCTGAAACACCCAGCTCATCTTTCCTCCACCTCTCTGAGAAAGCCTGCAAAAAAATCCAGTGTGTGATAGTTGTAATGCCTGATGTTGCATTTCACCTGAGAAGCTTCTGGAAGACTTCCTCTCGACATCTCCTGAAAGAACTGCTTCTGAAAAGATCCCTGTGACTCATCTACGTGTACTTGGATGCCAGACTGTATGCCATCTGGAGCATAACATATCTTATCCTTTGTCTTCAAGAATTAACAAGTACTTTGGCCAAAGCATCTTTGTTTTTCCTTTAACTGGTGTGTGTGTGTATGTTGGGTATTTAGAAGGGAATATATATATTTACTATCATATTTCAAATTGTGTGTTAAAGCTTTGCATCTTTATTGACTAGTTCTTGTTTTATAATAAATTAATACTTCTGTTGTTTATTAAAGAAACCTGGTTGGTAGATTTTATTATGAAATAAAAAAAGAGTATATAATTGGCCTTATCAGTAACTGGGTACACATTTAAATATATGTTGTGACCTGTGGAGAAGTTGAACTAGAGAAAGACAGTGCACTCCTCCCACCTTGGTCATAACACTACTTCAATAATTAATTGATAAAAGAAAAGAAAATCCCCATGCACAAATCCCTTTTCTGTCTTTCCACCAGTTAGAAACATTGGAATGTCAGAACGAGAGTAGGTCATTCAACCCTTTGAGCCTGTTGCTGAGAAGTTACTCTGTGCAGAGGTTGAGGGAGGAAGCAGTGAAGATAACTTGGTGAGAAATTTTTTTTGGTACTTGGGCGGGTGGTGGAGAACAAGGATTTTGAATGAAAGGTAAGAGGGCTGGAAAAAGGTGAGATGCTCAAAGAAGAGAAAGTGCCAGAGGAGTAGGGAGTCAGGACAAGTCGTGGTTGGTGTTAAGAGCCACACTGCCACCATAACGGTCTGCGTGGGGCAAGTGGTGGAAGGTATAGATAGGTAGGGAGGCTTCATTTAGGGAAAGGTGTCATGATCCCTCAGACAGATTTCCATCAAGGCCATAATGTTGATACAATCATCCATAAAAAAACCCTTGGATGACAAAAGCCTTGTCAGAAGTGAATGGACATTCTGCAGGGACATGCGGAGAGCGACAGCAATGACTGATCTGCTGGTAGAGTCCATAGGGTCAGCATTGGAAAGGTTGAGTGGAAGGGGAAGGGGATTTGCAAAATTACCCCCCCCCCCCCCCCCCCACCCCAGTGAGCATGGTGGGCAGGAAAGTTGGTGAGAGAGTAGGATGGGACACTTGGGTCTGCTGCTTGTAAAAAGGCAGCAATGAGTGGGGCTGGGGTGTGACGTATCTTCCGGCAGCATGAACAAGTATTCCTGGCTGGGGGCAGGCAGCCATGTGGGTGCCAACAGCATCATCAGTGGATGCTGCATTGGAGAAAACTCCACTGTACTCCCCAACACCTTCCTGCACATACTGAGCGTCCCAGTGGGCTATGCCACCATGATGTTCGGGACAGTCCCATCCCTGTCTGAGATCCACCAGCTGCGGCTGCTGGACATCAATTTCCGAGAGGCCGCCAGATACCTGGGCCTGAAGATCTCCGAGAATCTTTTCTCTCGCGGTGGGAAAGCTCGCCCCAGCCTCTGGAATGCCGGGATCTTCCCCGCCCCAAGCACAAGGGCTAAAGACTCGGTCGCAGCGGTCCTGGAGATGTTTGAAGCCCTGAAGGGAAAATTGGCCCCTCAGTTAGAGGATGATGTTCAATTGCTCTCCATCGAAGAAATACTCCAATGCAAGGACATAATGCGCATGCTGAGTTTCAGAAAGCAGCTCACTGAAGAAGTCAGTTAGAGAAGACAAGTGGAGAAAAAATAAACTGAACACCTTATAGTTCATTTATATACAGATTTTTTTTATCATGTCACTAAATAGGAAGCAAGTTACACATGATTTACTTCTATCATACTAGGATTACAGAACTAGTAGATGTAGAGAAGATGTTTCCACTTTTGGGGGACGCCAAAACTAGGAGCCATATGTATAAGATATAAATCCAATAGGGAATACAGGAGATACTTCTTTACCTGGAGAGTAGTGAGAATGTGGAACTCAGTACTGCAGGGAGTGGTTGAGATGAATAGTACAGATGCATTTAAAGGGAAGCTGGATGAATGCATAAGGGAGTGCCTTGATGGGCTCTTCAGAAGATGCCATGAGAGGCATAGATGGAAGCTGTAGGATTATTTAAGAGGGAGTCAAGCCTGGGATAGGGACAGGAGAGTAGGAAGATTGAGAAGTGCTAAATTTAGGTAAGCAGGTTGTGTCCCTGTGGGGAAGGAGTCTTCACTCCATTGCAGGTGAACTCAAGCAAGTGAATATCTCAGTAATTTGGTTTGGAAGTAGCGTGATGGATTTCCACATGTATCAAACACCCAGCTGATCATAAGCAAGCATCAAACTGACAAACCTGAAGGGTCGTGAATGCCACCATTCCCTCCTGCTAACTGAAGAGTCTTAGCTTGCAGCTCCTGCCTGTCTGCAGCGGCTTGGTCTTTGCTCACAGACCTCTGACTCAACGTTTGACGTCCCAACTAAGGTAACTAATTAGTGTTACCATGGGAACTGGAAGCTAAAGTTAATAGTCATGTTATGAAAGTGTTTACATTTTTTGTTAAATATTTTTTGAGGACATATATTTAAAGTGTGGAAATGGATTCATTTTGGAAGACTGAAGATTTCATAGATGCTGGACTTTGTTTTTTGTTGTAAGCTCACTGAAAGGATACTGAGAGGTCTCGTTTGAAAACAACCTTTACTGGATATCACATGCCTTAAGCTCAATAAACAACAGAAACCTTGGTGACTTGGAGGAGATATTTACAGAGAAGTGACATGTCAAGATTTATGAGGGTCAGGAGGTGGTTTTGCTTCTGAGATATTGTTTTGGTTCAGTTGGGGTGTGGTTGGTTTTGTAGCCTGCTGAAAGGAAACCCCCAGCTCATCTTTACTGCACCTTTCTAAGAGATCTTGAGAAATCCAGTGTGTCAGCTCCTCTTTCTTAGCCTCTTTGAAAAATCCTGCAAATCCAGAGTTTTTAAAATTCTGTCATGGATGTGGGCATCACTGGCAAGGCCAGCATTTATTGCCCTTCTTGCCCTTGACAACTGAGTGGCTGACTAAGCCATTTCAGAGGGTAGTTAAGAGTCAACCATATTGCTGTGGGTCTGGAGTCACATGTAGGCCAAAGCAGGTAAGGACAGCAGGTTTCCTTCCCTAAAGGATGTTCGTGAACCAGATGGGTTTTTACAACAATGGTTTCACGGTCACCATTAGACTTGCTTTTAATTCCAGATTTATTAATTGAATTCAAATTTCACCATCTGCCATGGTGGGATTTGAACCCATGTCCCCAGAGCATTAGCCAAGGACTCTGGATTACTAGTCCAGTGATATTATCACTACGCCACCACCTCCCCTCCAGAGTGTGATAACTGAAACCCCTGATGCCATATTTCTCCTGGAAAGCATACCAGACTATTTCTCGGCATCTCCAGAACAAACTGCTTCTGAAAAGATCCTAATAGCCCGTCTCCGTATACCTGGACGCCAGACCAAAAAGGAGAAATGACATACTTCCATATCTTCTCTTTTTTTCTTCAAGAATTAGCACGTATTTGGCCAAAGTATTCCTTTTTTTGTCTTTTTTTGTAAAAGACCTCTGCAGAGTGAATTTTTTTTCCCCAGTGTGGATGTGAGTCTGTGTAAGGTATTTAAAAAGGGAACTTGCATATTTCAATCTGTGTGTTAATGCTTTGCTTCATTACGGGATCAGTGTTGTTTCATAAGAAACTGATAATTTTGTTGTTTATTAAAGAAACCTGGTTGGTGTATTTTATTCTGGGATAAAGAGTAGAGTATATGACCGACTGTATCGGCAACTGGGTAAACATTTAAAATATATATTGTGACCTGTGGAGAAGTGGAACAAGAAAAGACAGTGCACTCCTCCCACCTCGGTCGTAACATATAATTGGGGGTGACCAGTGCAATTGTAAGTGGGGTAATAATAATTGAAAAGGGAATAGGAAAGCACCACATTTCTTGAGCATTAGAGTAAAGTTTACACTATCAGAATTTTTGTCAGTTGCTACAACCTTTCTGGGGAAGGAGGATTTATCCCTGAGTGATTTGACCAACTTAACTGAGGTTAGGCTAAAGGAATTGGCAGAAATGTTGGCATTAGAATTAAAACTGGGAGCTAAGAAAGCAGACATAATTGAAGTAATAGCACAGCATTTGAAATTGGAAGAAGAAAAATGATCTGATCAGGGTCGGCATTGTCACGCAGGATGCCTTTGATTCATTCCATGAGCTGCCTCTGTTGGAGATGAAACTATCTGTCTCCTCTCTGCATGTCTTTCCATTTTAAAAGCTCTACCTCTTAAAAATGAGTCCATGCTTCCTGCAGAAGCTGATTGTGTGTCTCAACATGCAGATGGAGTGCTGATGGAGGCAATTAACTGCAGCGTTCAGTAATAAGAATTATTTCCTCAATCTTTGTTATCATATCTGCAAGTAACATCACAGCCTTCCTATCAGAACTACCGACAGCTGTGGTTGATAAAGACAAGGGGTTTCAATGAGCTTGCATTTCGCTGGAGGCTTTGGCAGAGGTTAACCTGCAGGTCCATTTAACACGATCAATAAGGGCATCAGATAGACCAGCAGTTAAGCTGTGGAAGAGGTCACTTTGTCAGCAGGATTGCTCACAGGGCATCAGCTCCAAGCGTTTGGAGAAGGTGCGCTGTGGGGAATGAGTTCCTGTATACGGAGTTAGGAAACACGCTGCAACGACAGAGCCCAAAACTGCTTCAGGTTCTCCGACTCCCACACAGTTCAACTGTTTGGCTTCTGACCAAGAAGGTGCCTGGAATCACAGCTGACAGTTAGCCAGCTCTGCTCAAACTGGGACTGAGTGATTGAGCTTTCAGTTTCTCACTTCAGAGGACCGAGAATACCCTGGGCCATCAAACCCCTCTCAACTACGATACAACTGATGGAGATACACTCGTATTACCACTCTCCCACCACTCCTCACAACTATGATACAACAGGTGAAGGTACAGTTGAACCAGCATCTCCACCAACCAGCTCCCTGGGACCAAAAGTTGAAACCCATTACTAGGGCTGGTATTCCGGTGGGAAATCCTTAGAATGGAGGAAGAGGGTCTTGTAATAGCCTCCTCATCCTTCAATTTGGACCATGCGCCTGTCTTTGTAGACTTTTGTCTCAGCTCCAGCCTCCAAAGCCTGAGCTACCTGCTTCCCTGAGGCTCTGTGATCCTGTTAACTGTCCTCTCACCTCTTTGGGTGGTCCTGCTGCAGCCCCACTCTGGATGGGCTCTGGAGATTAGCATTGACAGGGACTTCCAGAGCATCACATCTGTCCTGCACTCGGTTTTCGCACTGAGTGCTGAGGTGCTGTCCCGGGACAGTTGTCTTTTCTCCATGGATCAGGCACATGCTGTCCTCCCTCAGGATAATAGCTTGCCTGCTCTCCCTGCCACCCACTCTACCAGTGCCCTTGTTAGTGGCACACTGCCAGCTGGGCCAGACTGCTTGGATCCACGCTGAGATGATGCAGTCTGCAGCTGGGGCCTCTATGCCCAGCGTTGCTCAAGGTCAGCCACCACAACCATCTGAAGACTCCTCAATGGAAGCTCAGCCATTGGTGGGCACTCCACTTGCAGGCAGGAATCTCATTGGGAGCCTGTCACAAATGCCTAATGACCCTTGTCCCAGGAAACTGGACAGGGGTCATGACGGAATCAGAGCCTCAACCCCGAAGGAGCAGTAAAAGGAGAATCCAACTCAGACTGCCTGGGGATGATAGCGATACAGTTGGGCCTGATGAGCCACCAGAAATGATAGATGTGATTTCATTTTTCCATTTAATTAAAAAAGATCACCTCTCACATCGCAGCACTCCCTTACTACTCCACGGAATGCTGTAAATTCGATGATTAAATGACTTGATAGTTTCACTCTATCTATCCTATTTCCTCTGGTGGGAAAGTCCAGAACAAAGGGGCATGACATTAAAATTAGAGTTATGCCCTTCAGGGTTGATGCCAGGAAGCACTTCTTCACACAAAGGGTAGTAGAAATCTGGAACTCTCTTCCCCTTAATGCTGTTGAAGCTGGGAATCAATTGAAAATTTCAGAACTGAGATTGATAGATTTTAATTAGGCAAGGATATTAAGGGTTCCAGAACCAAGGCAGGTAAATAGAGTTAAGATACAGATCAGCCAACATCTAATTGAACGGCGAAACTGACTCGAAGGTCAGATTCCTGGAACTTCCTCCCTGTGGAATACCTTCATCACATGGACTGCAGTGGTTCAAGGAGAAGGCTCACCATCACCTTTCCATGGCAATTAGGGATAGGCAATAAAATGTCCACCTTGCCAGCAGCACCCACATCCCAAGAATGTTTTGTTAAAGTACAATGAAAATGGTGCTGTCAGGCACTGAGCCAATTTAAAACACAACATTTGTGGTCTGGGCTCCCGGTTTGCTTTGCAAGTAGGAATTCTGGACTTGTGATCCAAGAAAATTCCTGATGACAGCTCAGGGACAGCTGTAAATTCAGAGCTGCAACTGCAGCATAACAAACAATTAACACCAGCAGCATCCATTTGGTCTCACTCCGTCCATCTCACTTTAAACTTTACTATGCGATTGTTTCCCGGATCAAACGTTCAAGATTTTAACAGCTGCAGCCCTCGGAGAAAGGTGAGGCATCTTTCATGCAAAGCTCAGTATTCCTGAGCTCAAAGAAATCTAAATGATTGACATGCAATCTTTTAGGGAATAAATAACCCTCTAATATTGTAAAAATAGCTATGCTGTTATTAAACTCCAGACCTAAAACACCCACTTTATGTTGCATATTTACTGTAGCTACTGGTCTCAGATCAGTAACTAAAATTTCGTTCCAAGCAGTTAGCATCCTGTTTAGAAGCCTGGCCTGAAGCCCACATTCACTGGTCTACTATGTAACCATCAGTTAAAGGTGAGACTTCAGCTATGTGCAGAAACAAGAGAAGCTGGGATTGTTTTCCATAGAAAAGAAGATTTAGGGTAGATTTAATCAAAAGAAAAAAGAAAGATTTGCACTTGTCCAGTGCCTTCCATGACCACCAGAAGTCTCAAAGTGCTTTACAGCCAATGAAGTACTTTTGAAGCGTAGTCACTGTTGTAATGAAGGAAATATGGCAGCTAATTTGCACTCAGCAAGCTCCCTCACATAGCAATTTGGCAATGATCAGATAATCTGTTCTTGTGATGTTGATTAAGGGATAAATATTGGCCAGGACACTGGGATAACTAAAATAAAAACAGAAAATGCTGGAAATACTCAGCAGGTCTGGCAGCATCTGTGGGGAGAGAAACAGAGTTAATGTTTCATGTCTGTGACCTTTCATCAGAGCTGGGAGAAGCTAGAAATGTAATAGGTTTTGAGCGCGTGAAAGGGGGGAGGGTAGGAAGAAGAACAAAAGGCAAGGTCTGTGATAGGGTGGAGGGCAGGGGAGATTAAATGACAAGATTTCATGTTGCAAGGTCAAAGGGAGTGGCAATGGGACAAGTAAATAAAAAAAATGTGTCTAGAGGAGGTGTGAATGGCAGGTTGGCTGCTGTTCTAATGCAAAGTGAAGAAAACAAGAGAGAAACAAGAGAAAGAAAAAAAAACAGCAAGGAAACATGAAAGAAAATTGGGACAGATATTACGATCTAAAATTGCTGACCTCAATATTGAGTCCAGATGGCTGTATAAAGTGCCCAGTCTAAAGATGAAATGCTGTTCCTCAAGCTTCCGTGAAACTTATTGCAACACTGTCACAAGCCAAGGTCAGAAAATTCACATTGGGAGCAAGGTGGAGAATTAAAATGACAGGCAACAGGAAGCTCAGGGTCATGCTTGTGGAATGAATGGAGGTGTTCCGCAAAGCGGTCACCCAGTCTGCGTTTGGTCTCCCCACTGTCGAAAAGACCACACCATGAGCAGAGAATACAGTTAAATCACTGGTTCACCTGGAAGGAGTGTTTTGGGCCTTGGACGATGAGAAGAGAGGAGGTAAAAGGGCAGGTGTCACATCTCCTGCACATGCATGGAAAAGTGCTGTAGGAAAGGGAGGGGTGTTGGGGTGACTGAGGAGTGGACCAGAGTGTTGCAGAAGGAACGGTTCTTTCAGAATGCTGAAAGGGGCATTGAGGGAAAGATGTGTTTAGTGATGCACCTCATTGAAGGTGAACTGACTGTAACTATGCACTGCACAGAGCACCCCTGTGAACTGACTGTAGTCAACCAGGCTGCTTTGTCTTGGATGATGTCAACCATCTTGAGTCTTGTTGGAGCTGCACTCATTCAGGCAAGTGGAGAGTATTCCATAATACTCCTGACTTCTGACTTGTGCCTTGTAGCTGGTGGAAAGGTTTTGGGGAGTCAGGAAGTGAGTTACTCACCACAGATTTCCCAGCCTCTGACCTGCTCTTTTTCTCGAGGGGGCCTTTATTCCCCTTTATATACATTTTATAAAAAGAACTTTATTTAAAAGCAGATAAATAAACAAAAACTCAAATTAAAATGCAATCCTCTGCATCTATGATACACTCCAGCCCCTATGGCGCCCACCGGTCACGGAAGGCCTCAAGCGAACCGGCAGATGCCGCATGCTCCTTCTCCAGGGACACCCGGACAGGAACATAACCTCAGAAGAGGGGCTCTGAACTGCTCTTGTAGCCACAGTATTTATGCGTCTGGTCCAGTTAAATTTCTGGTCAATGGCGACTTCCAGGATATTAATGGTGGGGGATTCGATGACCGCAATGCCATTGAATGTCAACGACATGTGTTTGGACTCTCCCTTGTTGGAGATGGTTATTTTGTCACTTGTATGGTTCGAACATTACTTGCACTAAGCACTCACTAGACCACAGCTTCCATTGATTTAAGTCAAAACAATATCTTGTTTTCAATCACAAGCACAATGCCTTAAGCTGGTCTCAATTAGTCCTCTTGCACCAGTGTCTGATTGATGTAGTAAGTTCAGTGGATGGTCACTTATATCACGCTAAACATATTACATCCAGAGAGAGAACATCTGCTTTTGAAGATTTGTTTATCAAGGTGTGCTACAAAGACTTGTCTCTTCCTGTCATAATGTAGAAACCAGTTCCACTAGAAATACTGACTGAACTCGATATGGCATTCAAATGGGACCAGGTGATATGGGCCTGCCCATCACATCATGTGTGTAAGAGTTTTCACCATTACCTTAGTGATTTAAATTAATTATCATTGTTGATAATTACATTGACTAATAGTAATTGCATTTACATAGCACCTTTCATAAGCTCAGGGTATCCCAAAGTACTTTACAGGTAATGAAATATTTTTGAAGCGTAATCACTGTTGTAATGTAAGAAACGCAGCAGCCAATTTGTACACAGCCAGCTCACACAAACAGCAATGTGATAATTACCAGATTTATTTTTAGTGATGCTGGTTAAGGGATAAATATTGGCCATGACAATAGGGAGAACTCCCCTGCTCTTGTTCATAAGGTGCTATTAGATCTTTTACGTCCAGGGCAGAAAAGGACTCGGTTTAATGTCTCATCAGAAAGACAGCACCTCTAACAGTGCAGGACTCCTTCAGTACTGCATTGGTGCATTGGTGCACTGGCCTAAGTTCTGTGCTGACGTCTCTGGAGGGGAGTTGAACCCACAACATTCTGACTCGGAGGCAAAAGTGCCACCAACTGAGCCATGGCTGACACTTTAACCTTATTGGAGCATTCCTACCGTCACCCTAGGAATCCTACCTGGGATGTTATTGTTTGTTTGTCTCTGAGCAGTGCGCACCCTCTGAGTGTACAGGAAGGGCCTGACTTTACACCAGGAGCTATTAATGGATGATGCCTGAAATTCCTCTGTCCGCAATTTGAAGAGGTCTAACATGCTTCAAATAAAAAGGTTAACATGTCTACTTATCTTAACCATATGAAGCCACTTTGTGGCACTGCCCTTTAATATGTCATGATGTCATTTGAGGGACTGGATTCATGAAAACACAATTGTATTTCATCAGGTGAAATGGAAGCTTTTGATCTTTTTCCCTCTACTGTGTAAAGTGTTTCCTAATTGTTCTTGCCACTCGAGCAGGACGAAGTAGAAAAGATCTCAGTGTTGTTGTTCTTTTTGATTCTCTATTGCAGAAGCAAGGTAGCAAATAAAGCTGGATTATGCATCCAACGAGCTGTGTGTGGCATGCTGCTGACCTGCAATGGGTGAGTGAATCCTCAAGAGGCAGATCCTTCCTCCTCCCTCTTCAGGCTCCGCTTGATTTCACTGATAAGAGGCTTCTCAATATCTGCTTACTTAGTCCCGACTATTAACACAACCACATCAAAGGGTAGGTTGGATCAAAAGATGGGGTAGGAGCAGACTACTGTCCGCCAACTTCCCATCCTCCACTCGCTGCATGTTGCCGCCTGTGTAAAGCCTTTCATCCTGTAGCATGCGAGGGAGCACAGGTGGTGTTCGATTTGTATCTCGATAAATCACATAAGCTCAGACATTCTTGGACCTTCCCTCGGGGATTTGCAACAACAACAACATGCTTTTGAACTGGGAGATTAAAAGGACAGGCTAGAAATCTGAATTAAAAGGAGATTGTGCTGGGGAAACAAAAATTTCTGTCTGCACTGCGTGTGCAAGTAATCCCGTGTAATAGTCAGCCCACCCATTATAGAACCTGTCCAAGTTTAATGGAGTGATATCAGGCGGGTTCTATAATGGGTGGGCAGTCTGCATTAGCCTCTCCCATGGATGCTGCGATTGTTGTCTTCTGGTACTTACATATTGTCAGGAAAACCCTAAATGCCAAATGGGAAATATTAATTTCATTGGTTGGAAACTTACATTAGACTTTTCATGGGAAAAAACCCTACGGTAACTTTAAAAAAAAACAGCAGCCAAGATGGACACTGCCATTTACATCTGAAATACCAGGAGATTGAACTGGAGACAAAAAGTCCAACAAGAAGCCCAGCCAGAACAAAGTTTTGGTTAACTGAGTAGATTAGCCAGATCACCCTCGTTAACGGGACCTTCCAAACCATCTCGAGGTATTCATAAATGGAGACTTCCCTCCAGTGGGTAAACACTACCAACCCCACCTAAGAGAAGTTTTGGGTTTTAGACTTTGGATCTCTTTTTTTAAAAAAGGGGAGTGAACGAACCATGTAATCATCTGTTCATCTCTGAAAAAACTGGATGTTTTGTCACACTGACAAGCAGACAGGCAGTAACTGAGTGCACAGCAGCACAGAAGGCTGCTGCTCCCTGTCTCCCTCTCTCTCTGCTTTATCTCTCCCCAGACAACATCAAGTTTGAAAACCGTCTGCAACTGGGGGACCCTCCAAGCCTACAGGCCACTACAGCCAGCAACCAGGGGACCACAGCCAACTAGAAATTATGCCTCCAAGAAAACCTTGAGCAAAGCAAGCCAGCCAAAGTGTCTTTGACCAGCGAGGACTTCAAGAATACAGCTTCAGCCAAAGGGTACTGGATCATCCACTTCACAGAGTGTATTCAAGTTTCATTTATTCTGGACTTTACTCCAACCATCAAATCTATTGCTCCCTCCTATAATCCATTTGTGTGTGTGTGATTCTTGTATGAATGTGTCTGTGAATGTGTAGCGTTGTTTTTAATATTTTTCAATCACTTCAAAATAAGGGGTCACCCATTTAAGGCAGAGATGAGGAGAAATCTTTTCTCTCATAGGGTCGTGAGTCTTTGGAATTCTCTTCCTCAAAAGGCAGTGGAAGCAGAGTCTTTGAATATTTTTAAGGCAGTGATAGATAGATTCTTGAGAAGCAAGGGAGTGGAAGGTTATCGGGGGTAGGTGGAAATGTGGAGTAATCAGTTCAGCCATGAACTTATTGAATGCGGAGCAGGCTCGAAGGGCCGAGTGGCCTACTCCTGCTCCTAATTCGTCTGGTCATATGTACGTTCATATGTTCGTATTAGTGTGTTGAGTAGAATAAACTTACCTTTTTCTTGTTTAAATTCAAGAAAACCTGTCCGATTTGTTCTTTCACAATCTCAGTAAAGGAAAAAGGTAAAACACTCACGGAGGTGGTAAGCACAACTGCTGTTTAAAAGGAATAAACCCTGTTGCGGTCAAATAAGAGGAAGGGGCAAGAGGGAAGCCAGAGACCTCCTCCTCACTTGGCCCTAACACTATTGCTAACTGAATACTAGATGGCCCCCTGATGGGACTAAGCTTGTGGTAAATTACACTCCAAGGTCTTTCTTGTTTTTATATGCTTTGGCAGAATATTCCAGGGGGCCTTCAGATAAAAGGAGCTGATCATTATCACACCAATTCGAGTGTCTCTTCGGTCATAACACCACTAGGTCTGCGGCATCACATTGGAGAATTGCTTTGAATGGTTACAACGATGCCTGTCAGGGCTTGAATGACCTCGATTGATTTGTTACCATTCAGTGTGCATCCTCACCAATCAGTCGCCATCAGGCACCGTACAACAACAACTTACATTTACATAGCAGCCTTAATGTAGTAAAAACATCCCAAGATGTTTCACAGGAGCGTAACCAGACAAAAACTGACACTGAAACAAAGAAGGAAAGATTATGACAAATGACCAAAAGCAGTAAGTTTTAAGGACTGTCTTAAAGGAGGAAAGAGAGGTAGAGAGGAGGAGAGGTTTAAGAAAGGAATTCCAGAGCTTAGGGCCCTGGCAGCTGAAGACCCAGCCACCAATGGTACAGTGAATAAAATCAGGGATGCTCAAGATGCCGGAATTGAAGGAGTGCAGAGATCTTGGAGAGTTACAGGGCTGGAGGAGATTACAGAGAAAGGGAGAGGTGATGCCATGGAGGGATTTGAAAACAAGGATGGGGATTTTAAAATTCTGACTGGATGTATTGTCCTCCAGACATATGGGGTGAATTTTCGGGTCCCACCATGGATGGGGCCGGAAAATACTGGTGCCAGCCTGTGTGCTGGTTTTGCAATGCCATTCTGGTGCCAGGGAAGGGAAGGTTCACGATCCTACATGATTCCTGATTAAGGCTAATTAAGGTGGTTGAGGAGATCGTTAATGGATTTTTAGAATTTGCTCATGAGGTGTGGGCGCCGCTGGCTAAGACATCATTTATTGCCCATCCCTAATTGCCCTTTGAAGGGGATGGTGAACCGCCTATTTGAACCACTGCATCCATGTGCTGTAGGTACACCCACAGTGCTGTTAGGGAGGGAGTTCCAGGATTTTGACCCAGCAGCAGTAAAGGAACGGCGATATAGTTCCAAGTCAGGATGGTGTGGGACCTGGAGGGGAACTTGCAGGTGGTGGTGTTCCCATGCATCTGCTGCCCTTGTCCTTCTAGGTGGTAGAGGTCGCGGGTTTGGAAGGTGCTGTTTAAGGAGCCTTGGTGGATTGCTGCAGTGCATCTTGTAGATGGTACACATTGCTGCCACAATGCGTTGGTGGTGGAGGGAGTGAATGTTGAAGGTGGTGGATGGGGTGCCAATCAAGCGGGCTGCTTTGTCCTGGATGGTGTTGAGCTTCTTGAATGTTGTTGGAGCTGCACCCATCCAGACTAGTGAAGAGTATTCCATCACACTCCTGACTTGTGTCTTGTAAATAGTGGACAGGCTTTGGGGAATCAGGAAATGAGCTACTCGCCGCAGGATTTCTAGCCTGACCTGCTCTTGTAGCCATGGCATTTATATAACTACTCCAGTTCAGCTTCTGGTCAATGGTAACCCCCATGATGTTGATAGTGGGAGATTCAGCGATCGGAATGCCATTGAATGTCAAGGGGACATGGTCATTGCCCGGCACTTGTATGGTGCGAATATTACTTGCCACTTAACAGCCCAAGCCTGGATATTGTCCAGGTCTTGCTGCATTTCTACACGGACTGCTTCAGTATCCGAGGACTCGCGAATGCTGCTGAACATTGTGCAATCATCAGCGAACATCCTCACTTCTGACCTTATGATTGAAGGAAGGTCGTTGATGAAGCAGCTGAAGATGGTTAGGCCGAGGACACTACCCTGAGTAACTCCTGCAGTGATGTCCTGGAGCTGAGATGATTGACCTCCAACAACCACAACCATCTTACTTTGCACTAGGTATGACTCCAACCACTGGAGAGTTTTCCCCCTAATTCCCACTGACTACAGTTTTGCTAGCGCTCCTTGATGCCATACCCGGTCAAATGCTGCCTTGATGTCAAAGGTAGTCAATCTCACCTCACCTCTTGAGTTCAGCTCTTTTGTCCATGTTTGAACCAAGGCTGCAATGAGGTCAGGAGCTGAGTGGCCCTGGCGGAACGCAAACTGAGCAGGTTATTGCTATGCAGGTACCGCTTGATAGCACTGTCGTTGACACCTTCCATCACTTTACTAATGATTGAGTGTAGACTGATGGGGCGGTAATTGGCCAGTTTAGATTTGTCCTGCTTTTTGTGTACAGGACATACTTGGGCAATTTTCCACATTGCTGGGTAGATGCCAGTGTTGTAGCTGTACAGGAACAGCTTTGCTAGGGGCGCAGCTATTTCTGGAGCACAAGTCTTCAGTACTATTACCGGAGTGTTGTCAGGGCCCATAGCCTTTGCAGTATCCAGTGCCTTCAGCCGTTTCTTGATATCATGTGGAGTGAATCGGATTGGCTGAAGACTGGCATCTGTGATGCTGGAGACTTCAGGAGGAGGCCGAGATGGATCATCCACTCAGCACTTCTGGCTGAAGATTTTTGCAGATGCTTCAGCTTTATCTTTTACACTGCTGTGCTGGGCTCCCCCACTATTGAGAATGGGGATATTTGTGGAGCCACCTCCTCCGGTTAGTTGTTTAATTGTCCACCACCATTCACGAATGGATGTGGCAGGACTGCAGAGCTTAGATCTGATCCGTTGGTTGTGGGATCACTTAGCTCTGTCTATCGTGTGCTGCTTAGCACACAAGTCATCCTGGGTTGTAGCTTCACCAGGTTGACACCTCATTTTGAGGTGCTGCTCCTGGCATGTCCTCCTGCACTCTTCATTGAACCAGGGTTGATACCCCCAGCTTGATGGTAATGGTAGAGTGGGGGATATGCCAGGCCATGAGGTTACAAATTGTGGTTGAATACAATTCTGCTGCTGCTGATGGATCACAGTGCCTCATGGATGCCCAGTTTTGCGTTGTTAGGTCTGTTCAAAACCTATCCCATTTAGTACAGTGGTAGTGCCATTCAACATGATGGAGGGTATACTCAATGTGAAGACGGGACTTCGTCTCCACAAGGACTATGTGGTTGTCACTCCTACCAACATTATCCTGGACAGAGGCATTTGTGACAGGCAGACTGGCGAGAACGAGGTCAAGTATGTTTTTCCGAAGAAGGGTCCCTGATCCGAAACGTTAACTCTGCTTCTCTTTTCACAGATGCTGCCAGACCTGCTGAGTGGTTCCAGCATTTCTTGTTTTTATTTCAGATTTCCAGCATCCGCAGTATTTTGCTTTTATGTTTTTCCCTCTTGTTGGTTCCCTCACCAACTGCTGCAGACCCAGTCTAGCAGCTCTGTCAGTAATGGTGCTACCGAGCCACTCTTGGTGATGGACATTGAAGTCCCCCACCCAGAGTACATTCTGCACCCTTGCCACCCTCAGTGCTTCCTCCAAGTGGTGTTCAACATGGAGGAGTACTGATTCATCAGCTGAGTGGGGGGGGGGGGGGGGGGGTGGGCGGTGGTAGGTGGTAATCAGCAGGAGGTTTCCTTGTCCATGTTTGGCCTGATGCCATGATGCTTTATGGGGTCGAGAACCAATGTTGAGGACTCCCAGGGCAACTCCCACCTGCCTGTACACCACTGTGCTGCCACTTCTGCTGGGTCTTTCCTGCTGGTGGGAAAGGACATACCCAGGGATGGTGATGTCGATGTCGATGTCTGGGATGATTCCATGAGTATGACTTTGTCAGGCTGCTGCTTGACTAGTCTGTAGGACTGCTCTCCCAACTTTGGCACAAGTCCCCAGATGTTAGTAAGGAGGACGTTGCAGGGTCAACAGGGCTGGATTTGCTGTTGTCGTTTCCGGTGCCTTGGTCAATGCCAGGTGGTCTGTCTGGTTTCAGTCGTTATTGACTTTGTAGCGGTTTGATACAACTGAGTGGTTTGCTCGCCCATTTCAAAGGGCATTTAAGAGTTAACCACATTGCTGTGGCGTTGGAGTCACATGTAGGCCAGACCAGTTAAGAACAGCAGATTTTCTTCCCTAAAGGACATTAGTGAACCAGATGTTTTTTTTTACGACAATTGACAATGGTTTCATGGCCATCATTAGACTAGCTTTTAATTCCAGATTTATTAACTGAATTCAAATTCCACCTTCTGCCGTGGTGGGATTCTAACCCATGTCCCCAGCGCAATACCCTGGGTCTCTGAGTTACTAGTTCTGTGATAATACCACTACGCCACCACCTCCCCAATGTGTTGAAATTTTCATGGGGGTGCATGGGCTGCACACGCTGTCAGGTTCAGGCCAGCTGAAGGGAGGTGGGTACATGGTGGGGAGTCAGTCATGGTCACCCCAGGGAATAACCTCAGACCCAAAAAAAGGGTGAACAGTGTAGAGGGGGACGCGACTATTGGGAAACAGGTACCAATGGTATAGCGCAGGTGGCAGTGAGAGTGAGCAGTAAGCACTCGGGCATTGTAGGGGGTCATTGCCCTCCTGGCATCGCAGGGGCAGAAGAGCGGGGGCAAGGATGCCAAGGACAATAGTGGGGCCACCTGACCACAAAGAAGGATGCAGCTGGCAATGGGGGCACGACTCTCAGATTTTGGGCACAGTGGTGATGAGGAGCAGCACCTTCCGCAGAAAGGGTGAAGCCCAGGGCATCTAGATGGCAGGGGAGAGGAAGGAGGGCAGGAAGGACACGGGGCCATACCCTCCAGATAGGATCCACCAGGAAGACGGAGCTACCTGGAGATGACCAAGACCCAGTGCCGCAGAACACTGCGACTCTCCGGGCAGATGGCCATCTGTGTCCTCGTCGTCAAAGACCTCGCACCTCGCAACACTGGTGGCCATGATCTGCCAGTAACCGTCAAAGTCGCTGTGACCTTGAACTTCTTGGCTTCTGGCTCCTTCCAAAGAACAGCTGCAGACTTTTATGGCATCTCGCAAATGACTGCAAACCACTGCACCTCACAGGCCACTGATGTCTTCGTTGCCAAAGCTGGACAATACATTCATTTCACGACAGATGAGGCCTCGCAGGCACAGAGGGCACTGGGTTTCACCGCCATCGCTGGATTCCTCCAGGTGCAGGGCATCATTGATTGCACCCACATGGCCATCAAGGCACTCAGTGACTGGCCAGCAAGATTATTCAACAGGAAGGGCTTCCACTCCTTCAATGTTCAGCTGGTCTGTGACCACATCAAAAGCTTCCTGCATATAGACCCCCCAATAGCAACAGAGACATGGAGGAACAGATTGGGAGGCAGATTTTGGAAAGGTGCAGAAGTAACAGGGTTGTTGTCATGGATGACTTCAACTTCCCTAATATTGATTGGAACCTCCTTAGTGCAAATAGTTTGGAAGGAGCAGATTTTGTCAGGTGTGTCCAGGAAGGTTTCCTGACTCAATATGTAGATCGGCCGACTAGAGGGGAGGCTATGTTGGATTTGGTGCTTGGCAACGAACCAGGCCAGGTGGCAGATCTCTCGGTGGGAGAGCATTTCAGTGATAGTGATCACAACTCCCTGACCTTTACTATAGTCATGGAGAGGGATAGGAGCAGACGGGATGGGAAAATATTTAATTGGGGGAGGGGGAATTACAATGCTATTAGGCAGGAACTGGGGAGCATAAATTGGGAACAGTTGTTCTCAGGGAAATGCACGACAGAAATGTGGAGGTTGTTTAGGGAGCACTTGCGGCGACTGCTGGATAGGTTTGTCCCGATGAGGCAGGGAAGGGATGGTAGGGTGAAGGAACCTTTGATGACAAGAGATGTGGAACAGCTAGTCAAGAGGAAGAAGGAAGCTTACTTAAGGTTGAGGAAGCAAGGATCAGACAGGGCTCCAGAGGGTTACAAGGTAGCCAGGAAGGAACTGAAGAATGGACTTAGGAGAGCTAGAAGGGGACATGAAAAAGTCTTGGCAGGTAGGATTAAGGAAAATTGTGAGGACAGCGTGAAACAGGCTGATATGCTCGAACAGGTTGATGTTAAGAAGGAGGATGTGCTGGAAATTTTGAAAGACATGAGGATAGATAAGTCCCCGGGGCCAGACGGGATATACCCAAGGTTATTATGAGAAGCGAGGGAAGAGATTACCGCGCCTTTGGTGATGATCTTTGCGTCCTCACTGTCCACTGGAGTAGTACCAGATGATTGGAGGGTAGCAAATGTTATTCCCTTGTTCAAGAAAGGGAATAGGGATAATCCTGGGAATTACAGACCAGTCAGTCTTACGTCGGTGGTGGGCAAATTATTGGAGAAGATTCTGAGAGACAGGATTTATAATTATTTGGAAAAGCATAGTTTGATTAGAGATAGTCAGCATGGCTTTGTGAGGGGCAGGTCATGCCTCACAAGCCTTATTGAATTCTTTGAGGATGTGACAAAACACATTGATGAAGGAAGAGCAGTGGATGTGGTGTATATGGATTTTAGCAAGGCGTTTGATAAGGTTCCCCATGGTAGGCTCATTCAGAAAGTAAGGAGGCATGGGATACAGGGAAACTTGGCTGTCTGGATACAGAATTGGCTGGCCCATAGAAGACAGAGGATGGTAGTAGATGGAAAGTATTCAGCCTGGTGCTCGGTGACCAGTGGTGTTCCGCAGAGATCTGTTCTGGGACCTCTGCTCTTTGTGATTTTTTATAAATGACTTGGATGAGGAAGTGGAAGGCTGGGTTAGTAAGTTTGCCGATGACACAAAGGTTGCTGGAGTTGTGGATAGTGTGGAGGGCTGTTGTAGGTTGCAACGGGACATTGACAGGATGCAGAGCTGGGCTGAGAAGTGGCAGATGGAGTTCAACCTGGAAAAGTGTGAAGTGATTCATTTTGGAAGGTCGAATTTGAATGCAGAATACAGGCTTAAAGACAGGATTCTTGGCAGTGTGGAGGAACAGAGGGATCTTGGGGTCCACGTCCATAGATCCCTCAAAGTTGCCACCCAAGTTGATAGGGTTGTTAAGAAGGCGTATGGGGTGTTGGCTTTCATTAACAGGGGGATTGAGTTTAGAGCCGCAAGGTTATGCTGCAGCTCTATAAAGCCCTGGTTAGACCACACTTGGAATATTGTGTTCAGTTCTGGTTGCCTCATTATAGGAAGGATGTGGAAGCTTTAGAGAGGGTGCAGAGGAGATTTACCAGGATGCTGCCTGGACTGGAGGGCATATCTTATGAAGAAAGGTTGAGGGAGCTAGGGCTTTTCTCATTGGAGCGAAGAAGGATGAGAGGTGACTTGATAGAGGGGTACAAGATGATGAGAGGCATAGATAGAATGGATAGCCAGAGACTTTTTCTCAGGGCGGAAAGGGCTATCACCAGGAGGCATCATTTTAAGGTGATTGGAGGAAGGTTTCGGGGAGATGTCAGAGGTAGGTTCTTTACACAGAGAGTGGTGGGTGCGTGGAATACACTGCCAGCGGTGGTAGTAGAAGCAGATACATTAGGGACATTTAAGCGACTCTTGGATAGGTACATGGATGATAGTACAATGAAGGGTATGTAGGTAGTTTGATCTTAGAGTAGGTTAAAGGGTCGGCACAACATCGTGGGCCGAAGGGCCTGTACTGTGCTGTACTGTTCTATGTTATATGTGTACGCTTGCTTTCCTGGTAGCTGCCATGACTCCTTCATCCTCCACCAGTCCAGGCTGCCGCAGCTCTTTGCTCCAACCTCTAAAGATCCTCGGAGACAAGGGTAGAACCTTTAAGAGATGGCCCATGACCCCGCACTGTGTCAGGGAGCTCTGACATGTGGGAGAACATCTCCTGCTGCTGCTCTAGGTAGAGCTTCCTTGCTTGTGACTCCTGAGGCCCAGCATCTGTGCCCAACTGAGCAGGGCTGTGTCTACCCTCCCTCCTCTGAGATGAATTGCCCACAGCTGCCTCCGTCGCTGGCACTTCCTCCTCACCCAGTGCCACCCTATCTAAACATGCACAAGGACTCACCAAGGTGAAGGTATCTGCTTTGGTGGGTAATGCACTTGTAAGGTGTGTCTGTGCTTCTTCGGTCCATGATGTTCTTCTGGGGCTGCAGAGGGAATGAGGGTGTCATGGGGTGGATGTCTGCACCAGTGGGAGACACAAGAAGAGATCATGAGAACTAGCTTAGTAAAGTGTCTTATGACACTTTTGCCGCCAACAGTGGCTGCTATCTCAACCCAGGCCTGCGTTATCAGTCCGGTGGCCTCCTTTTGCCACTGTCCGGGAATAGGACCTCCTTCCTCTCCCTCACAGACGCCAGCATCACTTCAAGGTCATTGTCAGAGAACTGAGCGGTTGCCCTGTGATGCAAATCTGTTTACCCCCAGGGCTGGATTTGGGACTCGAAACAGTCCTGACTTCTGTTTCCTGCCCCCAGTGCGAAAATCCAGCAGGTGGCAGGTGCTATATGGGCAGGTGAGGAGGAACTGACAGTGTAGGGAGCGTTAGCCCACCCTCTCCAGCCTCATTACTAGTGTACTGTGATTCTATTCCATGATATCTCAACGTGCAAGACAAAAAAGTCTTGCATTTACATAGTGCTTTTCACAACCACTGGACAACTCAAAGCACTTTACAGCCAATGAAGTGTAGTCGCTGTTGTAATGTAGGAAACACAGCAGCCAATTTGCATCCACAAACAGCAATGTGATAATGACCAGATAATCTGTTTTTATAATGTCAATTGAGGGATAAATATTGGCCAGGACACCAGGAATAACTCCCATGCTGTTCTTCAAAGTAGTGCCATGGGATCTTTCACATCAACCTGAAAGGGCAGACAGGGCCTCAGTTTAACATCTCATTCAAAAGGCAGCATCCCCTCAGTACAGCACTGGAGCATCAGCCTAGATTTTTGTGCTCAAGAGTCTGGAATGGATTTGAACCTGGAATCTTATGACTAAGAGGCAAGAGTGCCACTAACTGAGCCACAGCTGGCAGTCAGCAAATAGAAGCACTGGGGCTCAGAGAATGAGGTGAATGTGAACAGCTCTGTAAGAAGTCTGAAGGGGAAGGTTTTCACTCCCAAAGGATTGATAGACATCTTCAAGAATATGAAGGGTTATGATGAGGTATATACCGAGAGAATGCTTCTATTGGTTGGCAAGTCAGTAACAAGAGGGCTCAAAATTAAGATTATACAAAGAAGTACTAAGGGAAGATGCGAAAAAATTTCCTTTACACAGAAGATGATTGGACAGTAGAATTCTCTGTCACAAACTCCTGTTGAAACCCAGTTTAATGACGTTTTTAAAGGAATCAGTATTATTAAAGGATATAAGAAATGAGTAGGAGAATAGGATTCGATAAATGGCTCCTGTGGAAAAAACAACCATCAGTGCAGATATGCTGGGCTGAATGGCTTGCGCTTGCGTTGTAATGTTCTGTGATTCTATTTTGTAATTAATAAATGGTCAAGGAAAGAACTGACAAACAACAGTGAGAGGCACTGGGGCTCGGAAAGTGAGGTGGCTGTAAGAAGAAATGTGGAGAGGGGAAGGCTTTCCATTCCAAGGTATTATCATTCCCATTGCTGGCTCCAATTCCAAGGTTTCAAAAACATCTTCTCCTCAAGAAATCCCCTGACACCGTTTTCATTGGCTTTTCCACAGACAAGCAGGGGAAACCCCTTTGGAGATTTACGGCCCACCTCCTCAGGGTAGGTTTTAACATTCATCACCAGAGGGTAAACTGGCAGCAATGGGTCAGCCCAATCCTTATTCACTGCACAAGAGGACAGCCAAATAGTTCTGGTACACAAAAGGTAGCTGACAGAGTCCCTCCTCAATTGTATAATAATATGAGAGAACCTATCGTTCATTATTTATAGGAACTTAGGAACAGGGGTAAGACATTCAGTCCCTTGAGCCTGTTCAACCATTCGATAAGTTCATGGCGGATCTGTATCTTAACTTCATTTACCTGCCTTGGACCTGTAACCCTCAATACCCTTTCCTGACAAAAATCTATCGATCTCAGTTTTGAAATTTTTTCATTGCCATCCAACCTCAGCAGCTTTTTGGGGGAGAGAATTCCAGATTTCCATTGTGTGAAGATGTGCTTCCCGACACCAACCCTGAATGGCCCGGCTCTAATTTTAAAGTTATGCCCCACTTGTTCCGGACTCTCCCACCAGAGAAAATACTTCCTCTCTATCTATCCTAACAACTCTTTTAATCATCTTAAATAGCTCAATTAGATCACGCATTAATCTTCTATACTTAAGGGAATACAAGCCTCGTTTACACAACCTGCCCACATAAATTAATGCCTTTTACCTCAGTATCATTTATTTATCTACCCATAAAATGTTGTGTGTACTGCTTGTCTGTCACACTCCAAACTTTACACTCTATTCGTGATGCAATACAATCTACAAAAGAAGGGAAAGTAGTCACTTAATGACCGGGAAATGTAAACTTGCAATGCACTTTTCAATTCAAAAATAATGATCCAATTTAGAATGGCCTGAGTCCATGCTTACCTAACAGCAATTAAGCCTTGTGGTTAAAGAAAGGCAGCTCCATCTTAGCAGCAGAATGATACACTGTGTGTTCTATAACACTACTGTTCTTATCGAACAGCATATCATCCAATTTCTATGAGCAATAGGAAAGAGGAAACAATCTGCATTTATATTATGCCTTTCATGACCTCAGGACATCTCTAAATGCCTTACAACTGATTAGGTACTTTTGAAGTGTGGTCACAGTTATAATGTAGAAAATGCAATAGCAAGCTCCCATAATCAGCAATGAGATAATAACCAGTTAATCTGTTTTTAGTGATGTTGGTTGATGGATAAACATTGGTCAGGACACCAAGGAGAATTCCCCTACTCTCTTCAAAATACAGCCATGGGATCTTTTACATCCACTTGAGAGGCCTTGGTTTAACATCTCAACCAAAAGATGGCACCTCCAACTGTGTGGCACTCCCTCAGTACTGCACTGGGAGTGCCAGCCTAGATTATGAACTCAAGTCCATGACATATCTGGTAGTACCTATATGTTCATATTTTGTAATATATTCCAAATGGCTAGAGCTATTAATCCATTTTTCACAGAAACAAGCAGCAAGTTCTGGAAGGACTGTATCATTATTCAAGTTTAGAGGGTGCTTATGAATGAAAATCTCTCATTTTACAATGTTTTAGTTAGAGCTGCTTAAATACACTAAGTATTTTCACAGAAATATTTGGTAAGGAATGAAAGATGTGAATAAGGAGAGCGATGAAACTAAAGCTTTATAAATTGTTGGCCTCTGTCTTTAAAAGGCATACCCTAAACAGATGGAGAATAAAGAGCTACACTTCCATATTACATGAAGGGACTTGCTTATTTATGGAACTGTAGTCTTTATTTACTTTATCTGCCTATGGATAATTGATAAAAAAAATTATTTTCCCGCAACCGATCAAAAAACACTTTGCTGTTTTGGGAAGATATATCACACACATTTTTTTACAAATACAATCAGTGTTGAGGGGCATTTCTCCCACTGCCACACCTCAGTAAATGTTCTCACCACACTGTGACCTCTGACTCATATTGAGCAATAAACGCTGGTCTATATGTAAAAGCCTTGTGCATAGTGTGAGTCCGACATATAACAGTCGTCACAACATAGATAACATACTGTGTTACAGATGCAAAACAAAATTTTAAAAAGGCAAAGAAAGCCCAATCACTGACCTCCTGGATCCTTTCTAAATTAGACATTTTAGTGCTGCCTTTCCCATGATGCAATAAATACTCTTGAAATTTAAAGCCATGATAATCTTTAATTTTATTCATATAAGAGAGAGCTACTTGTCAGCAAACTTCCTCAAGATATTGTTTTTAAATGGAAAAAGGTGATGTGCCCAGCTTAGTTTGGACTCGACGAGGACTGGCAAACTGATATGGTAGTTTTACACAAGCTGTGGCACCTACAGGTTCTGCTCTTCCTCTGCTGGACTGCAAGTGCAAACTGTAGACATACTGAAATGTAAAGCATCTCAAAACATCAAGCCAACAGACTTATTTCATGTATCAAAAGACGTGCATATCACAAGTATCATTTCTGAGAAGAGAATCTATTCCCACACTCCAAATGTAATCGGGCAAAAATCCCCAGGATAACAATCTACCATTAAAATTACATTACAACATTAGAATCTAACCTTGCTATCCTGCATGTCACCCTGCTTCAATTATTCTCCACTATCTACATCCAAGTACTTGCCCTCTTATGGTTCCATTCCTACCTAATGAATGTAGCCAGACTATTCACAATCTTGTTGTCCTGCTCTAACCTGAGCAAATTTCACATTCCATCCATCACCAGGACTGGTCCTCCAGTTCTGAAACCCTGATCCTCATCTTTCCAGATTTGATTGCTATATCAGTGCCTTTGCCTGCATCCCATCCACCTCTCTAAATAAATATCTGGAACTCTATCAAATCTTTCTTATTTCACCATGCATCTCACTCACCCATCACCCTGTTCTTGCTTCACAACCAAGGAAGTTCTTCCGAAGTGTAGTCACTCTTGTAATGTCGGAATGCAGGAGCCAATTAGCGTACAGCGTACATTCTGGGTGCAGGTTCAGATAATCTATTTTAGTTAACTGAAGATAAATATTAGATTGGGCACTGAGAAAATTCCCCTGCTCTTCTTCAAATAGTGGATCTTTCACGTCCACCTGAGAGGGCAGAATGGGCGTACGAGGAAAGGCTGAGGGACCTGAGGTTGTTTTCGTTAGAGAGAAGGAGGAGGAGAGGTGACTTAATAGAGACATATAAGATAATCAGAGGGTTAGATAGGGTGGATAGTGAGAGTCTTTTTCCTCGGATGGTGATGGCAAACACGAGGAGACATAGCTTTAAGTTGAGGGGTGATAGATATAGGACAGATGTCAGAGGTAGTTTCTTTACTCAGAGAGTAGTAGGGGCGTGAAACGCCCTGCCTGCAACAGTAGTAGACTCGCCAACTTTAAGGGCATGTAAGTGGTCATTGGATAGACATATGGATGAAAATGGAATAGTGTAGGTCAGATGGTTTCACAGGTCGGCGCAACATCGAGGGCCGAAGGGCCTGTGCTGCGCTGTAATGTTCTATGTTCTATCTCATTTGAAAGGCAGCACTTCCAACAATGCAGCACTCCCTTAGTCAGACATGCCAACCCCACTGTCTCTTAAACATCAGATTTGGTATAAAACTTATGAGTTGCTTTTTTATCAAACATAAACTAATATAGATTGACGGTTTATAAACCTCATTACTGGTTTATTTAATCTCTAACAGGTCAGAGCTCTTTACAAAAACCATTTAATGCATTTGAAAATGTTTAACAGAAAACTTTTTTAAAGTCTTACCAGTTACCGCTGCGTCTGTTAAAGGAGGATCTGCCTTGCACCACAGTCACTATTGGCTGAAAGAGCCATCTCTTTGTAGGATGAAACCTAATGCACATAGTCCAGCCTAATGCATGAATACATTAAAATACATTTATTTGGATTGGAATAACTATTATCATCTCCAAATTTGCGTTATTCAAATATGATAATGGAAGTTACTACAAACATATGAAAAGTAACTGACAGGTAAAGACCCTCGGTCCATCCAGCTTTTTCCGCACAATTGCAATACCTTGTGTATCACACGATATACACTCCCACCCATAAAATGTAAAGATTTCAATTATCAGTTTCAATGACCAGTTTTAATCAATATTTTCATTTGTACTATCTTGAAATAATTTAATATAACAAATGGACATGTAGAATAATAAATAATTAGTGAACAGTACAGTTGCACTGCTCTTTCACTACCAATAAACAATAATTTGCAATTCTACACTGCACCTCATGCAGGGACACATCTCAAAGTGCTTTACATTGAAGAGTGAACAACAATGGAGGGAACATAGGACCAGAAGTAGGCCATTCAGCCCTTCGAGCTTGCTCTGCCATTCTAGATCAAGGCTGATCGTCTACCTCAACGCCCTATTCCCGCACTATCCCCATATTGCTTGATATAATTAGCAACTAGAAATCTGTCGATCTCTGTCTTGAACTTATTCAGTGACTGAGCCTTCACCATCCTCTGGGGATGAGAATTCCAAAGATTCACCACCCTCTGAGTGAAGAAGTTCTTCCTCATTTCAGTCTTAAATGGCTTGCCCTTTATTCTGGGATTGTGTCCCCTGGTTCTAGACTCCATAGCCAAGGGAAACATCCTTTCTGCATCTACCCTCTCTATCCCTTTAAGAATTTTGTAAGTTTCTATGAGATTGCTTCTCATTCTTCTAAACTCCAGAGAATACAGGCCCAGATTCCTCAATCTGTCCTTGTAGGACAATCCATCCAGCCCAGGAATCAGTCTGGTAAATCTCCGCTGCACTCCCTCTATGGCAAGTATATCCTTCCTCAGGCAAGGGGACCAGAACTGCACACAATATTCCAGGTGTGGTCTCACCAATGCTCTATACAATTGGAGCAAGATTTATTTGGTCCTGTACTCAAATCCTCTTGCAATAAAGGCTAACATACTGTTTGCCTTCCTAATTGCTTGCTGCACCTGAAAGCATGCTAGCTTTCAGCGACTTATGAGCAAAAACACCTATGTCCCTTTGGACATCAACATTTTCTAACCTCTCACCATTTAAGAAATGCTCTGCACCTCCGTTCCTCCTACCAAAGTGGATAACCTCACACTTATCCACATTATATTCTATCTGCCATGTTCTTGCCCACTCACTCAGCCTTCCAAATCCCCTTGAAGCCTCTTTGCATCCTCCTCACAACTCTCATTCCCACCAAGTTTTGTGTCATTTGCAAACTTGGAAATATTACAATTGGTCCCCACATCCAAATCATTGATATAGATTGTGAATAGCTGGGTCCCAAGCACTGATCCTTGCGTTACCCCACTGGTCACAGTCTGCCAACCTGTGAATGACCCATTTATTCCTACTCTCTGTCTTCTGCTGTTACCCAATTCTCAACCCATGCCAGTATACTACCCCTAATCCCATGTGCTCTGATTTTGTTTACTAACCTCCTGTGTGGGACCTTATTGAGAGCCTTCTGAAAATCCAAATACACTACATCCACTGGCTCCCTCTTATCTATTCTGCTAGTTACATCCTTAAAAAACTCTAACAAGTTTGTCAAACATGATTCTTCTTCTTCTTTGGCCTCCTTGTCTCGGGAGACAATGGGTAAGCGCCTAGAGGTGGTCAGTGGTTTGTGGAGCAATGCCTGGAGTGGCTATAAAGGCCAATACTAGAGTGACAGACTCTTTCACAGGTGCTGCAGATAAAATTGGTTGTCAGGGCTGTTTCACAGTTGGCTCTCCCCTTGCACTTCTGTCTTTTTTCCTGCCAACTGCTAAGTCTCTTCGACTTGCCACACTTTAGCCCTGCCTTTATGGCTGCCCGCCAGCTCTGGCAATCGCTGGCAACTGACTCCCACGACTTGTGATCAATGTCACAGGACTTCATGTCGCATTTGCAGATGTCCATTAAAGCGGAGACATGGACGGCCGGTGGGTCTGATACCCATGGCGAGCTCGCTGTACAAAGTGTCCTTGGGGATCCTGCCATCTTCCATGCGGCTCACATGGCCAAGCCATCTCAAGCACCGCTGACTCAGTAGTGTGTATAAGCTGGGGATGTTGGCCGCCTCGAGGACTTCTGTGTTGGAGATACGGTCCTGCCACCTGATGCCAAGGATTCTCCGGAGGCAGCGAAGATGGAATGAATTGAGACGTCGCTATTGGCTGACATACATTGTCCAGGTCTCGTTGCCGTAGAGCAAGGTACTGAGGACACAGGCTTGATACACGCGGACTTTTGTGTTCGTAAATCCATGTTGACTCTGCCCAATCAGAACATTATTTTCTAAGTGTCCAGTAATCACATCCTACTCAATAGATCCTAGTATTTTCCCTACTACCGACATCAGGCTAATAGGTCTGTCGTTCCTCGTTTTCTCTCTCCCTCCTTTCTTAAACAGTGGGGCTACATTTGCAACCTTCCAATCTTCAGGAAACATTGCAGAATTTATAGAATTTTGAAAGATGATCACCAATACATCCACTATCTCTGTAGCCATCTCTTTTAACACTCTAAAGTGAAGATCATCGAATCCCGGGGATCTGTCAACTTTCAGTCCCATAAATTTCTCCAATACTACTTTTTTACCAATCCTAATTTCTTTCAGGTCCTCATTCAAAAGGGAAACTTTAAAAATAAAGAGTAGGTTGTGAAATGAAAGGCACAATTGAAGAAAAGTGTTAAAAGGAGACTTTTTAAAGCAGTGAGGTTGGAGAGAACTGAATAGAGAAGGCAGGACTGTAGTGGCTAAATGAGGGGCCATTGATAGTGGAGTGAAGAAGTGAAAAACAGTAAGAAGGTTGCTGTTAGAAGAGAGGAGGGGGCATGCAAGAATTTGAAAATTAGGCCAAAAAAATTAAGTCAATTCCCTATGGCACAGGAACCACTGGAGCTTGGAGAAGATGGAGAACATTTAGAGGACAGTGATCATTGTATCATAAGGTTTAGATTGGCTATGGAAAAGGCCAAAGAACAATCTATAGTAAGAATAATTAACTGGCGGAAAACCAACTTCAATGGGGCTGAAATGGATCTGGGCCGAATAATTGGAATCAAAGGGTGGCAGGAAAAACGGTAGCTGAACAATGGGCTACCTTCAAAGAAGAGATAATTCAGACACAGTCAAGGTATATTCCCTCGAAGGGAAAAGGTAGGGCAAACAAATCCAGAGCGAATGGATGACAAAAGAGATAGAGATTAAAATGAAGAAGTAAATGACAGATGTCAGGTGGATAATTTTATAATTCAGCAAAGGAGGACCAAGAAACTGATAAAGAAAGAGAAAATATAAAGTTAAAGTAAACTTGTGAGAAACATAAAAACGGACTGTAAAAACTCCTATAAGTATGTGAAAAGGAAAAGATTAGTAAAGACAAATGTGGGCCCACTACAGGCGGAGACAAGAGAATTTATAATGGGGAATAAGGAAATGGTGGTGAAAATAGACAAATACTTTGGGTGGAATTTTATGGACTGTACAAGATTGAATTTGGCGACATGTGGGGTGATATAATTAGGCGAGAGGTGTTTTTTTGGATTCCCAATGGGGGGATATGTTCGAGAAATTAAGTTGGCGCCGTTTTGCAGTGCTCTGGGGTTCCCTCAGCGCAGTGGCGGATTGCAGCTTTGCATTCATTTAAATAACATGAATACTCATTACACTACGCATAGTTACAATTCAGTCCTACCTGCCAGATTAAGTGAACGGCGAGCGCTATTCCCATGCCACCCAGTTCACGATTGTTTTACCGTGGCTTGCATTGTTGGATTTGTGCAGTTGAGTCCCAGGTCTCTGTTGTTCTGTCTTTAACTCATCCGCAAAACTAATGCCAGGATTGGAATGGATGTTTGCCTCCAGGCCAGCATTAGAATGGATGTTTCCCTCCAGACTTGGCACCAGCAAGGGTGAATCTTCTCAGGGGATGTCGGCGAAGGCATCGGGAGTACTACATGGAGCATCATGGCAGGGTACTTGGACAGGGAAGTGTGGGGTTGATCGGGTGCACGAAGGATTAGGGCAGGGTGAAGTGGAGTTTCCAGGCTGTTGAATGATTGTTGGTGATGCTGAAGCTGCATGTTGTCGGCTGCGGGGATGGTAGGTGGATTATAGCATTACAATGTGCAGGTATTTGGCAAGGGCTTAAAGGGGGGATGAGTGCTGCCAACGTCAGGGAGCTGTGGGGCAAATTGAGGGTACTGGCTGACATCTGACTCACTTTTGCTGCAAGAAAAATAAATAATGTGAAATTGGCGGTGACTTTCACAAAATAAGGGAGGCAAAAACATTTTGAATTAAGTAAAAGCTTCAAATTAGGATAATCTGAAAATACTTACATGAAAGGAAGGCTGATGATCCATGAGGCTGCAAGCACAGAATGTTTTCTATCTGTGGTTCCACTAATGAAAGGCTGCCTCCACTGCATGCTCCAACCTGTCTCCCTTGCCGTCACCACCTGGTTCATTTACATATAATATCGCATGTGAATTGGGAAACACGGCGGAAGCGGAAGTTACGCCAACTTCCGGTCCCACTGTTGGGAATGTTGCAGCACTCATGAAATCCTAGCCTTTGTGTCTGTCTTCACAGAGGAAGATACAAAAAACCTCCCAGGAATACGAGAGAACCAAGGGACTAGTGAGAATGAGGAACTGAAAGAAATTAGTATTAGTAAAAAGGTAGTACTGGAGAAATTAATGGGACTGATGGTTGATAAATCCCCTGGACCTGATGATCTACATCCCAGAGTGTTGAAAGAGGTGGCTGTAGAGATAGTGGATGCATTGGTGATCATCTTCCAAAATTCTATAGATTCTGGAATAGTTACTGCAGATTGGAAGGTAGCAAATGTAACCCCACTATTTAAGAGAGGAGGGAGAGAGAAAATGGGTAACAACGGACCTGTTAGCCTGACATCAGTAGTAGGGAAAATGCTAGAATCTATTATAAAGGATGTGATAATTGGACACTTAGAAAATGATGATATGACTGGGCAAAATCTACAGAGATTTATGAAAGGGCAATTATGTTTGACAAACCTGTTTAGGGTTTTTTGAAGATGTAACTAGCAGAATAGATAAGGGGGAACCAGTGGATGTCGTGTATTTGGATTTTCGGAAGGCACATGGGATTAGGGGTAGTATACTGGCATAGATTGAGAACTGGTTAATGGACAGAAAACACTGAGTAGAAATAAACAGTTCATTCTCAGTTTGGCAGGCTGTGACTCATGGGGTACCGCAGGGATCAGTATTTGGACCCCAGCTGTTCACAATCTATATCAATGATTTGGATGTGGGGACCAAATATATTATTTCCAAGTTTGCTGATGACACAAAACTAGGTGGAATGTGAGTTGTGAGGAGGAAGAAAAAAGCTTCAAGGGGATTTAGACAGGCTAAGTGAGTAGGCAAGAACATGGCAAATGAAATATAATGCGGAAAAATGTCAAGTTATTCACTTTGGTAGGAAAAACAGAAATACAGAGTATTTCTTAAATAGTGAGAGTTTGGAAAGTGTTGATATCCAAAGGGACCTAGGTGTCCTTGTTCATAAGTCACCGAAAGCTAGCATGCAGGTGCAGCTAGCAATTAGGAAGGCAAATGGTATGTTGGCCTTTATGGCAAGAGGATTTGAGTACAGGAGTAAAGAGGTCTTGCTTCAACTGTATAGAGCCTTGGTAAGACCACACCTGTGCCATAGAGGGAGTGCAACGAAGGTTCACCAGACTGAATCCTGGGATGGTAGGATTGCCCTATGAAGAGAGATTGAGGAGACTGTGCCTCTATTCTCTAGAATTTAGAAGAATGAGAGGTGATCTCATTGAAGCACACAAAATTCTTAAAGGGCTCGACAGGGTAGATGCAGAAAGGATGTTTCCCCTGACTTGGGGGTTCCAGAACCAGGGGACACAGTCTCAGAATAAGAGGTAGGCCATTTAGGACTGAGATGAGGAGGAATTTCTTCACACAGAGGGTGGTGAATATTTGGAATTCTCTATCCCAGAGGGCTGTGGAGGCTCAGTCATTGAGTATGTTCAAGACAGAGATCAATAGATTTCTAAATATTAAAGATATCAATGGATATATAGATAGTATGAGAAAATGGCATTGAGGTAGAAGATCAGCCATGATCTAGTTGAATGGCAGAGCAGGCTAGAGGGGCCAAATGGCCTACTCCTGTTCCTATTTCCTACATAAATAGTAAAAAAGTGGTAAAAGGAGGAGTAGGGCTAATTAGGAAAGAAAAATGGGATTTACACATGGAGGCAGGGGGAATATCTGAGGTTCTAAATGAATACTTTGCATCTGTATTTACGAATGAAGAAGATGCTACCCTGGCCACAAGTGAAAGAGGAGGTAATTAATATACTAGAAGGATTTAAAATTGATAAGGAGGAGGTATTTGATAGGCTGTCTATACTTAAAGTTGATAAAGCACCAGGACCGAATGAGATGCATCCAAGGAAGTGACAGTGGAAATTGTGGCAGCACTGGCCATAATTTTCCAGTCTTCCTTGGACGCAGGGATGGTGTCAGAGGACTGGAGAATTGCAAATGTTACACCCTTGTTCAAAAAAGGGTGTAAAGATAAGCCCAGCAACTACAGGCCACTCAGTTGAACTTTGGTGGTGGGGAAACTTTTAGAAACAATAATTTGGGTCAAAATTAATAGGCACATGCACAAATGCAGGTTAATTAAGGAATGCCAGCACAAATTTTGTCAAGGGAAAATCATGTTTAACTTTCTGGAGTTTTTTGAAGATGTAACAGAGTGTGTTGATGAGGGTAATGCTGTTGATGTGGTGTACATGGACTTCCAGAAAACATTCGATACAGTGCCACGCAACAGACTTGTGAGCAAAGTTAAAGCTCATGAATAAAAGGGACAGTAGCAACATGGATACAAAATTGGCTGTGTGACAGGAAACAGAGAGTAATAATTAATGGATGTTTATCGGGCTGGAGGAAGGTTTGTAGTGGAGATCCCCAGGGATCAGTGTTGAGACCCTTGCTCTTCCTGATATCTATTAATGACCTAGACCTTGGTGTACAGGGCACAATTTCAAAATTTTCAGATGAAATGAAACTTGGAAGCATTGTGAACTGTGTAGAACTTCAAAAGGACATAGACAAGTTGGTGGAATGGGCGGACAAGTGGCAGATGAACTTCAATGCCGAGAAAAGTGAAGTGATTCATTTTGATAGGAAGAGCATGGAGAGACAATATAAGATAAAGGGTACAATTCTAAAGCGGGTGCAGGTGCAGAGGGACCTGGTTGTATATGTGCCTAAGTCATTGAAGGTGGCAGGACAGGTTGAGAGAGCAGTTAATAAAGCATAGAGTAGCCTAGGCTTTATTAATAGGGGCATAGAATACAAGAGCAAGGAGGTAATGTTGAACTTGTATAAAACACTATTTCGACTTCAGCTGGAGTATTGCATCCAGTTCTGGGTGTCGCACTTTAGGAAAGACGTGAGGGCATTGGAGAGAGTGCAGAAAAGATTCACATGAATCTTTTCCAGGGATGAGGAACTTCAGTTATGAAGATAGATTGGAGAAGTTGGTAGAGGAGAAGGCTGAGGTGACTTGATAGAGATATTCAAAATCATGAGGGGTCTGCACAGAGTAGATAGGGAGAACTGGCAAAAGAAGTAAAAGCGACATGAGGAAAAACTTTTTCATGCGAGTGATTAAGGTCTAGAATGCACTGACTGAAAGTGTAGGATGGGCAGTTTCAATCGAGACATTCAAAAGGGAATTAGATTGTTATCTAAAAGGGAATGTGCAGGTTTATGGGGAGAAGGCGGTGGAATGGCACTAGGTGAATTGCTCATTTGGAGAGCCGGTACAGACACGATGGGCCTCTACCTGTGCTGTAACAATTCTGTGATTCTGTGGGTGGTGGGAAGCAAGTGAGGACATGGGTTACAGAGTTTAAATGAGTTGAAGCTTGTGAGAGGGTGTGGAAAGGCGGCTGATTAGGAGACTGTGAGAGAATTTAAACCTTGAGGCAGTGCGTGATGGTGTAAATTCGGGTTTAAAATGGAGACAGGAACTAGAAAGTATGAATTTTGTTTTGACAGCGTTAAGAGGAAATTTTGATTTCAAGGTCTTGATGTCCAACAGACGTGTTCGCTATCACCCAATGCCTTTGGGTTGATGGTATTGGTGGAGTCAAGTGTGTCCCTATAAGAGATCTGGAAACTAGCCCCACACTTCTGGATATTTCCTGCTCCTGGCACCACCAACAGCTCCACGGCACCACATGGCGACCTCACAGCGGCAATCAAACCCCCAGCATTGCTCCCCTCTGAACCATAGGATGAAACTTTCTGATGAAAGGGCACAGATCTGAAGCGTTCACTCTGTTTCTCTCACCACAGATGCTGCAAGACTTGCTGAGTACTTCCACCACTTTGTTTTTATTATTGGATGAAGCCTTCTGCTCCTCCTTCTTGGACCGCCCACCCTATTCATGATTAGCGTGATCCAGAGCCACCTTTTATCACAGGCCCAGGTGGTCTGGGGCTGGAGCAGGAGATAGCGGCCTACGAAAGGCGCATTATAAACCAGCATGATGAGATTTTAATTCTTTATCGCGCCTGAGGCTTAATTTGTGTTAAAAATTGCGTCTCTCGCAATGAGTTGGTGCGTCTGTTCAGTATTATAATAAACGGTTGCATTGGTGGCTGGCAGCACCGCCAAGCATGCGCACTAGCATCCTTCGCTCGGATCCGTGTTGCAGTCGGTGCCTTTAGGAGGACGGACGCAGTCTCCCGGAAGTCGCCTCGGGCTGGTTTTCCGGGTGCTGCGTTCTTTCTCTTCCCCAGGAAGGGGGAGAGGGGACGGTGATAGTGAGTTAAAGACGCAGTGGGGGGAGCGAGGCTGCGGCCACCATGGCGACCCGCAGCTTGACAGACGCTTATGTGCTGATGCGGAACCGGGCGGCCCAGAGCCGGCAGCTGCTGGCCGAGCAAGTGAGTAAAAAGCCGGGACAGGCCCTGGGCCGCGGCGCTGTGGTGAGTCCCAGTCCCAGTGCTCGTCTACTGGTGGGGGGAGAGCAGAGGAACAGCAACTCGGGAGGCACGGGGACTCGGGAACTGATAAGTATCGAATTAATGATAGAAATAGATCCTCAGGGTCAAGGCACAGGAATTATATGGAACTATAGAATGGTTATCGCATAAAAAGAGGTCGTTCGGCGCGTTGTGTCTGTGTCAGCTCTGCAAGAGCAACTCACCTAGTCCTACTCTCCATCCTTTTCCCTATAGTCCTGTAAATCTTTTCTCTTCAGATCATCATCCAATCCCCTTTTGAAAGTCATAATTAAATCTGCCTCCACCATATTATCAGGCAGTACATTCCAGATCCTAACTATTCACTGTAAAAAAAATTCTTAGTGGTGTCACCATTGCTTTTGCTACTCACGTTAAATTGGTGCTTTCTGGTTCTTTTTCTGCAACAGGAACAGTTTCTCCCTATCTACTCTGTCTACTCATGATTTTGAACACCTCTACCACATCAGCTGTCAGTGTTCTCTAAGGTGAACAGCCCCAGCTTCTCCAATTTATCTACATAACTGAAGTCCCTCATCCCAGGAACCATTCTCATAAACCTTTTCTGCAACTTCTGTCGAGCCTTCACATCCTTCCTAAAATGTGGTGCCCAGAATTGGACACAGTACTCCAGTTGAGGCTGAATCATTGTTTTAAAAAGGTTCTTCATAACCTCCTTGCTTTTGGACTCTATGCCCCTATTTATAAAGCCCAAATCCTGGGCACCTTTTAACCACCTTCTCAACCTGCCTAGCCACCTTCAATGATTTGTGCATATATACCCAGGTCTCTGTTCCTGCATTCTCTTTAACATTGTCCAATTTATTTTATATTGTCTGTCCTCATTCTTCCAACCAAAATGTATCACACTTCTCTGCATTAAATTTCATCTGCCATGTTTCTGCCCATTCCACTGTCAATGTCCATATGAATTAGGAGCAGGAGGAGGCCACTTGGCCCTTCAAGCCTGCTCCACCGTTCAATAAGTTCATGACTGAACTGATTACTCCAAGTTTCCACCTACCCCCGATAACCTTACAGCCCTCTGCTTATCAAGAATCTGTCTGCCTCAAAAATATTCAGACTGTGCTTCCACTGCCTTTTGAGGAAGAGAATTCCAAAGACTCATGACCCTCAGAAAAAATTTCTCCTCATCTCTGTCTTAAATGAGCAACCCTTTATTTTTAAACAGTGATCCCTAGTTCGAGATTCTCCCACAAGGGGAAACAGCCTTTCCACATCCACCCTGTCAAGACTCCTCAGGATCTTGTATGTTTCAATCAAGTCGCCTCTTACTCTTGTAAATTCCGGCAGATACAAGCCTAGCCTGCCCAATCTTTCCTTGTAAGACAGCCCGCCCATTCCAGGTATTAGTCTAGTAAACCTTCTCTGTACTACCTCCAACACGTTTACATCCTTCCTTAATTAAGGAGACCAATACTGTACACAGTACTCCAGATGTGGTCTCAACAATGCCCTGTATAGCTGAAGCATAACCTCCCTACTTTTGTATTCAATTCCCCTTGCGGTAAGCGATAACATTCTAAACATTCTATTAGCTTTCTGAATTACGTGCTGTACCTGCATGCTAAACTTTTGCGATACATGCATGAGGACACCCAGATCTCTCTACATCTCAGAGCTCTGCAATCTCTCACCATTTAGATAATGTGCTTTTTTATTCTTCCTGCCAAAGTGGACAATTTCACACTTTCCCACATTATACTCCATTTGTCAGGTCTTGGCCCACTCACTTAACCTATCTATATTCCTTTGTAGCCTCCTTATGTCCTCTTCACAAATTACTTTCCTACCTATCTTTGTGTCATCAGTAAATTTAGCAACCATACCTTCAGTCCCTTTTTTTTATATTCGTTCATGGGATGTGGGCGTCACTGGCTATGCCAGCATTTATTGCCCATCCCTAATTGCCCTTGAGAAGGTGGTGGTGAGCTGCCTTCTTGAACTGCTGCAGTCCATGTGAGGTAGGTACACCCACAGTGCTGTTAGGAAGGGAGTTCCAGGATTTTGACCCAGCGACAGTGAAGGAACGGCGATATAGTTCCAAGTCAGGATGGTGTGTGACTTGGACGGGAGCTTGCAGGTGGTGATGTTCCCATGCATCTGCTGCTCTTGTCCTTCGAGGTGGTAGAGGTTGCGAGTTTGGAAGGTGCTGTCTAAGGAGCCTTGGTGCGTTGCTGCAGTGCATCTTGTAGATGGTACACACTGCTGCCACTGTGCGTTGGTGGTGGAGGAAGTGAATGTTTGTGGATGGGGTGCCAGTCAAGTGGGCTGCTTTGTCCTGTATGGTGTTGAGCTTCTTGAGTGTTGTTGGAGCTGCACCCATCCAGGCAAGAGGAGGGTATTCCATCAGTACTATTGCCAGAATATTGTTAGGACCCATAGCCTTTGCAGTATCCAGTGCCTTCAGTTGTTTCTTGATATCACGCGGAGTGAATCGAATTGGCTGAAGACTGGCATTTGTGATGCTGGGGACTTCAGGAGGGGGCCAAGATGGATCATCAACTTTGCACTTCTGGCTGAAGATTGTTGCAAATGCTTCTGCCTTATCTTTTGCACTGATGTGCTCGGCTCCTCCATTATTGAGGATGGGGATATTTGTGGAGCCACCTGCTCCAGTTAGTTGTTTAATTGTCCACCACCATTCACGGCTGGATGTGGCAGGACTGCAGAGCTTAGATCTGATTCGTTGGTTATGGGATCGCTTAGCTCTGTCTATTGCATGCTGCTTATGCAGTTCGGCATGCAAGTAGTCCTGGGTTGTTGCTTCACCAGGTTGACACCTCATTTTGAGGTACGCCTGGTGCTGCTCCTGGCATGCCCTCCTGCACTCTTCATTGAACCAGGGTTGGTCTCCTGACTTGATGGTAATGGTCAAGTGGGGGATATGCCGGGTCATGAGGTTACAGATTGTGGTTGAGTACAATTCTGCTGCTGCTGATGGCCCACAGCGCCTCATGGATGCCCAGTTTTGCATTGCTAGATCTGTTCGAAATCTATCCCATTTAGCACGGTGATAGTGCCACACAACACGATGGACAGTATCCTCAATCTGAAGGCGGGACTTTGGCTCCACAAGGACTGTACGGTGGTCACTCCTACCAATACAGTCATGGACAGAAGCATCTGCGGCAGGCAGATTGGTGAGGACAAGGTCAAGTATGTTTTTCCCCTCGTGTTGGTTCCCCCACCACCTGCCGCAGACCCAGTCTAGCAGCTATATCCTTTAGTACTTGGCCTGCTCGGTCAGTATTGGTGCTACCGAGCCACTCTTGGTGATGGACATTGAAGTCTCCCACCCAGAGTACATTTTGTGCCCTTGCCACCCTCCAAGTGCTGTTCAACATGGAGGAGTACTGACTCGTCAGCTGAGGGAGGGTGGTAGTCAATAGGAGGTTATCTTGCCCATGTTTGACCTGATGGGTTGAGACTTCATGGGGTCCGGAGTCAATGTTGAGGACTCCCAGGGCAACTCCCTCCCTACTGTAGACCACTGTCCCGCCACCTCTGCTGGGTCTGTCCTGCCGGTGGGACAGGACATACCCAGGGATAGTGATTGCAGTCTCTGGGACATTGTCTGTCAGGTATGATTCCGTGAGTATGACTATGTCAGGCTGTTGCTTGACTAGTCTGTGGGACAGCTCTCCCAACTTTGGCACAAGGCCCCCAGATGTTAGTAAGGAGGACTTTGCAGGGTCGACAGGGCTGGGTTTGCCGTTTTTGTTTCAGGTGCCTAGGTCAATGCTGGGTGGTCCGTCTGGTTTCATTCCTTTTCATTGACTTCGTGGCAGTTAGATACAACTGAGTGGCTTGCTAGGCCATTTCAGAGAGCATGTAAGAGTTAACCACATTGCTGTGGGTCTGGAGTCACATGTAGGCTAGACCAGGTAAGGACAGCAGATTTCCTTCCCTAAAGGACATTAGTGAACCAGATGGGTTTTTACAACAATCAACAATGGTTTCATGGCCATCATTAGACTAGCTTTTAATTCCAGATTTATTAATCATCTAAGACTTCATCTAAGTCATTTAAATAAATTGTAAAAAGTTGAGGTCCCAGCACAGATCCCCGTGGCACATCTTGCCAACCAGAAAATGACCTATTTATGCCTACACGCAGTTTCCTGTTTGCTAGCCAATCTTCTACCCATGCCAGTATGTTACCGCCTACACCATAAGCTTTTATTTTCTGCAATAACCTTTGATGTGGCACCTTATCAAATGCCTTCTGGAAATCTAAGTACAATACATCCACCAGTTCCCCTTTCTCCACAGCACATGTAACTCTCTCAAAGAATTCCAATAAACTGGTTAAACATGATTTCCCTTTCACAAAACCATGTTGACTCTGCCTGATTACCTTGAATTTTTCTAAATGCCCTGCTATAACATCTTTAATAGCTTCTGACCTTTTCCCTAAGACAAATGTTAAGCTAACTGGCCTGCAGTTTCTTGCTGTCTATTCCCTCCCTTTTTGAATAAAGGAGTTATATTGGCTATTTTCCATACTAATGGAACCTTCCCTAAATCTAGGAAATTTTGGAAAATTAAAACTAACGCATCAAATGTCTCACTAGCCACTTCTTTTAGGACCCTAGGATGAAGTCCATCAGGACCCGGAGACTTGTCAGTCCACAGCACCAGCAATTTGTTCAGTACCACTTCCCTGGTGATTGTAATTTACTTGAGTTCCTCCCTCCCTTCCATTTCCTGACTTACAGCTATTTCTGGGATGTTACTTGTATCCTCAAGAGTGAAGACTGATGCAAAATATCTGTTCAATTCATCTGCCATCTCCTTACTATCCATTATTAATTCCCAGACTCACTCTCTATAGGACCAATGCTCACTTTGCTAACTCTTTTTAAAATATCTATAGAAAATATTACTATCCTCCTTTATATTTCTAGCTAGCTTTCTCTCGTACTCTAATTTTACCTTCCTTATTAATACTTCAAGATGGCTCCTGGGCTGGAAGCTCCCTTGCTGTTCAACTCTATCCATGGCCATCTGCTCCCATCCCTAACGTTTTCTCCCCCAATCTGCCCTCTTAAACTGTTTAAATTCCCCTGGCTCTTTAAATCAGTTCATTTTAGCCCTATCTAAAAGTTAACAGTTAGTTTTAGTGTATGTTACCTGGGCCCACTGCCCTCCCCCAGCCACACCTGCTCTTTGTTTTCTCAATGAAATTGATCCGGATGAAACTGACGAGAACAGCTGCCGATACTTTAATCTCCGATCCTGCTGTCTTCACAGTCCAGAGTGTCTGCAGCCACGGCATGCGGTAAGTCCATTGAGGTGAAGAAGGAGCTGCGGGACCCGAGAGAAGTCCTGTGAAAAGGTGCCCCGAACACCCAAAACATCCACGAACGGCCCCCCCGGCCGCAACTTCAAAGCGCCCGCGGGAGATGGCTCGGAGAGCATCTGCAGCGCACTGTCGGCAATGCTGCATGCCTTTATTTAAACCACTGCAAAAAAAAAACCCTTAGCAAATGTAATCACCTCTAAGTCTGCCAAATGATGCTTCACCTCCCGAAGGACGTGGATGAGCTTTCCGGACGTCGATGGTGGGCACTGAGGAAATGGCTTATTACCTGCACCAGATTCCACCCCCCCTCCCCCCCCCTTCCACCCCCCCCCACCCCACCCCCGTCCCCTTCCCTGCTCCACCCTCTCAGCTCACCCCCTCACAACCCCGTCCCAGCCCACCCCCCCCTCGCACCATCTTCACCCCGCACCCCCTTCCCCTGCACCCCTCCCTCTACCCCTCCCCCTTGCATCCCCTCCTCCCACCGGCACCATCCTACACCTGTGTAGGGGCCCCAACAACCCCACTGCCTTGTGGGCGTCTCGGGAGAGACCAAGGCTAAGGGAGTAAACCCTAACAGAAAATCCGGAGCGGAACCCCGTAGGCGGTGATGTGTCACCTTTGGCATGTTTCCGGCAGTTCCTGCAGCCATACTGGTGCCAAACGTCGTGTCCTGCACTCCTTTGGACCCCACCAGAAAGGCCGAGAGGGGGGTTTTGACGACTGGGCAACTCTCAACCTCCATAAATTTGCCCAGGCATGCGCCATGGAGAGGTCACTCCATAGTTGCCTCACAGCGACTGAAACAACACGGAAGGCAGCAGTTACGGGTTATAAGTCCAGAGAAGAGCCTGTCACTCCAGAATTGGCCTTTATAGCCACTCCAGGCGCTGCTTCACAAACCACTGACCACCTCCAGGCGCGTATCCATTGTCTCTCGAGATAAGGAGGCCCAAAAGAAAGAAGTCATTGTTACTACCAGGTGAGAGAGGTGTCTAGGGGTCCCTTTTAGCCTTCACCTGGTCTTATTGTAACAGGATTTAATTTTTTAAACAGTGTGTTTTGAGCTCCCCCTTGGTGAATCCTTGTTCACCGCTTTCCAATTATAAGGCAAAGAAATAAGCACAACAAGCCTTCTTAGGTTTAAAGAAGAAAAGTGAAATTTATTCCAACTTAAACTCTAATTCGGTTAACACCCACAGATGTATGATGCACCCATGTTAGCATGTACACGCAATACATGCAAATAGGGACAGAGAGCAGAAGAAAAATAGAGAGGTTTGAGGCAATATCAAAAGAGTTTCTTGTTTGCTGTGCTTCGAGCTCACTGTAGTCCTTTTGTAAGTAGTCTTGCATTTCGTTGGGGCCCAGTATTATTCTTAAACCTTGTTCACTGTAGGAGACTTTTCTCTCTTGGGGTTCATATGTCTTCAGTTCCGTGAGAAAGAGATGGGAGCAGACAGGAGAGAGGTGTTCTCAGTCTCTGTGGCAAGTTCAAATTCTGCAACAGCCAGTTTGTCATGTGCGTTAACTGGTCTGACCACTTCTGCGTATTGGGGAAGCAAGGACTGGGTCCTTTGTTCCAACACTGTCTGCTTGCATGCAAAAAAAATCTTTCCAGTGAGGGACCTAGCAATTCATTGTGATAGGCCCTCTTTTCTCCCCAATCACCAATTTTAATTTGTAATGTTCATGTGGAAAATATGTGTCTCATTCTTGACAGGTGGGGGGCCTGCCTGACAATCATTGTTTGCTGTTTTTTATACTCTGTCCAATCTTCTGAACTGCCTCCCAGCTTTGCGCAAATATAGGCTTTTTCTTTATGTTTGATACTATCTTTAACTGTTTTAGTTAACCACGGATGGCAGGTTCCACCTTTGGAATTTTTCTTTCTGGTTAAAATGTATCTATTCTGTTTATTCTGAAATATTCCCTTAAATGTCTTCCACTGCATCTCTGTTGACCTATTCTGTAAACTAATTTGCCAGTTCACTTTAGCTAGTTCTGCTTTCATGCCCTCATAATTTCCATTAAGTTTAAAATACTAGTCTTGACCCTCAAACTGAATGTAAAATTCAGTCGTATTATGATTGCTGCTACCTTAACTATGAGGTCATTATTTAATCCTGTCTCATTGCACAATACCAGGTCAAGTATAGCCTGCTCTCTGGTTGGCTCCAGAAAGTATTGTTCCAAGAAATTATCCTGAAACATTCTGTGTACTCCTCATCAAGACTACCTCTGCCCATTTGATTTTTCCAGTCTATATGTAGGTTAAAATTCCTCATAATTATTGCTATACCTTTCTGACAAGCTGCCGTGATTTCTTCCTTGATACGCTGTCCTACAGTGTGGTTAATGTTAGGTGGCCTGTACACCACTCCCACAAGTGACACCTTGCCTTTATGATTTCTCATCTCTACCCAAACTGCTTCTACATCCTGGTTTCTTGAACTTAGGTCATCTCTCTCTATTGTGCTAATACCAATTAATTAATAGAGCTATCCCTCCAACTTTTCCATGTACCCTTCAATATTCAGGTCCCAATCTATGTCATCCTGCAACCATGTCTCTCTAATGGCTATCAGATCGTGCTTATTTATTTCTATTTGCACTCTCAGTCCACATGTTTTGTTTCGAATGCTACGTGCATTCAGATACAGAACCTTTAGTTTTGTCTTTTATTGTTTTTGTAACCTCTAGCCTTAGCCTAGTCCTGTTGGAGTTTATCGCTATCCTCCTCACAGTTCACAATGCTTCTAAGTTTTGTGTCATCTGCAAATGTTGTCATTAATATGCATCAAGAAAAGCAGAGGTCCTAGTACAGACCTCTGGAGAACCCCAGTGTATATCTTCCTCCAGTCTGAAAAAACACTTCACCATTACTCTGTTTTCTGTCACTCAACCAACTTTGTATCCATGCTGCTACTGTCCCTTTTATTCCATGAGCTCTAACTTTGCTGATTAGTCTATTATGTGGCACTTTATCACATGCCTTTTGGAAGTCCATGTACACCACTTCATTACCATCATCAACCCTCTCTGTTACCTCATCAAAAAATTCAGTCAAGTTAGTTGGACACAATTTACTTTTAACAGATCCGTGCTGGCTTTCCTTAATTAATCCACATTTGTCCAAACTTAATTTTGTCCCAGATTATCATTTCTAAAAACTTTTTCACTACTAAGGTTAAACTAACTGGCCTGTAGTTGCGGGCTTATCCTTACACCCTTTTCTGAGCAAGGTTGTAGGATTTTCAGTTCTCCAGTCCTCTGGCACCACCTCTGTTTTGAAGGAGGATTGGAAGATTATTGCCAGTGTTTCTGCAATTTATACATAAGTATTCTCGAATGCATCCCATCCAGTCCTGGTGACATATCAACTTTAAGTACAGCTAGAATTTCTAATCCCTTCTCTATCAATTTTTTGCCCATCCAGCATCTCAACTACCACCTCTCAGCATCTTCCTTTGTAAAGACAGATGCAAAGATTAAGGAAAATCCCAAGGCTTTTTATACATATACAAAGAGCAAGAGGGTAACCAGGGAAAGGGTTGGCCCACTCAAGGACAGAGATGGGAATCTATGTGTGGAGCAAGAGGAAATGGGCGAGGTGCTAAGTGAGTACTTTGCATCAGTATTCACCAAAGAGAAGGACTTGGTGGATGATGAGCCTAGGGAAGGGAGTGCAGATAGTCTCAGTCATCTCATTATCAAAAAGGAGGAGGTGTTGGGTGTCTTGCAAAGCATTAAGATAGATAAGTCCCCAGGGCCTGATGGGATCTACCCTAGAATACTGAGAGAGGCAAGGGAAGAAATTGTTGGGGCCTTGACAGAAATCTTTGCATCCTCATTGGCTACAGGTGAGGTCCCAGAAGACTGAAGAATAGCCAATGTTATGCCTTTGTTTAAGAAGGGTGGCAAGGGTAATCCAGGAAATTATAGGCCGGTGGACCTTGCGTCAGTGGTAGGGAAACTTAGAGAGGATTATTCGGGACAGGATTTACTCCCATTTGGAAACAAACGAACTTATTAGCGAGAGACATCATGGTTTTGTGAAGGAGAGGTCGTGTCTTACTAATTTGATTTGGGTTTTTTGAGCAAGTGACGAAGATGATTGATGAAGGAAGGGCAGTGGATGTTATCTATATGGACTTTAGAAAAGCCTTTGACAAGGTCCCGCATGGCAGACTGGTACAAAATGTGACGTCACACGGGATCAGAGGTGAGCTGGCAAGATGGATACAAAACTGGCTCGGTCATAGAAGACAGAGGGTATCAGTGGATGGGTGGTTTTCTGAATGGAGGGATGTGACTAGTGGTGTTCCGCAGGGATCAGTGCTGGGACGTTTGCTGTTTGTAGTATATATAAATGATTTGGAGGAAAATGTAGCTGGTCTGATTAGTAAGTTTGCGGACGACACAAAGGTTGGTGGAGTTGCGGATAATGATGAGGATTGTCAGAGGATACAGCAGGATATAGATCGGTTGGAGACTTGGGCGGAGAAATGGCAGATGGAGTTTAATCTGGACAAATGTGAGGTAATGCATTTTGGAAGGTTTAATGCAGGTGGGAGGTATACAGTAAATGACAGAACCCTTAGGAGTATTGACAGGCAGAGAGATCTGGGCGTACAGGTCCACAGGTCACTGAAAGTGGCAATGCAGGTGGATAAGGTAGTCAAGAAGGCATACGGCATGCTTGCCTTCATCGGTCGGGGCATAGAGTATAAAAATTGGCAAGTCATGTTGCAGCTGTACAGAACCTTAGTTAGGCCACACTTCGAATATTGCGTGCAATTCTGGTCGCCACACTACCAGAAAGACGTGGAGGCTTTGGAGAGGGTACAGAGGAGGTTTACCAGGATGTTGCCTGGTCTGGAGGGCATTAGCTATGAGGAGAGGCTGGATAAACTCAGATTGTTTTCACTGGAACGACGGAGGTGGAGGGGCGACATGATAGAGGTTTACAAAGTTATGAGCGGCATGGACAGAGTGGATAGTCAGAAGCTTTTTCCCAGGGTGGGAGAGTCAGTTACTAGGGGACGTAGGTTTAAGGTGCGAGGGGCAAAGCTTAGAGGGGATGTGCGAGGCAAGTTCTTTACACAGAGGGTGGTGAGTGCCTGGAACTTGCTGCCAGGGGAGGTGGTGGAAGCAGATACGATAGCGACGTTTAAGAGACATCTTGACAAATATATGAATAAGAAGGGAATAGAGGGATATGGGCCCGGAAGTGCAGAAGGTGTTAGTTTAGGCAGGCATCAAGATCGGCGCAGGCTTGGAGGGCCAAATGGCCTGTTCCTGTGCAGTAGTGTTCTTTCTTCTTTGTTCTACACATTTAGTACCTCAGCCATGCCGCCTTCCACCATGTGTAAATCCCCTTTTTGGTCGCTAATTGGCGTCATCCTTCCTTTTACTACTTTTTTACTCCATATTAGTATCTGAGGAGTCATGAATGGTGCTGAACATTGTGCAATCAGCAGCAAACATCCCCACTTCTGACCTTATGATTGAAGGAAGGTTATTGATGATGCAGCTGAAGATGGTTGGACCTAGGATACTACTCTGAGGAACTCCTGCAGTGATGTCCTGGAGCTGAGATGATTGACTTCCAACAACCACAACCATCTTCCTTTGCGTTAGGTATGACTCCAACCAGTAGAGAGTTTTCCCCCGATTCCCATTGACTCCAGTTTTGCTAGCGGTCCTTGATGTCAAGGGCAGGCACTCTCACCTCACCTCTTGAGTTCAGCTCTTTTGCCCATGTTTGAACCAAGGCTGTAATGAGGTCAGGAGCTGACTGGCCCTGGTGGAACCCAAACTGAGCGTCACTGAGCAGGTTTGGCTAAGCAAGTGTCACTTGATAGCGCTGTCGATAACACCTTCCATTGCTTTACTGATGGTTGAGAGTAAACTGGTGGGGCGGTAGTTGGCCGGGTTGGATTTGTTCTGCTTTTTATGTACAGGGCATATCTGGGCAATTTTCCACATTACCGGGTAGATGCCAGTGTTGTAGCTGTACTGGAACAGCTTGGCTAGGGGTGTGGCAAGTTCTGGAGCACAGGACCTCAGTACTATTGCCGGAATATTGTTAGGACCCATAGCCTTTGCAGTATCCAATGCCTTCAGTCGTTTCTTGATGTCACATGGAGTGAATCAAATTGGCTGAAAACTGGCATCTGTGATGCTTGGGACTTCAGGAGGAGGCCGAGATGGATCATCAACTCGGCACTTCTGGTTGAAGATTGCTGGAAATGCTTCAGCCTTATCTTATAGAAAAACAATTATCCTCGGGCTCAGAGCACTGGGACTATTATACAGAAATGTTTTTTTTATTCCATAATGGGATGTGGGTGTCACTGGCAAGGCCAGCATTTGTTTCCCATCCTTAATTGCCCTTCACACCTTAGTGGCTTGCTAGGAGACCATTTCAGAGGGTAGTTAAGAGTCAACTACTTTGCTGTGGCTCTGGAGTCACATGTCGGCCAGACCAGGTAGGGACAGCAGATTTCCTTCCCTGAAGGACATAGTGAACCAAATGGGGTTTTATGGCAATTGATGATAGTAACAGTACCATGAAACTGAGACTGGCTTTCAATTCTAGATTTTTAATTTAATTGAATTTAAATTCCATCAGCTGCCATGGTGGAATTTGTACTTGCATCCCCAGGGCATTAGCCCATTATCCTCAGGCTCAGGACACTAGGATTATTATATAGAAATATAATTATCCTCAGGCTTAGGGCACTTCGATTATTAAATGTAAACATAATTATCTGCAGGTTCAGGGCATTGGGATTATATAAATATATACACAGTCAGAAATAACATTGGTTCTCGGCATTTGTTTTGGAAACGCCCACATGTTTAGCAGTTTAATGCTGTTTTTGCAATGGCTAACTTGTGATGTAAGTTTGAGCAAATCTGCTGATTTTGTATTTCCGTTTGTGGGAACTGGTGTTGGAACCTGCCCACTCAACACCTTGTAAATGCAACTGGGTGTGTAATGTACAAGCTGTGACTGCCCGGGGAATTTACAAGTAGCTGCAGGGAGCACTTGGGCCTTCAAGGGACAGATCCCAGATTAACAACCATAAGCCAGACCCCAGTAATTCTACAGGACATCCACTGGTGGCTTTATTATCTAAAGTTATCTCCATTAAGTTTACATGGAAATATTGTGTCAAACAGTAAACAAAAAGTTTCTGCTCACCTTTATTTTCTGGGTGTTTGGAGCAGTTGATTTATAATTGGCAGCCTATCCAGTGTGTGTGGTGTGTCACTCTTTAAGCCATTAAACTGGCACTTTTGCAGTTGGCTTGATGACATTGTGCGTGTCATTGCATGATTCGTAGTGCAGAATAAAATGAGGAGCCAGTTAATTCTCTGTTGGTGTGAGAACATCCTTTGTTTGCACTTATTTAATATGGCAGGTTGTTAGTGGGGAGAGCATAGCTGAATTAAATTGAGGGTTACTAGAGCTTAATCAGTTTTCCATATTATGAAACAGAAATGGCAAATTTGGAGGTAATCCCTAATATTTCAATTTGTGCTCTATATGGTTTCTTGGGATTTGTGTCTGTACACTTGCCTTTTGGCTAAACTATGCAGGTTTGGAGTTATGCCAGAGAGCCTACTGTTACGACCCGGTGAGAAAAAGGTCTAGGGGTCCCTCTCAGCCTTCACCTGGTCTTACCGTAAAAGTGTTTTATTTTAAACAGTGATTTTAGCTCCCCCTTGGTGAATCCTTGTTCAGCGCTTTCCAATTATGAGGCAAAGAAACCAGCACAAACAGGTTTTCTTGGGTTTAAAGAAGGTAAGTTGAAATTTATTAAACTTGAACTTAAATTCGAATTCGGTTGCGCCCACGCTAGCGCGCATATGCGATACACGCATGCAAATAGAGACAGAAAAGAGCAGAAGAAAAAAAATAAAGTGGATAGGTTTGAGGCAATATCTGAACAGTTTTTGTTACGGTTCTTTGAGCTCACTGTAGAATCCTTGATTATAGGTAGATCTTGCTTTTCGTTGGGGCCCAGTATTCTTAAATCTTATTCGCTGTAGGAGACTTTTCTCTCTTGGTGTTCATGTGGCTTCAGTGGATTCAGAGGCTTGTGAGAAAGAGTGGGAACAGATATAGGAGAGATCTTCAGTCCAGGAGCAGTCTTTTTGAGTTCGGACTCTCTGTGGCTAGTTTAAAAAACTGGAGCAACCAGTTAGTCATGTGACCAGCTGATCTAACCAGTCCTGGCCCTTGTGTATTGTATCCTCCTTAGCAGGCCCTGGAATGCGCTTTCTAAACTTCAGTGTCTGTAGTATGTATGGCTGATCTGTTTAACAAGTCATTTCCTCGCTCCAGCAACAGTTAGAAATCAATGTTCATGACAAAATTGATGTGCCTCATTCTTGGCAGTGGGGGCCTAGCATGGCACTACTATTAGTCAGGTTGGCATCAGCCCAGTCAGGCATTCTCAAATTTGGCATTATGCTTGGTGTTGGAGCCACCATCACCCAGAGGTTAGGGTTATGCTTGATGGCTTGGGGTAGGAGGAGCATCCAAACTGTTGACAGTGGAAGTGGATGAGGAATTACAATAGGCACTGTGTACCTGAACAGTTGAGAATATGTAACTTAAGTCAGAGAATGATCACATGTTTCTACGCAGTATTAACTGATGCAGTGCAAGAGAATGATCCACCCATGGTATGCTAGAAAGTCCAGCTAATTCAGATAAGCTTTGATAAACATGATCAGTTCACTTGCTCTTGCAGTCAAATGAATTGGAAACTGACTTTCTGCAGGTTGAATTGCTTGCAATAAGTTTCGTAATAAAATTAGAATGGATGCTAGTCGCATCACTTTCTCGATTGCTCAAGGCAAAATATGATGTTTCTTTGCTTAATTTGCACTGCCTGTTGCTTTCAAAGAAATCAGTTGTCTGAGTGGTGTGGGGGGGGGGGGCGGGGGGGGTGGTAGGGAGAGGGAAATAGTAGCTATAGACCCGTCAACATACATTGCCTCAAAGCTACAGGGTAACAATCCATTTAGGAATATTTAACTATCTTTGTACGGACCTTAGGTGGATGTTGGCCTGCTCCAACACACAGATCTCATGTTGGCTTTAATGGTGCCAAACATTTTGCAAAGTATTTGCAGCACAGAAACAGGCATTTGGCCAACTGGTCCATGCAGGTGTTTGTGCTCCCCACGATCCTCCACCCTCTTCATTTAACCCCATGAATGTATCCCTCTATTCCTTTCTCTCATGTTTATCGAGCTTCCCTTGGACGCTGTTCGCCTCAGCTACTGTCTATGCTAAAGAGTTCCACGTTCAAACCACTCTGGGTAAAAAAAAAAGTTTTCTCTTGTATTCACTATTGGATTTATTAATGATTATCTTACATTTATGGCCCCTAGTTCTGGTCTTGCCTGCAAGTGGAAGCATCTTCTCTAGGTTTGCCCTATCAAACCCTTGCATAATCTTGAAGCCCTCACCCGTCCATCTCTTTCCTTGAGAAAAGAGCCCCCCCCCCCGAGCCTGTTCAATTTTTCATGATAGGTATAACTTCATCGTTTTGGTATCATTCTACTAAACCTTTTATGGACCTTCTCCCGTGCCTCTATATCATTTTTTATAATATAGAGATTATGTATAGTATTGTTTTACAGGGGAATCCCTATAGCTGGCTTCAAAGAAAGAAAGACTTGCATTAAAAAGCTCCCTTCACGACCTCAGGACTTTGCAAAGCACTTTACAGCCAATGAAATACTTCTGAACAGTCGTCACCATTGTAATGTAGGAAACTTGGCAGCCAATTTGTGCACAGCAAGCTCCTGCAAACTGCACTGTGACGATGACCAGATGATCTGTTTCGGTGATGGTGGTTGAGGGAAAAATATTGGCACGTGGGTTGCTGTTAGGGTGGGATCCTGGCTGATTTTATTTTGCCGCCTTCCCTAATATTTGCTATGAATTAGCTCAGTGTTTATCACAGTATAAGTGGGGATATTATACCAATATTGTTCTGCCTTAGCTGCAAACAGGTGTCAGTGCAGTATTAAGCTCAGGGTTAGAACCTGGCTTGAATCTGTGCTATTATCCATTGGCTCCTACCCGTGTAACTTGCCCGGGGCCTGTGCCCGTGACCTGTGTAACTTGCCCGGGGCCTGTGCCCATGACCTGTGTAACTTGCCCGGGGCCTGTGCCCATGACCTGTGTAACTTGCCCGGGGCCTGTGCCCGTGACCTGTGTAACTTGCCCGGGGCCTGTGCCCGTGACCTGTGTAACTTGCCCGGGGCCTGTGCCCGTGACCTGTGTAACCTGCCTGGGGCCTGTGCCCGTGACCTGTGTAACCTGCCTGGGGCCTGTGCCCATGACCTCTGTAACCTGCCCAGAATCCTCCTTGCTGCTCTGTTCACCCTATCCCATGAACCTGCTGTATTAGTAAAATTAATATCCATTCGTAACAATTACCAAATGCTGACTTGACAAGTGATTGTAAAATTGAGCATTTGTTGTGTATTGAAGTACAACAGAGCAATAGCATTGGGAAATCTAAATTGACCAAGGTATCTTGGGTCAGGAAGAGAAGTTTAGCAGGATTTTTGCTCTCTGTGATTATTCACTGAACTCTACTGATCAGGTCTAATGCTATAAAGTCCTGGTGCCATCCCAGGTTGCTGTTAACCTCTCAAAATTATTCAGGAAGGAGAAATGTAATGTAAAAGTTCTGAGGGGACAAATTGTTATTGATGCTTTTATCTTGTTAATGTCTGCAATATTCTATTGTGTTTAAAATACTTTATTCTGATTTAAAGTTAATGGGGAGAGATTTAGAAAGAATTATCACTGCTGGGGTTTAATCACTGTACATTGTGGAAAATGCAGAGTGGATTAGTTATGTGGTTGAATCACTACATTTTGGTGTGTCTTGTGCGCTGTCTGTCATTTGTAAGTTGTGGAATGTACAGTGTGTCTTTGTGCTGGGTTTAATCAGTGCACATTGTGGAATATATGTGTGTTTGTGCTTGGATTTTGTCACTGTACGTTGTGACTGTTTTGTGTGTGCTCTTGTGCTTGATTTAAATAGACTAATGAGCTGCAAGTCTCCTCTGGTGAATTGCCAGGCCCTACTTGAAATGTGTTTGGGACAGACTCTATCCATTTCCTAATGGGCAAGAATCCATGGCACAAACTTCCCCTGAATTGGCTGCTTCATTTAGAGAGGCCATTGGATGGCTAGTGTGAATGGGAAGGTTGGGGTAAAGAGGGAAAATGTGTAGTTGGGGCTTCTAGCGTTGGAGTAAGGCACATTGGGGCTGTGTAAAGGGAGTTTTACTTTGCAGTTAACCAGTGCTGTGATTGACTGGGAATAGTTGATGCTACATATCTGAAACAGGAAGTTTTTCCATTCCCCAGCATCAAGCTCTAATGAGCAGGGGGCAATATAAAAGTCTCTGAGATTCTAATAGAGAACAGTCCTCCAAGAGTCTGCTTGTGTTAGCCAATCAAAATACAGTGATCTATTAATCACAAGGTCTCACGATTGTGATTGGTGATCCAGTAAATGTGAAGAAGACAGGATGCTTTTTCCTTTGAAATTTGACCCCTAATTTTGCCCTTTCACCATTTAATGAAGAGGACTGTGGCTATGTGTTCATGTTGCTGTTTGCATGGTTACCAAGATAGTTTCATGGAAATGTGCATTGTACAAAGTTCTGTGCAATCTTGTATTATCTGTTTATTTCTTTTGCATTACTGTGTCACATTATGTTCTTAAGTATCTGAGAGAAAATCAAAGAAGCTTCAAAGGAAGACTTGCATTTATATAGTGCCTTTCACAACCACAAGACAGCCATAGTGCTTCACAGCCAATGAAGTACTTTGGAAGTGTAGTCACTATTGTAATGTAGGAAATGTGGAAGCAAATTTTCACACAGTACCTTCCCCCAAACGGCAATGAGATAATTAACTTGCTTTTAGTTGTGCTGGTTGAACATAAATGTTGACTCGGGCACTGGGAAAACTCTCTTGCTGCTCTTCATATCGTACCATGGGACCTTCTTATGCCCACCTGAGAGGGTTAGATGAGGCCTCAGGTTAGTGTCTCATCAGAAAGACTGCGCCTCTGATAATGCAGTAGTGAGGAAGCTCTGCACTGGAGTCAGTCCAGAATTTGTGCTCAAGTTTCCAGAGGTGGGGGTGTGAACAATTATCACTTTATTCTGAGGCAAGGCTGATAGCGTGTTGCAGTGCTGTTTCCTGTCAGTTGTAAAATTCTACATAAGCAATTGGAGATCTTGGGTCAATCCATTTTGTTACAGTGATAGCTTTTCTCTTTTTAAGATGAAACTACAGGTTTACTTCCAAAATGGTGATCCATTTGAATTTTGAGGGAGGGTTTCGGGACAGAGTTGAGCGATGTATCTGTGGGACATTATTAAACATTTTAAATATCCGAAGCAACAAGTTGCGCTTGATTAATGCCTTTACTTTGAAAAGCATTGCAATGCACTTCCAACGTCCAGTTGTCAAGGGCGGCGCAGTGGTTAGCACCGCAGCCTCACAGCTCCAGGGACCCGGGTTCGATTCTGGGTACTGCCTGTGCGGAGTTTGCAAGTTCTCCCTGTGACCGTGTGGGTTTCCTCCGGGTGCTCCGGTTTTCTCCCACAGCCAAAGACTTGCAGGTGATAGGTAAATTGGCTGTTGTAAATTGCCCCTAGTGGAGGTGGTCGGGAATATGGGATTACTGTAGGGTTAGTATAAATGGGTGGTTGTTGGTCGGCACAGACTCGGTGGGCCGAAGGGCCTGTTTCAGTACTGTATCTCTAAATAAAATAAAATAAAAATGTGTAATGAACAATATTTCTGCCAAGCCAAAGAAGGAGATATGTAAGAAGGGTGACCAAAAGCTTGGTTAGAGAGGTGGATTTTAAGGAGGGTCTGACAGGAAGAAAGTGTGGTGGACGGGATAATGGAGGGATTTAGATTATGAAGCAAAAGATAAGGCTGCCTGTTGTGGAGAGAAGTGATGTGGGTGGTTGTTTGCACAAGAGGTCAGGGTTAGAGAAACGTAGAGTTTGGGTTAGGAATTTGAGGGAGTGTAAAATTCATGAAGGGTTGCTAAGTGTGGCAGTGAACTGCACTGACTGGTACAGAGAGACTGACATCAATAAATCTCTCCTGATCATTTGAGAGTCCCATTTGTACATTGACATTCTGACAAAGATTGTCTAACATTGCATGAGGATCCAGACTATCATAACTAGAGAACCTCTCCATTTGAGAAAACATAACTCTTGAATGCTTAACATCCTCAATGCAACACAATTTAGGCTGATACTTTAGTGTAGTGCTGAGGGAGAGCTGCACTGTCGGAATTGCTTTCTTTCAGATGATGGCGGAGGAACATAGGATGTTAAGGCTAACATGTCTCATTCAGCCAGTGACATCAAAAAATAGATTAAGTGGGTTACTTGTGCTGTATGTAGGGTCTTAATGTTTGCTGGATGAGTATAGCATTTGTCCATATGATAGTAATTGTAATTCAATGTTAGTGAAGTACTTTGGGATGTTTGAGAGAAGTAATAAGGTGCTGTATAAATGCAAGTCTTTTTCATGTAGCAGATGCTGCCAGTGAGTCTGTCTGGGAGCATCTACTGATGCAGTGATAAATTATTAAGCTGGTATCCCAGCTTTCATTCTGCAGATGAATTCACCTAGTTTACACCGGTTCAGTAACCCTTCTCAACCAGATTCCTCAATTACATTCCATAGTTTAATTATTCTACCCTCATTAGAAGTGTTCCTTCCTCCCTTCTCTGCATTGTAAATAAGATGGGAATAATGAAAGTCTCAAGGTTAATATTGTCATGCAGTATAGTTTTCTTTTCTCCAGGTAAAGTGAACTGGCTGCTTTTTTCCAGTGTGACTGCACTGACACATGGTTACAGTCCTTACTGGGGATGCTGGTTTCTGTTAATCTGCTGTCTGTTGTGTGTTTTTTTTTACTCGCTGTCTGATCTGACCACCTGTGTCTGTTTCCTCTGTTCTGGTCTCCCTGGTTGGCTGGGGTTTGATGGATGCTACCAATCGCTGCAGGAGTTGGATGAGGTACTGTCCAATTTATCATTCATAAACTGCAAAGGGTGAAGCTTTTGGTGCTAGTGCCCAGTTTAATCCTGTGTTGAAAATTCATACTTAACAGGAATTCCTAAATGGCCTATCCTGGATTTCAAGACACTAAAACACTCACTATTGACAGTAATGTCTTTGATATGAAACATTACCCCACCAAATCTCTGGAAAATAGACGGTTAATTGGAGTTTACTATATTTATACGCAGAAGTTGCCCAGTGTTGTCTGATACCTTACAACATGGTTTCAGGTTGATTTATTTAATACAGTGAGGTCAAATGTTTGGAATGCACCACTGTGTTCTGCTTGGCCCTGAATTTGCAACGTTCTTTTCCATCTGGCGAGTTACCAACACTTATTCGCATCTAAACATTGCCCACTTTTGCCCTATTTTGTTGAAACCCAAGTCCATATGCTCAATGTTGCACCTTCTGATTTCTTGAATGCTGCCCCAGGAAGCATCCCCTGGGCTTCACTGCAGAGTTCTGCATCCAAAGTCCTGTCCTGTATGAAGTCCCAAACACCTGTTACCCCTGCTTTTGCTGAGTTCCACAGGTACCCCCGTCTCTCATTATGACAAATTCCACAGCTTTGCCCTTGTTTTTAAAACCTTTCGTGGTCTCACTGAATCTTTTCCTGGTGATCCTCTCCAGTGTGACCTGTGTCCACTCACTCTCTCTGACTTTGGGTAACTGCTCAGCCCCAGCTCTCTCCATTCCATCAGAGGCTGGTCAATACCATTATCCCTCTCTTACTGATTTTCCTCCCACGCCTTCTTCCTTCAGAAACGTAAAGCATCTCCTGTCAAATAATGTTCCCTAATATTAGTGACCCATGTTTGATGATCTGAGAGATGGCACCTGAATGCTGCAACCGATACAGGTTGTGCATCCTTCCCACACATCTTTTTGCTGAAATTGTATCAACTTTTGATTGTTTCTTTTCTAGGATTAAATTTGAGTGTTGCAGGGCGCCTAATATAACATGTTTGCTGCTGCGTCTTTCATTTAAAGAAACCTAATTGTGTAATGGCTGTTTTCTGTACTGCATTATGTCTCAGACTGTTGAGAGTGCTGAATATTTTAATAGGATCTTTATTTTGACCCTTGTGGACAGAATGATGCTTGAGCAGAGTAGACAGTGAATGGGATTAAGTTGGTAGAGATTAAGTTGGTAGAGGGAGCTTTTGAATGGAACCTATGAGGTAATGGTAGACCCTTCACACTTTCTGTCTAGACATGCAAAGATATTTTGCTGGACTGGTCAGCTGGTGGTGAAGTCTCTGGAGGTGACACTGCAGCTGTATGGTGTGCTAGCTTGTCCACACTTGGAGTGGTGGATTCAGTTCTGCTTACCATACTATAATATATACAGACATTGGAAAGGGTGCAGAGAGGGAATACACCCCAGTGTAAAGTGAGTTGAGTGTTGAAGAAAGACAAGAGCTTAATCTCTCCAGTCCAGAGAGAAGGTAATTGGGTATGGTGGATCTAAATTGTATTAAATGGTAGAGAGATAAATCTAGAATATTAAGTGAGGAAAGTGGCACCAAAGATTAATTAGTAAAACCTACAATTCATATATTGAGAACTTCTTCACTGAAAAACTTCAAAAATGGTTTGAAATAATCATTAAGGGTGTTTACAGCACAACTGGATTCTAAAATAGGGGAGATGGTGTAGTGGATCTCAAACTTTTTTGGTTGAAGGAGGCCTTTTCAAATGGATTAGTGAATTTGGATCCCACTCCCATCTAAATTATAATACTATATAGTACTCAATGTGAAAGTGCTGCATATAATGTTTTAGTAATACTTTTAAGAAAACAGGTATTTACTTACTGATACCTGTGAGATGGGTGTGCCTGCTTACTGCAGAGTCTGTTTATCCTTGGTGTGATGTTTGCTGCACTCACACCAAGCCCATCTCTGGCTGCTACTTATTTGCTTACTCTTGACCTCGGCGCCCTGGATGGTTGCCCACCCTGCTCTGTAAGCACGTTCACATTATTTTGTGGACCCTCTGGAAAGTCTCCATAGACCTCCAGGGGCCTGTGAACCCCAGTTTAAGAACTACTGTAGCAGAGGGACAAGTTTCATGGACAGAATGGGCGGGTGACTGGGATTGTGACTGCTCCAGTGAAAAAGATACCACCTTCCATCTCCAGTGGTTTGGGGTAGGGGGGGTGGGAGGAGCAGGTGGCACGTGTGTGGTCACAGCCTTGGGGTTTCTGGGGGGGGGGGGGGGGGGGTGGCAGCAGCATCATTTTGAGCTGTATCCATGCAGGTGGGGGTCAGGTGATGAGTCTCAGTGTTCCAGGCATTTAGGCAATCTGTACTTGGTGCGATTGTGTCAATGAATTGAAACATGGTTGGAGATAAATTGAAGAATGATGTCCCAGATTATTTCCTAATGTAATGGTACACCTTTGAGTGTGCCATTAACCAAGCTGTCTCCCATCCACCCAACTAACAGCTGTCTACCCCTCTCGAATAGGACAGTTTCTCAGGATGTGCATTTTGAGAGCTGTAGCAGACACTTTCCTTTGTAAATAAGCACAGCTGAAATATTGTGGCAGAATGTGTCCAACCAATGAAGCCTGAACCTTTGTCTGGGCCCCACACCCCACCATATACTTTGTCTCCAAAACAAGAAAAGGTTGCACAGCAGAGATTCTGTATTTGGGGAAACTACATTGCAAAGCTTTAGCAGCTTTTGTGGGCAGGTAACGTCAGATGTTAAATTAAACTTTTTTTAATCTATTTGTTTTGATACCAGAAGAAGCATTGACACAGGTAGGGCCACGTTAAAGGACCCAAGTAATAATTCCACACAGGCTGGTACGTCTGAGTATCAGGAGATGTGCAGCCCGAAAGCGTTGTTGGTGTTTGCCTGCTGTTTGGGAGGAGTACACTAATTGTGTATTTGTCTTATTGCCAGATTGCTGATGATCGCATGGCATTGGTGTCTGGGATCAGCCTGGATCCAGAAGCTGCAATTGGCGTCACCAAGAAACTGCCTCCGAAATGGGTGGATGGAGTGGAACAGGTCAGTGACTAGCTTGTCTCTCTCTGGGTGATGCAGCCTCTGCGGGTTTGGGATTTTACTGGGAAAGTTAGGTAGGTGTTCAGGGTCCTGTACATTTAATATTTAGGGAGTGTTCAGGTTCCCTTTAATGAGTGGGTGTCTGATAGTGAGGGGTGAGCCTGGGGGTGGTGGGGAGGTATGGTGGCCAGAAAGTGGAGGCTTTCCTATAATCAGCTGTAGGTCTTGGAGGAGGGAGACTCTATCAGGGAGTTGGGGAGGCTCCCTAAAATCGAATTCTGTCTGGAAGTCTCTCCTTTACCCTCCTATCAGTTGGTGTGGGGGGAGGGGAGGTGGGTTCTCTGCCAGAAAATGGGGAGACGCCCTGTAATGAGCGAGTGCTGGACATAGGGTTCCATGTGGGAATGATGAGACTCCCTGTGGTTAACAACAACTTGCATTTTTATATCACCTTTAACAGATAAAGTTTCCCAAGGTGCATCACAGGGGTGTTATCAGACAGAAATTGACACGGAGTGGTGTTAAGTCAGGTGACCAAAAACTTGGTCAAAGAGGTAGGTTTTAAGGAACAACTTCAAGGAGGGCAAAGAGGCTGGAAAGTGGAGAATTTAGGGAGGGAATTCCACAGCTTAGGTCCTAGGCAGATGAAGGCATGGCTGCCAGTGATGTGAGTGATGAAAGTCGAGGATGCATGAGGCCAGAATTAGAAGAACACAGAGTTTAGAGAGATGTAGCATTGGAGGAAGTTATAGAAAGAGGGAAGGGTTGGGACCATGAAGGGATTTGAACACTAGGATGAAAATTTTAAATACAAGACCTGGCTGGTGCCAATGTTGGTCAGTGAGCACAGGCATGACAGGGGACTGGGACATGGTACAAGTCAGGATATGGGCAGCAGAGTTTTGGATGAGTTAAAGCTTACGGAGAGTGAACGATGGGAGGCCAGCGAGGGGGACATTCAGATAGTCATGTCTGGATGTGTTCAAAGCACGATGAAGGTTTCAGCAGCAGACGGGCAGAGGCAGAGATGGAGACAAATGATATCATTTGATTAGATTAGAGATACAGCACTGAAACAGGCCCTTCGGCCCACCGAGTCTGTGCCGAACATCAACCACCCATTTATACTAATCCTACACTAATCCCATATTCCTACCAAACATCCCTTCACAGTCCCAGCCCTATATTTCCCTACCACCTACCTATACTAGTGACAATTTATAATGGCCAATTTACCTATCAACCTGCAAGTCTTTTGGCTTGTGGGAGGAAACCGGAGCACCCGGAGAAAACCCACGCAGACACAGGGAGAACTTGCAAACTCCACACAGGCAGTACCCGGAATCGAACCCGGGTCCCTGGAGCTGTGAGGCTGCGGTGCTAACCACTGCGCCACTGTGCCATGGTGGTTGAAATAGGTGATCTTGATGATGGAGAGGATATTGGGTCAGAAGCTGAGCTCGGGGTCAGATAGAACACCCAAGGTTGCAAACTTTCTTGTTCAGCTTCAGGCAGTGGCCAATGAGGGATGGAATTGATGGTGAGGGAACAAAGATTGTGGCAGGAGCCAAAGGTCAATGGCCTTCTTAACAGTAAATTGGAAGAACTTTCTACTTGTCCAATACTGTATATCAGACATGCAGTTTGACAAATCATAGACAGTAGAGGTGTCGAGAGGTGGTGGTGAGGTAGAGCTGGTTGTTGTTAGTGTACATCTGGAACTTGGCATGTTTTTGGATAGTGTCTTTGAGGGGCAGCATGTAGATGAGGAATGGGAGAGGGTCAGGGATAGATCCTTGGGGGACTCCAGAGGCAATGGTGTGGGAGTAGGAAGGGAAGTTATTGCAGGTGATTCGCTGGCTGCAACTGGATAGATAAGAATTGAACCAGGCAAGAGCAGTCCCACTCAACTGGATAATGGGGAGAGGCATTGGAGGAGGATGGTGTGGTTAATGTGTCAAAGGCTGCAGACAGATCAAGAAGGATGAGGTGGGATAGTTTACCTTTGTCACAGTCACATAGGCTGTAATTTGGGACATTGATAAGGGCCGTTTCCGCACGATAGCAGGGCGGAATTCTGTTTGGAGAGGTCAAAGTGCATGTGTCAAGTCTGTCAGGGAACATCAAGACATCATGTGTCATTGAGGTGGGTTGTTTATTGAGGTGTTATGTTTTTTATTCTCTCACTTTCTCTCTTCAGATTCAGTTTGATATCACCAGAATAAAACAGAAGATGAAGGAGCTGGCCAGTTTACACGACAAATACCTGAACCGGCCGACACTGGATGACAGCAGTGAGGAGGAGCATGCTATAGAAATCACCACACAGGAAATAACACAGGTCTGGAATACCTCTGCACTAAGGAAGCATTAATGGAGTGGAGAGACCTGGGGGTCAGAAGGGCGAGTATTATTTGGCCTCTGCTTTAGTCGGGAACCAACCATAGAATGTTACAGGCCACTCAGCCGATAGGCTGCCCTAATATTTTTCTGCACTTGAACCACCAGCTCTAATCCCACTTTAACACACCTGTTTGTCAGGTTGCTATATATATATATCTCCCTTTTAACAGAATGTATGAACACTACTTCAATATTGTTGACTTCTGCAGGCGCTTTGACAGCTAGTTTTTGTAGTCCATATGCCCATGCCCAGTTTAAACTCTGTGTGGCTTATTTCATTTGTACAGTAGATGTGCACCTTGTGTACTCTCTGCTGCATATATCTGTGTTGCTAGACAATCCTGCAAAGCTCACTGTCTCAATTACCAAAATGCCAAACAGTGGCAGATGTACCTTGAATCTACAGCATAGAAACAGGGTATTTGACCAGCAGGCCTATGAAAGTGTTAATGCTTCACATGAGCTTTCTCCCACTTTATTTATTTCATCTCACTCTAACACATCCTACTGATTTCTCCCCCGTCTATTTAACCAGATTCCCCTTAAGTGTGTCTATACTATTCACCTCAACTACTCCATGTGGTAGTGAATTCTACATTCTCACCACTCTTTGGGTAAAGAACTTTCTTCTGAATTCCCTATTGGATTTCCTGGTGACTATCTTATACAGATGGCCTCCAGTTTTGCTCTTCCCCACATGTGGCATTGCATGATTTTAAAGCCCTCTATTGGATCATCCCTTAGCTTTCCCTTTTCTAGAGAAAAGAGACCTAGCCTATTCATCCTTTCCTGATGGGTATGACATTGCATTTCTTTATCCTTGTAAATCATTTTTAACACCTTTTCCAGTGCTCTATATCATTTGTGTGATATGGCAACCAGAACTGTACACAGTACTCCAAGTGTGGTCTTACTATTGTTCGATATAAGTTTAGCATAACTTCTGTACTTTTCAATTTTATCCCTCTAGGAATAAAACAGAGTTCTTGTTTGCTCTTTTTACGGCTTTGTTAACCTTCATCACTACTTTTAGTGATTTATCTATTTATACCCCCAGATGCCTTTATTCCTCTCGCCCATTTAATTTCTTATTTTCCAAGTGATATATGACCTCATTTTTCTTACCAAAATGTAATACCTCACTTTTATCTGTGGTGAAATTCATCTGCCAATTACATGCCCATTCTGCAAGTTTATTAACATTTCTTGTAATTTTTTGCAGTCCTCCTCAATATTGACTATCCCCTGCACTATCCCTCCCCTCCCCACCCCTCCCCACCCCTCCCCCCCGCACACAAATTTAGAAATTGTGTTTTTGATTTCAAAGTCTAAAACATTAATATAAATTGTGAACAACAGTGGTCCCACTTTCCATCTTCTGCCACTCTGAAGAGCTACCTTGCTCTGCTTACTGCCTTGCAGCCAGCTAGCTATTCATTCATAAGTGTATATGAATTATGAAATGTCAGATTTTGTAGGGAGATATATATACTTCAAATCTCTCGGCTTCTCAGCTCCTGCTCACCCTCAATGCTTTAAACCACTGTTTAGAAGCACGATCATTGCAGAGTTGCACTTGCGGCCACAGGAGGCTCTGCATTGCCAACTAACATGCTCTTCACTGTAAGCAAAACTTGTCTTCAATAAAGAGTGTGTTGAAATGGGCACAGTTCAGCAGGCAACTAGCACCTGTTGAACTGTACCACAACATGGCCTTAACTGGAGGAGTCGAAGAGCTAATCGCTTTAAAATAATGTTAAGCTGTGACAATATGATTGCAGTCAGGTTATATCCTGTGCAACCTGCCCAGATGCAGAACACCAGCACGAATATGGGAGGGGGTGAATTTCTGCTGGGGTCTGTCTCTGATAACTTTGGCTACAGAAAAACTCGGAGAAATGGTATTTATACTGTTTTTACAGGGTTTCTGCAGCTCTTCCACTGATGATGCAGCAGACAGCCCCGATGAAAAGTGACACCAAGAGAGGCACGCTAACATGCGGTGTGCAGATGTATACCAAATATGCATAATTAAAATCTTCACCTTTAGCTACCAACTCATTCTTCAGTAAGAGAGCCAGGGTTTAGTTAAAGCAAATCTATTCTAGATTCACACAATAGCTACATTTCCGTGCAATGACAAATTTCTCCTCGTTTAAAGCATTTAATGCAGTGCTAAGAGGTGGATTGGATGCCCTAATTGCTTCCCTTTCCCTTCAGATGTTCCATAGGTGTCAGCGGTCAGTGCAAAGCTTGCAGAGCAAATGGCGCAGCTGCACTGAGCAGGAAGAACGGGTCCTCCGAAACGTCGTCTCCTCTCTAGCACAAGCTCTTCAAGAATTGTCGACCAACTTTCGACATGCCCAGTCCAGCTATCTCAAACGTAAGCAGCCAAGGAAGGGGAAACACTTTAATCGCAATGCTTTTTTTTTAGGTCCCATTGGCCACCTATCTGTAAAGATACGAGCAGTGCTCTCTAGGACATTAAAAGGTTTATATTGATGGGTAATGGCTCATGGATGGGGGCAGGGCCAAATGTTGCCTTCAAACTCAAAACTGACTCAGATTATGTTAGCCCTGACAGTTGACGAGCAGGAAAAATATTACTGTAAACATTCAGTCAGTCTGCTTTGGTGTATAAGATCTTCCTACACTGAATCATAGAATCTTATAGTACAGAAGGCCATTCGGCCCAGCGTGCCTGTGTCGACTGTTTGAAACAGCTATCCAATTATTTACACTGCCCCTCTATTGGTCATCTCCCTGAAAATTTCTCCTCTTCAAGTTGTTACGATCTCCGTGAAGATCAACAAACCTAAAGAACCGAACTTACCGAAAAACCCCAAATAGAAAAACAAAGGGGTAAGATTTTGCTTTGACCTCAGCGAGACTGTTAATGTTAAAATATGAGATATGAACCCCAGTCCAATTTAAAGAATTACATGACAAGATTTCACATTTTAAGACTTTTTATTATAACAACTGAACTAAAAGAAATCCCCATTAACTAAATACTACTTTGTAAGTAGCTGATACCCCAAACTACAAAGAAAGGTATTTTCTTTACTTGTTAAAACACTTGAAAGCCTCACACCACACTTCTACATTACACAGTACTCTTTCATGACAAATTCTTTGTGGTTAGAAGTCCCAATCTCCTCCCAGTTGCAATGGGTTGGATCTCCCAGACCTTTCTCAAAGTAAATGTCCTCTTCGCTCACTTCTGCAAGAACTTTTGACCTGGACGTCTGTGAATAAGGCAATTCCTGGTGATCCTGCTGGTCTTTTACTTCTCTGCAAACATCAACTTTCAAATCAGGTTCAAATCTTCACAGTTTTCTCAGAGCAGGTGCTCCCTCTCCCTTGAGACTATAGCAGCTGGTTGTCTTCCTTTCTTACACCCTGTTATGAGGCAGCAACTGCTGATTTCCTCTCTTCCAGCGTGCCTGCCTTCAGAAAATATATTAAATTTATTTGGAATCCAAAGTCAATAGCTCATTGTCATTTTTTAATATACAAAGTCCAGGCGTCTGGCTTCAGCAGAGCCACCCAGACTTTGATTGTTTCCAGGTATTAGCAGCTGCCATGTGTAGAATCACTGACTCTTTGTTTACAATCCAAAAGTCTGAGAGGGTGAAACCCATTGTTCTTCAGCTGTTATACCCCTGCAGTCTCTTTATTTCAAAAAAAGTCTCTCTACTTGGATCTTTGTTGTCCTGTCTTTAACAGAATGGATGTGAGGTCACCTGACCTCTGACCATCTTAAACTTTTAAAAATCACACTTTTTAAAACAGAATCATGTTACAAAGTCTAGCATTCATAACTTTTATAACTTTTTTAATTTTAACAATTAAACCAAAATCAACATAAATTAAACATGAATTAACACACAAATCACAGTTTGTATAGATTGCAAATTACACCTTAACTATCAGATACAACAAAGATAGATCTCATGGATTTACTGGGCAGTCCACTCTGTGTATATGACACTCATTACAGCCACAAAGTTCTTCAAAGCTGTGAACTTCCTCAGGTAGATCCCCAGTTCCTTTCTTCTAAGATGCAGCCAGCGATTCTCATTTGACAACAGTTCCCCTTCAATCCTGAACTTCATGGGTGTGGTCTTCACCCAAAATGGTGCACTTTTCCAGAACCTTCTCAGCTCTGCTCACGACAGGCTTGATGGCGTGAATCCACCAGTACTACCTTTATCTGAGCCCTTCAGTGACAACCCTGTGTACTATATAGCTGGGTCTGGTTGATCAGCTCTCTTAAGTAACAGAAGCATCACCTGGATCCAGCCTTAACTTTAAACTGCCTGCATTGTACCCTCCCGCCATCTGATCTCCGATAGCTCTGTATCTTTTTTAAATCTGTTTCCAACCAGTTTCAAATTCCCCAGAAACCTGATGTTTTTGCTTCTGTTTCTGTTCGGACAGTCTGTCTGGGTTTCTCACAGTCTGTTCCAGTAACACTCGATCTGTTTTAAAAAAAAAAACAAGCTTTGCAACCAGGGTCGCGCGCCTAACAACAGAACATTCAACAAGACATCTGTTCAGACAAAAGCTCACATGTTTCCCCATGGGTCCTGCAGACCGCAGATTCCATGACACAGTATATATCCTTTTGATGGTTATTATTGAATCTGCTTCCATCACCCTTTCAGGCAGTGTATTCTATAACTCCGTGTAAAAAGAAATTTCATCTGTTTTTCTTGCAAATTATCTTAAATCCGTTTCCTCTAGTTACTGAGCTTCCTGCCAGAAGAGTCAGTTTCTCATTTACTTTATCAAAAACCCTCATAATTTTGAACACTTATTAAATCGCCCTTAAAATTCTATGCCACAGGGAGAACAATCCCAGCTTCTTGCTCCTATTTCTCATGTTCTTGAATCTCCACACATTCTGGTAAATCTGCTCTTCACCCTCTTTAAAGCTTTGATATCTTTCCTAAAATGTGGTGGCCAGAGGCCTAACCAGTGATTTATAAATGTTTAGCATAGCTTTCTTACTTTGTTACTTTGTGCCCCTGTTTGTAAAACCCAGGATCCCATGTGCATACCTGAAGATTTTAAAATAAATCCTCAGGGACAACATATATGGTGTTTTTAAGCCCTCTTAACAGTTTCTGTGTTTTAACTAATGTGCACATACAAACTTGATATCCTTGAAAGAAACTCTCATCACCTGGTGTAAGGTGATATGTACCTGCAGATTTACCTTCATGGTGAAATCTCGTAATTACCCAGTGCCCTGGGACTAAACAGGGGGGGAAATCAGCCAGGATTTGCACTCCTCATCACTGTCCAGCAACTCTTCTGTGAAGTGTACAAGACAAGCAAAGACAGGAATCAAAACAAAGTGTTGGAAATGCTCAGCAGGCCAGGCAGCATCTGTGGATAGAGAAACAGATTTAGCATTTCAGGTCAGTAACCTTTCATCAGATGCTGCTTGACCTGCTGAGTATTTCCTGTATTTTCTGTTCTTATTTCAGATTTCCAGCATTTGCTGTATTTTGCTTTTGTAAGCAAAGGCAGGATGTGGCATGACTATGATTCACTCTTGTCTATTGACATTCACTGTCCAACCATACACATGGAAATTGGCGAGGAATTGCGGGCTACTGGCACCTATATCCCAGCAAGATTCAGCAGTTGAAGGGGAGCAGGGGGATATTTAGAGTGGGCTCTGAAGGAGTACTGGAGCTCTTTATTTTTTATTTTAACCCTGCTAAATATGACCTTGTCTTGAATCAGTGAAGGGGCTAAAAAAATTCTATGTTTTATTTATGTTCTGCATGATTGCTCCCTTCCATTTACAGGATTTTTGTTTTTTGTAATAGGCCTGAAGAATCGAGAGGAAAGATCCAAACACTTTTTTGACACGTCGGTGCCACTAATGGATGATGGTGAAGACAACAACCTTTATGACAAGGTGGGTACACTGATCATTGGCAGCGTGCTACAGAGATACCGATCAAACATATTTGTGTTATCTGGCCCCACTCGCTTTAGTGGCAAAGTCCCCATTGCTTATGATGGGATGTGTTGGTGCGAATGAGATTTGCCCGCCATAGGTGATGGCCAGTATAACATGGCAGCTCTATTTCAGGGTCACTATTGAATTAACTAAATAAGACTGCATGCAATGCAACTCACTGTGTTAGAACTGCAGCCAGTGCTTTGTACAAACTGTAACCCCAGTCTACTTAGAAGCGAATTAGAAGGTTTTAAATACACAAAGATAATTGAACTTTTACAAGATGTTGTTTACTAATTTACTTATGTTTGTTCTGTGTCCAGTGCATATTAATGAGGTGTGAACTAGTGAATAAGCACTGCTGTTTCTTCCCAAAACAAACAGAGCATTTAAGGTGCTATAGCTACCAACTTTGAAATTGAGGTTAATGCAAATTTGTTAATGGATATCACTTTGTGGCTGAAATAAGCAACTGCCCATTTTAAATCTGGATAATTTTAAGTAGCAGGGACTGTTGTAACTTTGTACAAGGAGGTGGGAGTGCAGCACTGCTCAGGGCTAAGCATTTTGATTGTTATGACGCATTTACCATTGAAACATAAGTATGAAAATCAGGAACTGCCATGAAAAGGAGGGTTGTGACTGACAGCCGTATAATGGGGGCACCACAATCTTTCTGACTGTTTGTGTTTGTAGCCTTGGTGGTGCCCTGCACTGTGGGCTTCAGCCCTCAATCTGCATTTTGATAGTGTAGTGGTTATGTTACTGGGCTAGTAATCCAGAGGTGTTGACTGATGATCCAAAGAACAGTTCAAATCCCATTATAACATTTTATGAATTTGAATTCCGTTTAAGAGAAAAAATCTGGAAGTATAAAGCTGATATCAGTAAAAATAACCATGAAGCTGTCAGTTTGTTGTAAGAGCTTACCTTGATCTCTAATGGCCTTTAGGGAAGGAAACCTGCTGCCCTACCTGGTCTGGCCTATATGGTTGATTACACTTTCCTGTGAAGTGGCCTAGCAAGTCACTCAATTAAGGGCAACTAGGCAATAAATACCAGCTTTCCCATTGATGCCCACCTCTCAAGAACATAACAAGGGTGTGTGTATAATTTAGTAAATTGTCCCATTGTACCCTGTATGTGATTGTAATTTGATGAAGTGTTGAGGGTATGTGAGAAGGCCTTTTTTTTTCTGTTGCACTCACAGGGTTTTACAAACGATCAGTTGTTGTTGGTGGAAGAGAACACTCTGTTGGTGGAAGAACGAGAGAAGGAGATCCGACAAATTGTGCAGTCAATCTCAGACTTGAATGAAATCTTCAGAGAGCTGGCCAGCATGATAGTGGAACAGGTGGGGTGGTTTTGTGGAAGTGTCATACATAAAGATAAGATCCTTTCCTAGCTATGCTACCAGAAGGAAGGAGCCATGTGTATGTGCACCTGTTTAACCTCAGTACTTTTCAGTTTTTAGCTCACTCCAGCATCCTTGCTCACCTCCCACCTCAATCCCTGCCGTCTCCATAGTAAACCACATTCCTTATTTTGTACACCACTGAATCTCGATAGGGGAGAGGCAGTGAGCAGAGGTTAAGCTTCCTCCTTGAAAAAAGGGGACCTCCTCAATTGGCTTACTCTGATGTCAGGAAGCCCAATTGAACAGCAAAGAGCATCGGCAAGATACTGCTGCCAAAATCAGTTCTACAGAGAACCATTGTTCCACTCCAAGTTGCCCATCCTTTTTCTGCCCCATTCCCACTTTTTCAGCCTATCGCAGCTTGAGAGCTGGCATTCAGCTGGTCTGGTGCACAAGTCCTTGTAGCAGTGGAGCAGTTCAGCGGCACTTCCTGTTGGCCAGGATAGTATATTTGCTGCAAGAAGCTCTGATGGGGAGGGATCTCTTTAGTGTGATGTTAAGAGCTTTTCATTAACTGTGCAGCTGCCTCACTCTGCGTATTCATTTTCAGGGAACCATTTTGGATCGGATCGATTACAATGTTGAACAATCCTGTATTAAAACAGAAGAGGGCTTGCAACAGTTACAGAAGGTATTTGTCCAATGGTTGTATTCAGTTCCTGGAGTGAGTATAGTGAACCTATTGCACTAAATATGTCACACCAATTTGCTTGTATAGTTTCTGATAAGTTGTTATGGCTGGGCCACTGATTTAAGGTGACGGAATATATCTGTATTACCTAGGATTCCAGGAGTTTTACTTGTGTTTTAAGGATCGAATTCCACATTTCTATCCATAGAATTACATTGAGTATACAGCACCGAAAATGGCTATTTGGTCCAACCAATCCATGCTGTCTATTGGGCTCCACTCCACCCTTCTCCTGTTTTGCCTCATCCAACTCATATTATCGTAGCCCTCTATTCCTTTCTTCCTCTTCTGCTTACCTACCCTCTCTTAAATGCATCTATACCAGTTCTCTCAACCACCCCCTGTGGTAGGCAGTTCCGTATTTCTATCGCTCTGGATGATGTTTCTTTTGAATTTCCTGTGTAATTTTTTGGTAACTATCTTAGATTGATGGCCTCTAGTTTTTTTCTCATCCCCACAATTGGAAATGCACTCTTTATGTCTACTCTGTCAAAGCCTCTCAAACAGTCTCTAAGGCTGAACCAGTCTGTTTGCAACATTGGCGTTATTGGGAAGTTGTATAAATGCAGGTTCTTGAGTTATTTAATATTCAAAATAGAAACAGAGGATGGGAATTTTAAGACACCCCCGCCCCCCCACAAAAAAAAGGGTGGTTTCAGGGCAGGTGGCATACAAAAATGTAAACAATCTGAAACCTGCCTTTGATCCACCCACTCTGGTTTTAGTGGCGACAGGATGGCAGGTGGGCAACCAACCCACTTGCAAGAGTCGAGATGGTCATTTAAATATTATAGTGAGTCTGCATGCTGCAGAATTGGGCATCATTTTAAATTAAGCCTGGTGACTGAGTTTTCTGGACTTTGGGAAACCAGCTATGGGGAAGTGGGGACTGTTGGATCCAGGAAGTAAGTACCTTTCTACCCCAATTGGATCCAGTTTACCTGCTTTATCAACAGTTAAGAGGGGAATTTAAAAAAAATTCAAGAAGAATATCAAAAGGCACAGAGGAAGGGAATGGAATTTGAGTAGATGGCTCCATTGTGGAACTGGCACTGGCACTGGCACAGTGAATGATGGATCTTAGAATGTATAAGGTGATCTATAAATACAAGATTTTTAAAAAAGTTGTCTAATAGTTACTATTTTTAATTTTGCAGGCAGAGCAATACCAGAAGAAGAATCGAAAGATGCTGGTCATTCTGATTCTATTTGTGATAGTAGTGGTTCTCATTATCGTGCTAATAGGAGTCAAATCAAGGTGATCGGCAGGAACTCTCCTGCGGGTGTGAACCGTGAGGAAAATTCACTGGGGTTGGTGATAATTTCTGTGAAGGGGAACTAGGAAATAGGATCAGATCCCCTGAATTCCTTCACTACAGAAAATCAGGAATATATTGTGATTGCTGTGTTGTAAATTGAGTTTGGTGTGGGGGGGGGTGCGGGGGGAAGGTGTGCTCTCGTGTTGCTCTGAGCAGTATTCGGATTTGCTTCTTTCCACTTTGCTTCTTTAGCTGATGATGTGCCAGTGGTCTGTACCCAACTGATTTCCCGTTGAGAAGGAGGTTCAACTTCAGAAGGAGCATTGCCAGCGTCTCAACTAAGTGCAGTGGAGAGTGGACTAGGGCATCTCTAGTTTGCCTTGAGCACAGCCGGTTCCTCTGTGTTCCTTTCCATTCTGTGCAGTGATGTATATGTTGCAGCAATTCTGGTTTAGCTTTTTTTAATAACCAAGCTTTGTATTAATGGTTGTGTCCAATAGTGACCATCAGAAGCTAAATCATTAGGACTTGATGAGCAAACATTTCTTGGACGTGTATGTGTTGTCCAGCTTCATTGTACTTCTCTCTGCTTGGCAGTGTGTGCGCGTTTGAATGCACAGCAATCTGAGATTTATTTGGGGGGTGGTATGGGATGGGGTGGGTAGGGTGAATTCTTCAAAGCATGGCAACACAACGGTGCAGTGGGAGTCTGTGCCCATGGTTTGTCACCGCTGCCCATCGGCCAAGAGGTACCAAGCCGAGGGAAGAAAGAGAAGGTGGCAGTATGAGTGGAGAGGCAGCCCTGTCACACTGCTGGAGCCTGACTCGAGAACTTTATCAGGGACTGAGGCTGCCTGCAGTTTTGGCTGCACTTGGTGTTTGGAAAAAATAAGAATGACGTTGAAAGAATTAAAAAGGAGCAACAACTATTAACAAAAAAAAAATCATGGCTAGGCTGGAAAATATTTGCTTCACTATATTTAAAATAAAGATCAGGGTGTGGTGGAACAGCTAGCTGAGCTGAACCCTGGAAAATACAACAAAATAGGTGTTTAACTCAAGAGATCTTCATTTTAAAAACCTAGACACTTTCACTCAGACACCCAGACTCCATGTCATGGTCAGAGACCTTTCAACCTCCCTGGCCTCTTTCAGTGGGTGTGAAGATTAGACAGTTTGCAGCTCAGCTGGCTAAAACTAGACACTGAAATTTATTATGTGATCTGTCGAGTGGCTCAGAATGAGCATAAATCTGTTTGTGTATGAGTGCATGTGCGTGTAACTGATAATCCCATTGCTAATCAAGTCAGGTGAATATTGAGACTTGGTGGGGAGATTTGCTTTAATCAGGAATTTGTATCAACACTACCAATGTGTCGGAGTGTAAATCAAGTTATAAGAGTTGGTGCATAACATCTCTGCTGTTCTGCATTCTGCAGTGAGAACTCTTTTTACTGTTGTATCTCTGTGACATTAGTGTTTAACTGTTTTAACACATCAGAATCATTTGATTTTTCGTAATTTTTACTTGTAATATAAATGGAATAAGCTGTGTGGAACACTTCAGTTTTTATTCTCTTCATCTTAAGTGGGAGAACTGTTCGTACCTTGCTTGTGAAAGATGGTATGTGACCCCTCCCTGTGTGGTTCCCTAACACAGGTTTGTATGTAACAGTTTTGATTATGTTTGTAATAACCTGGAGTTCTTCATGCACGTGAGTCCCATTTCCAGGTTAACGGGAGTGAGCTGAATGTACTGCCGGTAGTGTACTTAACAGTATTGTGAAACTTTTTTATAACTGTTTGTTTTCTGAAGGGAACATATGTTTATGAAGGTGTCAGCTAATTCAGGTTGTGCTCTTGGGCACAGTAATGTCTATTTTATGCCCTCAAAATGATGTCAATTAAAAATAAATTGTTGTGGCAGTGCTTTGTAACTGTTGGGTTTTGGCTTTACATTGTTAGGTAACAGCATTCAGGAGTATAATAAGTGAAAGCAGAGTAATGGAGAAACTTTGAGATTGTGAAGGGATGCAAAGTAGAAAAAAATAAACTGTTTCCAGTGGTTGAGAGATCTGGAACCAGAAACATTGATATCCAATTAAAGGTAAGAGATTTAACACAGAACAGAGGGTTATGTAGCTGTGGAATGCACTGTTGGAGTTTGTGATTGAAGAAGAGAGCATGTCAGTTAAGAATAGGTTAGATAGGTGGTTGAAAGAAAGGAGAATAAAGGGATATGCGAACAGTAAGGGGATAAGAATACCATACACGAACACCAACACAAACTGGTTGGGCCGAACATCCTTTTTCAATGTTGTAATTTCTGTAGTTCTAAATGAAGTGTAAAGGAAATGAAAGAAAATGATGAGGTTTGGTTCTAGTACAAAGGGTTACAATAGTGAGAGGGGCAGAGACTGCAGCAAAAACAAAATACTGTAGATGCTGGATATTTGAAATAAAAACCAAATACTGGAAACACTCGGGTCAGGCAGCATATGTGGGTAGAGAGAAACAGAGTTAACATTTCAGGTCAATGTCTGATGAAAGATCATTGACCTGAAACATTAACTGTTTCTCTCTTTCCATAGACACTGCCAGGCCTGCTGAGTGTTTCCAGCATTTTCTGTTTTTTATGAAACTAAAAATCCTGGTTAAATGTTAGTGATTTGAACAATGATCTAGATTTCAGTAAATTTTCATTGCTATGATACTCTGTCCCAAGTGTCCTATTGTTTGAAATAAAGAATTCCTGCATGGGCTAGGCACAGCTGAATTAGAAACTGGCTATCTCAGTACTCTGGAAATTGTCAGACCTTATATAACTTTAATGTTCTGGAATGCTACACTGCAGTTTGATTTTTCTCTTGTAGCTCAGAGCAATAATTGTTCATGTAAAATATGACAGAGCATCATGTTCTGGGACTGCCCAGATTCACAGGGCAACATTAAGTGCCCACTGGGAGTTTGAGGTGGATCGCCCTGGACTATTATTGTTGCAGTAGTCAGCGTTACAATTGACTAGAAACTCATGTGGACCAGTCACACAAATGCTGTGGCTACTAGAGCAGGTCAGAGGCTGTGTATTCCGTGGTGAGTGGCTCACCTGACACCCTAAAGCCCCTCTCGCACCTACAAGGCTCATGTTAGGAGTGTGATGGAATATTCTCCACTTGCCAGGATGAGTGCAGCTCCAGTGACACTGAAAGCTTGACTGCATCCAGGACAAAACTACCTGCTTGATCGGCACCCCATCCACCACCTTAAACATTCACTCCCTCCACTGCACAGTGGCAGCAGTGTGTACTATCTACAGAATGCACTGCAGCAACTTGCTTTGACAGAAACTTCCAAACCTGCGATGTCTGCCACCTGGAAGGACAAGAACAGCAGGTGCATGGGAAACTCCACCATCCTGACTTGAACATATATTGCCATTCTTTCATCATTGCTGGGTCAAAGACCTGAACCTCCATCAGAGTTGTGGGAATACCTTCACCACACAGACTGCAGCAATTCAAGAAGAAGGCCTGCCACCACTTTCTCGAGGGCAGCTAGGAATGGGCAATAAATGCTGGCCTTACCAGCGACACCCATATCCCAAAAACTATTTTTTTAAAAAGTTAAAGCCCAAGTGTGTTGGGCAGTAACTGATGGAACTATACAGTCAATCTTGCACCTTATTTGAATGCTGAAGTCAGATTGCCTGAAAAGGTTTCCCAACAGTTTAATGAAAATAGTTGGATTCAGTAGAATCTCCTGAATGGTGGGGGTGGGAAAGAGCAATTATTCATGGAATGGTTTTGATGAGCCCAATGCTATCTCTTGCTTCAGACTTTATGTTCTTGTGTCTGATGTGATGCATTGCAAAGTGGCAAAAAGAAAGAAGTGGCACCCATGAAAGGTAGAGGTAAGGAGTGGTTCCCTGACTGTGCTAGTATAATATTGATTACCTAAAAGTGTTTAGACAATAGGTGAATTTGATGCTTGTTCCAATAAGCTGTACAACTGACAAATAGTATCCAAGGGCTCCATAGAATTGCACAGGACATACAGCACAGAAATAGGCCACTTAGCCCAACAAGTCCATCCTGGTGTTTATGCTGCACTAGAGCCTTCTCCCATCCTTCCTCATCCAACTTTATCATATACTGATCTAACCTCCCCTTTTAATGCATCTATATTATTTGCCTCAACCATCCCTTGTGGTAGTGAGTTCTACATTCTCACCACTCTCTGGGTAAAGAAATTTCTTCTGAACTCCCTATTGGATTTCTTCGTGACTATCTTATTGATGGCTTCTAGTTTGGCTATTCCCCACAAGTGGAAACACTCAGTGTCTACTCTATCAACATTTTTGATAATTTTAAAGACCTATTCGGGTCACCCCTCAGCCTTCTCTTTTCAAGAGGAGACCCAAGCTGTTCATCCTTTGCTGATCGTCTTTCACTAGTGAGGCATTTCCTTAACTCTAGTCAACCCATCTTAACTTAATTATAGCAACTCTTAATTGTTGCTTTAAAAGAACATTGTGTTTTTGACACATGTTTTAATGAGCAGATGTGCTTTACGACTGTGTGCATCTCACAGTCGGCAGCATCTGCTGCACGTTGCATTCCATGGATACTATTCTGACACTATACCCGCAGCCTAATTTGCATCCCGTACTCGGAGCCAGAAGGCCAATCTAAACTTAGAGTTGCAAAAATTCCATAAAAAATGAATTTTTCTGTTTGGAATGGACACCCAGTGAAAGTGGTTAGCTCTTTGTAGCTCAGCTCCTACAAAAGGAGCTCATTGGTTACCTGAACAGGAATAGGGCTGAAGGCTGTGGGGATAAATGTAGACTGAAATGAATAGACACCCCATAGAAAAAGGTGCTTCCTGCAATGCGTCAGACCATGGAAATGTGTTGGAAGGAAATCTCTCTTGAGGATGTATTACAGAACTTAAGGTTAGATCGATATTCTAGTGTTTTGCTCAATGGCTCAGGGAGACGTTTTATTGAAACTTTCCTTAAGATTATATGGTAAAATGAAAGATGGGATTGCAGGTGCTGTGTGGGCAGATTGACAGGCTAAATGATTGTTTGTTTCTTGTTTCATGTTTGTGTGTGAGAGTGTGTGTGTGTCCGTTTGTGATCCTTGCCCTGTAGGCTTATTTTTTTTTGTTCAATAGGTAAATTTCCCAATCCTGCGAGCACGACTTGGGCTGCATTCCTAACAGGTGAATTTACTTGATATAAATGACTTCATGCAACTAATGGTAGGCAGTAGATTTTGTAGCAGAATGAATATCGAGTGGATCTGCACATGTATATATCCAGACAGCAGAATGTCACCACTGCTTTTCCACAGGTGTGTACAGACCTGTGTACAAGTAAGCAGGAAGGAAATAAAACCATTTGACTGATTAGTTGGACCTACTTTAGTCACAGAGTTATTTTGAAACCCCATAATTGGTGCAGATTTTCATCTGTCTTTGCTGCACTGCGTTGCGTGCGATTCTTAGCTTCAGCTGCAAACGTAAAAATACCTGATAAAGGGAAAACAGGTCGCACAGTCCATACAGTCTTACTAAAGGAGCTGGTTGCTCCTCTGAGATGCCCTTTGAACTGTCGGTGCCAATTGCTCTTCCAACACGCACCAGTTTTCTAAGTCTGTTCTCCAGCTGTTAGCTGATGTACACCAGTGAGAACAGTGATGGCTCTTCCATATTGCACCCCTACAGCACTGCTCACAGGCTCAGTATCTGCAGCTCTTGATGCAGCCCCGAGTGACAAGAAGGTTGGAGATTTTATTTTGGTGCGGAAACTCTTTTTTTTTCATCTTAAAAACGTGACTTGACTGAACAGATTGTATTTAAATATATTGTAAAGTATGAATTCATTCCTTTGTGGGTCACAATGTAGCATCTGTGTGATGATTAACCCATCCAGCATTACTGCTGTTTCAAACAGGTTGTAAAGACAGCTTAATCTGTTCTTGTATATGGGCTGTGCAGTAGGAAAATGATTGCAGGCTCAGTCTCTGTACTGTAATTGTTGTGTGTGGAAGGTAGGTTGAAATGAGTCTGACGTCTGAGAATTTTAACGGGTTAGGTTTATTTGGTGACACTCGGGTACAGGTGTAAGATCGTACACCAGACTGTGTACAGTTATGCACCGGTTAACCATGTATAGCTTGTGCATAGCTCACTATTTCTGTACACATGCAGTACACATTGGGTAAGAAGGGAGTCTTCCATCTGTAGCTGATGCTGTGCCCTTAGCACAGACTGCTGGAAAACAAAGTTGTATTTCCCATCATGATAGAATAAACTTTTATGTAACCTCTCTGTAGAAGGCAGTTGTATTAAAAATGGTCTTATCTCATGGACAGGTGGAATAAATTGCCTGGTGCCCCTTGTTATACAGTGCGGACTGCACATAATCTCTATTTATATTTGTACAGTCTGGGGACCTGATTTCAAATTAAAATTCATGTTTGTGTATACTTTTGCTCATTTTTTTGTGTAAGCTACAAATAACAATAAAAAGTAATTTTAAAAGCTTGAGCTATTGTATTTTTTTAAGTAACAAATGCTGCACATTGAGTGTACACATGGATCTCCTGGACTGGTTTCAGTCGCCTGAAGGGGGCAGAAAGGAATTTTCCAGGTATTTTCCCCTTACGGTCCTTTTTTTTTCTTTTTTGTCTCTTTTAGATTACATGGCTGCTGGGGATTATGAAGGCTGTAGTCATGATGCTGTGGCCATTATGAATAGGGGTTGCTGGACCAGCTGGTATTTTCCTGGCCGTTTTTGGTTTGGAGATGAGATAGAGAACCTGATCTAGCCCTATTAGAAACTTGTTTCCTGTTGGGTAATCGTAGCAGTGGCATCAGTGGCTTTGTTGGTATGTTTTTCCATGTCAGTGAGTATGCTTAAAAATGTTGAGCTTGAGAGTCAGACCCCAGCATTAAAGAAGTCTGTTTGCTGTAGTGCATTAACAGCTCTCGACCTTTAAAATAGAACCGTAGTTATCAAATGTTTGCTTTAAAATCATGTGTGTGGGGGTCTAATGTTCTTTTTCATTCCTGTGTCTCGTTTGAATCCAGCCAACACTCTGTAGGCTCTAAGGGTAATTGTGTTGGACAATCTGAATCAAGTTCCCAGTGCCCACAGGTTCAAGGTGTCAGACTGCCTGTAATTTGGCACAAATTATCAACCTCACTCCTGGGTTTCCAGGCTAACTGGTATTAGCGATAGCAACGCCACCTGAGGTTGAAGTGGATGTATTGTGAAAGTAATGTGAGAAAGTTTTAACTAATGTCGAAAATATGCCCCAGGAAAGAACTTGCATTTATATAGCACCTTTCCCAAAGTGCTTCACAGTCAGTAAAATACTTCTCAAGTGCAGTCATTGTTAGGCAGGCAAACACAGCAGTGAAATCGCATGCAGCATAGTCCCATAAACAGCAATGAGATGAATGACAAGGTAATCCTTTGGCGATGCTAGTTGAGGGATAACTGTTTCCCAGGTCAGTGCAAGAACTTCCTGAATTTCTAATAATGCCGGGGTATCTTTTACATCCACCTGAGAGGGCAGATGAGCTTTGATTTAATGCCGCATCTGAAAAACAGCACCTTCTAACCTCAAGTACTACACCGATGCATCGAACTAATTTATGGCTTCACATCTTTGGTGCGGCCTTGAAACTATTACCTTCTGACTTGGCGGGTGTGCTGCCATGCAACCAATCCAATCAATTTATTTCATGTTCCCAAGTACTTGTATGTCTCAAGTTGCTGATAGTAACAAATCTTGATATTCCAATTTAGGATTTATCCATCAATGAAGCAACGGCACTAAGAACAGCTCTTTCCAAATGTCCAGCTCATGAAATATAAATGGAACAAACTCTGAGGGAGAAACAAATATGGGCTTTGAAGGTCTGATTAGCAGAGCGACAGAACCATAGATTGGACACTTGCTTTCGTAGAGTTGCAGTTGTTCTGACACATGATCCAGTTTTAGATCATGGTAAAAATTAGGTTGGGTGGTCAATGTCTGGGCTTATCTGCAGCTAAAACATCAGATAATCTGGCCAATTTCTCATAGGACTCCTTTCCCCTAATGTGAATAAGCTGCAGACTCAGAAAAAAACTTGGGCTGTAGCACATTTGACTGGGGATCAAAAAATTCTGTGAGGAAGCCACTCTTAAAGGATTAAAGCTTGCTATAATGTGAGTTGTGATGGAGACGCAAATGTGGATCAATTGATTACAACAGCATGTGAGCAACACAGCTTCCTGTCCCGCTGAAGAGTTAGTGGCCCTACCTAAGAACATAAGAAATAGCAGGAGTAGACCATACGGCCCATCGAGCCTGCTTCGCCATTCAATACGATGTTTGATCTTCGGCTTCAACTCCACTATCCCACCCACTCCCCATATTCCTTGATTCCATGAGACGCCAAAATCTACCTCAGCCTTAAATATATTGAATGATGGAGCATCCACAACCCTCTGGATAGAGAATTTCAAAGATTCACAGCCCTTTGAGTGAAGAAATTTCTCCTGATCTCAATCTGAAATGATCGTTCCCTTATCCTGAAACTGTGCTCCCCATATTCTAGATCCCCCTGCCAGCGCTTCAGAATCTTGCATATTTCAATGAGATCACCTCTCTTCTAAATTCCAGAGAGTATGGACCCAATTTACTCAGCCTCTTATCATAGGACAACCCTCTCATTCCAGAGACCAATCTAGTGAACCTTCGCTGTACTGCCTCCAAGGCAAGTATATCCTTTCTTAAATATAGACACCAAAACTGCACACAGTACTCCAGGTGTGGTCTCCACCAAAGCCTTGTACAATTGTAGAAAGACTTCTTTATTCTTGTACTCCAATCGCCTTGCAATAAAGGCCAACGTGTCATTTGCCTTCCTAATTGCTTTCTGTACCTGCATTGTAACTTTGTGTTCCTTGTATGAGTACACGCAAGTCCCTCTGAACGTTAACATTTATAAGTTTCATACCTTTTAAAAAATATTCTTTTCTATTCTTATGACCAAAGTGAATAACCTCACACTTCCCCACATAACTTGCCTTGTTGCCCACCCACTTAACCTGTCTATCTCTTTGCAGCATCTTTGTATCCTCACAGCTTGCATTTCCACCTACCTTTGTCTCATTAGCAAACTTGGATACATTACTCTTCATCTATGTCATTCATATAGATTGCAAATAGCTGCAGGATGTACCAAAGCAGGTTGGTCCTATTTTGAGCTGAGGGTCACACTCCAGGAGAAGACCACCCTCCAGTAAAAGAACAGATGCAGCAAGCATTGAAGTAGGTCACTGACCACCTCCATGCTGTCACATGGATCCTCATGCCTGGCTTCAAATTTTTAAAAAGTTGCTGGTATCAGAAGGAAGGCGAAATAATTTGTGCCAGAATGGAATTGCTGCTTTCTGGATAAATGGTCATTGATGTGTATTCTCTCATTCTCTGGCCAAATACCACCTGGACATTATTTTACAAATCCTCTCTGCATACAGACCATAGGGTTGATATGGCTACCATCTGTGATACTGTATGCTTGAAAGGAATCTGGTGCCTGTTTTCCCTCAAGAAAGTGATGGTGCCCTTTGTAAATACAGTGTCTGCTGTTGCTTGATGCAGACTGCCTGGGGTGACTTGGAAGGACATAGTGGCACAAATGCTTCATGCTGTTGTGAAGCAGAGGGTGGTAAAGACGGACTTCCTTTGACGTTACCATTACCAGGTATATGTGGAAGGGATCAGCCACGATCTCATTGAATGGTGGAGCAGGCTCGAAGGAGTAGGCCATTCAGCCCTGCTCTTATTCCTTGTGTTTTTGTGGGTCCCAGTATAGTGCACAACTACAGATAGAAGGTTTGAGCAGAGTTACCAATCCTCCAGGATTGACCTGGAGTCTCCAGGAATTGAAGATAAATCTCCAGGACACTGCTGCTAGCAACCTAGGAGAAGAACCATTGGAGCATTTAATGAATTTTGTTTCATCATTTTCTTCAAACACTTTTGTTTATTATAAAATTATGATAGCTGGTGGAATGGGAAGAGACTGTTTGATTGACTGTCAAGAATCATCCAGTCAGGTAACGAAGGGTCTGTACACTTTCCAATTTGTGGGGGAAGGTGGCGCACTGGGTGAATAATGATGGGAGCATGGGGCCATGAAGTCTGGAGGTCATGTGATGAAATCTCCCGGAATATGTCCTTGCGTGTGGTGCACGTGCATTTGGTGGGCCCTTATGACTTCTTTCTCAATGTTTGGAATGGCCAGGCTAACTCTTCTACAATGTGATTTAAATAGACGCCGCAACCAGCAAAAAAAAAATGCAAGAGTGAGAGATCCCAACAAAAACACCTACAGTACAGGGGGAAATGCAGCAATGTTTAATAGAAAATGTAACGAATATTTTTTGATGACCATGAAATCTGCTTGAACACACCAGATTCATTCAATTAGTGAGCAGCAGCCTGTTCAAAGAGTCAGAAATCCAGATGAGGGTCTACATTTAAATAAATATGCAATTAAAAGAGGTACTAGGCCAGTGGATGCAGCAGGCTTACCATCATATGCAAGTTCTCTAAGTCACACATCATCCTGACTTGGAACTATATTGCTGTTTCTTCACTGTCGATGGGTCAAAATCCTGGAACTCCCTTCTTAACAGCACTGTGGGTGTACTTACTGCACCACGTGGACTGCAGTGGTTCAAAAAGGCAGCTCACCACCACCTTCTCAAGGGATATTAGGGATGGCCAATAAATGCTGGACTTGCCAGCGATGCTCACGTCCCAAGAATGAATTAAAAAAAGGTCACTGCATAGTCCTATCTGAATCTTGCTTGCTGCCTTTGAGACTTTATCCCTCAATGTAAAACATAGTAATGTGCTTCATCCTCTACGCTTACATTTCCACTTTGAATAAATCCTCCTTAATCTTACTGACAGTGCTCTTATGAAATTCATGGTAATGATTTAGTTTTGTGTCCAGTTTGCTCAGATATAATCCCAGAAATTGCAAGGACCACACAGAATCTTCAGGATTTATTATAATCCTGTAGTTTTAATAGAAATTCATCAGTGCTAAAACTGTGCATCTTTCTAAATCCAATTAGTTTCAGAAGGTGTGATATTCATGTTCTAAATGGCCTGACTGTGGTTCCAAATAGTCTCCCACAGACCATCTTTTTGCATCATCCTGAGGGTGGTCCTGCGTAACTCTGCTTCCGGATGCGGAACCTTGGAGCGCGGCGACTGGGAGCTGGGGGAGGAAGTGAGAGGCGAGCACCGAGGGGGCGGAGTCTGGCGGTAGTTAAGATGGCGGGCGTGGAGCTGCGATTCGGTGCATGTTCCGGCGACTCGGAGCCCCCCAGCCGACCGCTGCTGATCGTGGGGCAGCTGCCCAACCTGCAGAAGCTGCGCTGGGAGGAGATCAGCAGCAAACTGCTGCCCCAGGTGACGGAGGAGGTGAGAGCCGGGGACAGGGAGCAGAGCTCGGGCTGTAGCACTTGGACTTTGTCCTCAGAGGCGGTGCGGGCCAGTTACTGTCTTAGACCCGAATCCCGTCTCTCCTAGGAAGCCCCTGGCAGTACTGGCATATTTCTGGGGAAAAGTTTGTATTTTGGAGTACAGGGAATGTTCCCAGATCCCCCACCCTTCCTCTTCCCCCCCCCCCCCTTCCTCTTCCCCCCCCCCCCCCCCCTTCCTCTTCCCCCCCCCCCCCCCTTCCTCTTCCCCCCCAATCCCTTGGACATTTCTCTGTAATTGCAGCTTCCTTTAAAAGTTCTTCACACTGATGGCCCATGGCCTGATGCTGCTCCCATATCTGCAGTCCAGCAATGCCCTGATCTTTGTCCCATTCTCACTCGCTATTCAAGACCTGGTCGTGGCCCAGCTCTGTAGAGATCTGGTAAAGATCTCTGACCCGAGGGCCATTCCTGCCCCCCCCCCCCCCCCCCAAGCTTTCGAGGCTGTTTCATTACCATTTTGCTCACACCCCTCTCATAAAACACGAAGAGTCAAAGTCAATTTGTACAGCTAAGCAAAGTGAAGGTTGCAGAGGTAGGCTGAAAGGTTATGCAGGGCCTAAGTGTGAGTTTCCTGTCTTAATATGTTCCACCTAGCTGCTGATGTTCACAGTTCAAGTGACAAAGTACAAACATTTGACACACCCATCATTACGCTTATGCAATCCTAATGACAAGACTGTACATAGGAATTATTAGACACAAAAAGACCAAAGTCCGCCTAATTTGCCTTCTGCCATCCTGGCAGTTGTATGATACAATGATAGTGGAGTTGATGTCTAATTATCACAATCAGTCTCTATCAAATAACTTTCCCCTCACGTCCGGGTTTATTGTGAGAAACCCCAAAGGTGGAGAACTTTGTGTACCATAGGTCCATAGTCACTTGTTCCTCCTAAGCATGCTACTCTTTGCCACATCTTACTCATATACTGTATCCTGAAATATTTTCTGAAAGAAATCTATGTAATAATCTTTGAGTGAATCAATGTTATCTGCTTCCATTGTCTCCCAAAAGAGCCAGTTCCATAGATCGACCACTCATTCACTGAAATATTGTTTCCGTAGTTTAGATTTGAATTTACCTGTGCCGTCTGGTTCTACTGTTCTGGGCTAGATGAAACAGCTTGTCATGGTCTGCATAATATTCTCCCTTAAGAATCCTAAAGACAGCAATCATATCACCCCTCAACCTTCTCTTTTCCAGCTAAACATGCCCAATTTATACAATTGCTGCACATAATCCATTCTTTCCATCCTTTCCATCTTTCTGGTTGCCTGCACAAAAGTTGAAACAAGTGACACTTAAAAGTTATGGACTTTCATAATCTCAGACTCAGCAACTTCATGTGTTTCTGGGACGTTAGTGATGATCTTTCTGGAGGTTGAATCCATCAGGTTTGACTCATTTCAGCCGCTGTGCAGGTCAGCATCCTGTAATACTGGCTCAGTGACAACCCTTTTGCCCCCTCATGGATGTAATAGATAACATGGCACTATTTGAAAAAGAGCAGGAGAGTTATCCCCATGTCCAGGGCAATATTTATCCCTCAACCATTATCATTCAAACACATTATCTGGTCATTATCACATTGCTGTTAGTGGAAGTTTGCTGTGTGGAAATTGGCTTTTGTGTACCCAGTATTACAACAGCAACTACACTCCTAAAATACTTATTGGCTTTGAAGTGCTTTGTATGCGGTGATGAAAGGCACAGCATAAATTCAAGTTTTTCTTTCCCTTCGGCAGGCTTGGCAGACGGCACTGGGCACTCTCAACCCCAACCCCACAGACAACTGTCCCCTGTATTTGACGTATGCCACAGTAGCTGCCCTGCCCTCTCGGGTTAGTCGACACAATAGCCCGTCGGCAGCGCCATTCCTTACCCGCCTGGTTCGAAGCTGTCTGCCTGGAGGAGCCAATCGCTGCATTGTGGTAAGTACTGCTCTCTGAACACAATGCACAGTGATGGTGAAAGGGGATGTTTGAACAGAAATGTCATGGAGAAAAAGTGTCTCCTGAAATATTTATTCATATATCTACATATCATGTGTTTGGCTTATGCATGTTAGTTTAAAGTTACAGAGCTGTTTTTAGATGAGCCAATAATTTCCTGCTGTTTTTTTTCCTGTCCTTGCTAACCCAGCCTGTCCCTTTAAGACCATTGCTGTCAAGTTAGGGTAATTGTAACTGATTGTGAACTTTTGAAATCACCTACAGGAATTTGTAACTGATAGTAAGTTTTGAGCTCCATGTCAATGACTGTATTTCTTTAAAAAAAATATAGTTTTTTTTTATCAGTGACCATAGTGTAATGTCGAGTATGATATGCATGCTGGTCGCAAAACTTTTTACAGTTATCAAAAGTGAGTGAATCCTCTGAGCCCTTGTTCTTTGTGTGCATCTGCTAATTCTGTCTCTCTCTCACTGCAGTATCCATGTGTTCTTTTCCTCTGGGTTTCTCTGTCCCCGTCATGACCGCTGATCTTTCCTCTAGATTTCAGTGCGCATCCAGCTGATTTCTCTCCATCAGACCTATTTATTTTGGCTGATCTGAACATTCGTCTTGGAACCATTGATGACTGTTTCCTACTTTCGTGTTTCTTCACTAATATCTCTCTGTGCCCTGATCTATCTCTATCTTTCTCTCTCTTTTCCCCCCCCCCTTTTAATTTCTTTATTTGTTCCCAATATCTGTTTCTTGCGCACTCTTGCCTTTATGCTCTCCCTTGTTTGTGCTCTCGTTCTCTGCATGTCTTTTTATTTCTCACTCTCGTTCTTCCTCTTCCACTTGCTCTTTGGTTTACTGTCATGTTTGTTTCACTGTTACACGGCCCCTCCCTCACTCGTGTGCACTTGACAGGCGTAGATAAGTTAGACATGAAAAAATTGTTCCCATTAACTAATGGTACAAGGATTAGGGGACACAGAATGAAGGTTTTGGGCAAGAGACGCGAAAATATGAGGAAGAACTTTTTTACACAACAGGTGGTAATGACCTGGAACACTCTGCCGACAAGGGTGGTGGAAGCAGAGATAATCAATGACTTCAACAGGAAGTTGGATGGTCACTTGAGGAAAATAGACTTAGTGGGCTACGAGGATCGAGTGGGGGAGTGGGACTAACTGGATAGCTCTGTGGAAAGCCGACACAGACTCGATGGGCCGAATGGCCTCCTTCTGTGCCGTGAATTACTCTATGCTGTCTCTTGTGCTTCTCTCTCTCTTGCCCAAACCTTCAGTAACTTGCCTGGACAGTGAGTGCTGATATGGCAGGTGTGGTATCATATCTACATCTGATCCTGTTTTCAGTTGCTGCTTCATGTTCTGTTCTAATTTGACTGATCTCACCCAGCATGCATTTGGGGTATTGCACTAGGCCTCAACCCCCAGGGGTTAGAGGGAACAAATGAGCCCTGATTAGTGTTCCTGATCATTATCCAATAATTTATAGAAAAGAGTTTGTCTGTGATGCTGCACATGGCTGAATATACAAGGTCATATATGATGAATGGCCACTTGAGTAAGGTACCAGAAGACTGCTAGTGCTGATGGAACTATATCCCAGAAAGAGTTGGGGCTTTCAGGAGCTGGAGAAGTTTGGGAATTTTAAAAGAAAAATACTTTGTTTCAAGTCTCGTATTAAACTAATCAAAGAGCCTTGTGTTTTAAATTAATAAATGTTGTGGGAAAATCTATGTGATGTGACTTCAGTGATCTTGGAGAGGAACGTGAGAAGTTAGCTTTTGTCCCTGGTTTGTTACTGGAAACAAGAAGCTAAGAGTTTGCTTCCCGCCGCAGGCCTGCCTGAAGTTGCATCGGTGAGAAGGCTGCTGCTTCAATCCTATGGGCACTATTGGAAGAAAAGCAGGAGGATCTCCCTGATGTCCTCACCAACATTCCTTCCTCACCCAGCACCACCAAAAGCAGATTACTTTGGGGTATTTTAGAGATCTGATGGGTGTAATTTAAATGTGAATCATTTTGAAAATCGTGCAATTGCAGTTCACAGATGCCAAGTATATTTTCTTGCTGAATGTTATGCTTGCGAAGCTGGAAGTTTTTTTTTTTTACTGGGTTGCTTGGTTTTCCTTCTTAGTACAAGCACTCCCAGCTGAGGTACAACATGGCTTAAGCACAGAGTAAAGGCTCCTCTAATTTGTTTCCCCTCCCCTCAGAAAGAGGAACCTTGCTGCACCAGTATTGCATTTCCATATCCCATGCAAACAGTCTGTATATGTTTTCTGGGGTGAGTCTGGTAGTTTGTGTTTCTTTTAGAACATAAATAGAAGCAGGTGTAGGCCATTCGGCCCCTCGAGCCTGCTCTGCCATTAAATAAGGTCGTGGCTGATCTGATTGTGGCTTCACTTCCACTTTCTTGCCTACACTCCTCACCTCCCCCCATAACCCTTAACTTCCTTATTGATCAAAAATCTGTCTAACTCAGCCTTGAATATATTCAATGACCCAGCCTCCACTGCTCTCTGGGGAAGAGAATTGCAAAGACTTACAACCCTCTGAGAGAAGACTTGCCCCGTGTCTCTTTTCCCACAGGGGTCTGTTTGAAGACTCAACGCTCTTGCATCAGCTCAGCATGGGTTAGATTTTCACCTAGACTGCAGTGCTGAGTAGACCAGTCCTATATTCCCAATAAGGAGTATGGGTTGGAGAATCAGTGCTACTATGTTATAGTCCTATCTCTGCTGGGATTGCAGGATCAATGAATCTACCCTTGTGTGTTAATCCACTTACACCAGCGCATTCCATCAATAGCAGTCACGCTGACGTGATTGTTCAATACCAAGCTGCTAAGAGTTGTAGAACCTGTTCAATACCAAGCTGCTAAGAGTTGTAGAACCTAATAGGAAGCTAACTAGTGGTGAATACCATCACCGGTCATTCCTGATCCACAGACATCCTCCAGAGTTTCCCCTTTGTTCACAGAACCTGTCTGTAGCCTCTTGGAAACCTTCAACTTGTGCAGTCTGGTGGAGTGGATACCAGATAGTGACTCTCATCTCTAGTCTCCATTGCAGAGAGCTCCTTTGCTGCACGTACAATCCTGACTGCTATCCCAGTGCAGAACTGAGGGAGTGCTGCATTGTTGATGGTGTTGTCTTTCAGATGAGACGTTAAACTGAGTCTCCGTCCACCCTGTCAGGTGGATGTAAAAGATGGTGCTATTTTGGAGAAGAGCAGGGGAGTTTCTGGTGTTCTGGCCAATATTTATCCCTCAATCATCACTACCAAAAATAGATGAACTGGTCATTCATCTTCATGCTATTTGGGAGCTTGCCGTGTGCAAAGTGGCTGCTGTGTTTCCTCCATTACAACAGTAAGTACACTTCAACAATGCTTCATTGGCTATAAAGCATGTTGGGACATCCTGAGGGCATGAAAGGTACGATAAATAAATTCAAGTTCTTTCTTTACAGCGGTCATACATTTCAGTTCTGCCAGAAATTTCCTTTTATTTTTCAGTAGTTCTTTTTGTGCCAGTTAGGAACTCTTCCGGTGGAGTACAGCAGATCGTGTTGCTATTTCCAGAACTTATTTGAAGTCTTTAAGGTGTAGGCAGGTATTGTATCAGTGTTTCAGATGGTGCCGTTTAGCCAGTGCCTGTTCGCTCCTGGACCACTGTATTTCAATAACACTGTAGAGGGGAAGGAAAGATTAAGTTGAGCGTTCTTCTTTATCTTGATGTTTCTGGGTGAATGGCCTTGTCAAAGGGATGGGCTATGGGCTTATTCCCAAGACTTCCGCACAGTCCATTCCAGAGGAAGGCGAGAGGTCAGTGAATGTTGACTTGAGCAGTGTTCACTGCTCCAGCTTGACTCTACAATTTAGAATGGAATGGTCTGAGCAGAATTTGGTTGCTTGCACATGGAGCCTTGAATGATATGTGCTGTGGAGAGGGATGGGGGCAGACTAACTATAGAACAAGCAAGGCAATAAAATTAACTGACGGGACTTTGTGTTGACACAGTTTCTTCCTCTCTTTAAGATGGTATGTGAGCGCTCTGATGTTTTTGCTTCTGGTTGTGCGATTGCAAGAGCATTCCCGCTCTTTTCCCGCCGATCCACTGCCTCCAGACGCACAGACAAACGCATAGTCACAGTGGAGTTCCTGCTGGTTGGACAGAACAATGGCCCGATTGAAGAAGCAACACTCGAGGTAATTGACCAGAAAACCTCCGTGCTAAACTTAGTGCTGTGAATGTGAAGGTTTTCAAATAGTATTAACAGTTCGCCAGTTAATTACATAGAAATTGCAACAACAAAATAATCTAAAAGGAAAAAAATGCGGATGCTGGAAATTTGAAATATAAACAGAAAATGCTGGAAATACTTAGGCCAGGCAGCATCTGTGGAGAGAGAAACAGAAACCAAAGCAATCTGTTTAGCCCAACTGGTGTTGCTGTTCATCCTCAGCCTGAGCAGTATTCTTAATCCTGTGCAGCCATATCCCTTTATTCCCCTTTCCTTCAGCCACCTAATCTATTCTTAAATGTTGATAAGTTAACAGCTTCAGTCACTAATTCTGTGTTAGCTATGGCTCATTCGGGAGCACTGTCATTTCATATGGATCTGGAACCTGTATTTTATATTACCACATGATCTAGAAGCTGCCAGTTATGTTGTCCCATGCTCTAGAATCTGTACTTCAAGTTGTTTCATAGGTTTAGACCCTACAGTTTTGCTTCTCACATCAGTTTTATCAAATAACCAAATATTTGTTGACAGCTGCCTGGTTTTGATTGCTGTTACCAGTGAATATTTTCTCTCCTTTTTGTAATAATAGGGAAGAAGTACCTCATACTCCCATTTCTGATTGTAGTGACTTTAGTATTCCCAGTTACATAGAATTTACAGCACAGCAATCCATTCAGCCCTACTGGTTTGTGTTGGCGTTTATCCTGCACACAAGCAGTAGCTGTGACGCAGTAGTTGTGATCCCATGTCCCTAGTAGTATCTGTTAAGTGAAACCCTGGTACTTGGGTATCTTTGAGAGCCATCTCCCAGGCACACCCATAGTCGATGTCAGTATGCATCTTGGTGAGGTGAAGGGAGATCCTGAAACGCTGAGACTCCACACTATTGAAATAATCCTGGATGTTTCCCAGGGGTGAGCGTATAGGCCAACGGGCGCAGGATGCTACTTTGCGAATGTCAAGGTTGCTGCTTTGGAAGAATGTCAAAGTTTCTGCCTTACGCACATCATCTCTTCTTCACAGTGTCTAGCGAGTGCTGCTGATGGAATTCGCCTGGCAGCTCGAATCGTGGACACGCCCTGCAATGAAATGAACACCGATACTTTTCTCGAAGTGAGTGGCCAAGGTTTAATTCTGGTGCACAGTCTCAATTGGTTTTCCAAGTTGCGGTTGAAGAACCACAGCTGGACTCAAAGACCCAGTGGACATCAGACAATGGGGTATTAAGGGTTATGGTATCAAGGTGGGTAGATGATAACATACAGATCTAATTGAATGGTAGAACAGGCTCGAGGGGTTGAAAAGCTTTCTCCTGTTGGGCGGAAGGCATTAAATTTGGTAATTAAAAGTCAAACAGCAGAAGCGTGCTGTGTAGGTCTGTGTGAGCAGAGCTGTTTTACGCTCAGCACAGTTTTTGTTAATTGGTGAAACCTGTGCCTACCACTACGGTATAGTGTACAGTGGTGTTCTCTCAAAGTAGGTATTAGTTTCAAAGGGTTAATTCTGTGACATTGCAACATGGGATAGTCCAGATAAGGGGAGTAAAGGTTGTGTGATGTGTAAAGTGTTGATCCCTTGTTCATTGTTCCCTGATATTCCAACAGTATATGGTGCAGTCCTTGCGGTCTGCTTGGCCATTAGAATTAGTGGAATTTTATGAAAAGTCTCTGCTCTGAATTTTCATCTGATGGAAAATGCTCAGATCGTGAATCTAAGTGCTAATGGCTGAAGGAACTGCATGGTGCAGTGATGAGCACAGCTGGGACACTGTGAACACAGGTAGGAGTCTGGGTGGTATAGAGGATGCACACTATACAGACTACTCTTCCCAGCTGTATTCACCCACTGTACCACCCAGTCTCCCAGCTGTACTCGCCCACTGTATCACCTCGTCTCCCATCTGTACTAACCCACTGTACCACCTAGCCTCCCAGCTTTATTCACCCACTATCCTCTCCCAGTTTACACCCTTCTCCTGCTGGATTGCTTTTCCATCGATCAGTTGGCCATTCTTTGTGTGAGTCCAGACATTGTGTATTGACAACGTATTTGATAATGGGCGATACGGCAGCAGAATTCAACTCTATTTTCACTTGATAGCCATGTGCACACAGACTCCCTCACTTTTGAGAAGTAGTCTACTGAATAATGATCAGAAATAGGAATCCTGCCTAATTTTTCTTTCTAGTTCAGTGTGCCAAGACTCTAATGCTGTCCTTTCTGAGATCAGCTAACTCCGCACAGACCCGGGTTGAATCTTGGACCTCCTGGTCTGCATGACTCAATACCATGTCAAGCAATGCAGTTGCCAACAAGGCCATCAACAGAGCTTGTTACTGGGATTTTATTCACTCCAATGGATATTTCATTTTACAGGAAATAAAAATAGTTGGGAATGCACTGGGAATTGTTCCCACTATTATCCGGGGCGAGGAGCTGAAGGAACAAGGATTTGGAGGTAGGTTTGTATTTCCTCATGTCTGTAGTGTATGTCTGTAATGAGCTGTGAACACTAATACAGGGTGCAGTGTTTTACAACATGTGCAGCCGCTAACTCGGGAGGAACAGAACAGCCGAACACAGTGAGTGGGGTTTAATTTTCAGTGAACATCACGTCATGCTCTATTACAGTAGACCATTGGCTGGTTACCTGGATCTTACTGCTTATGTTTGATCATTTCTAGGTATATATGGTGTCGGGAAGGCAGCAATATATCCGCCTGCACTTGCAGTTCTCAGTTACTTACCAGAGGGTGCTACACAGACCATCGCCTGGGTTGGAAAAGGCATTGTATATGATACAGGAGGCCTGAGCATTAAAGGGAAGGTAAGAACCTCAGTGTGATGTGTTCTGGGACTATGTCTAGACATCAAGACACAGGGGCTTACATTTTTCTTTGTGGAATCTAGTAGAATTGCAAACCCCATAGTGGAAACAGTTTCTAGTGGACATATTTACATTAATAGACTAAAGGAAGACTGGGGCTTACTTGAAAGGTAAGTTCTGTGTAGGGAGATAAAACAGTCTTCTCTCTCTCAGCTATAAAAGATCTGAGGAGAATTGAGTTTGGACAGTTTCCACTGGGCACTCGTCTCTATGCACAGTGTCCCAGTTCAGCATTATTTGACAGTCTCAGTCTGCGAGGAATGAGGGAGCCAGTGTTGGAAATTTTAAACTTTTATTTATCAGTTTCTGAAAATTCTAATTTCTTTTCCAAGAACTAATCAAAAATCATTTACTTGAAGGTCTGTGGAGATCTCTTACAGACATTTCCCCATATTATTCTTCTCTTATCCCAATAGTGCCGGACCCTGCATTCCATCCCTTAATTCTCTCTCCATAATTCTGTCAAACCATAGGATCCTCCTCCCCACCAAGACATTGGAACCTACTTCCACAGACTAAATTTCAGGACTATTTCCTCAATGCCTGCCCAAGAATCCCCTTCCCAAGCTGCTAAATCCCACAGGTGTGTTCAGAATCAGCATACCTTGGGAAGCTTCTTGAATTCATTTTCTAGCTTATTTTCAAATCATTTGAGGAAACAAATTGAAGTAGTATTGTAGCCCGAGCAACATTGTAATTCAGCTTTTGGACTGAGAATTTTAAAGAATAAACACTCAATATATTTGAATTCTCAAGTGTAAAGAATATGAATGTAATCCCTTTAGCACTGTCTCACGAGTAAAACATTAAACAATTGATAATGTAAAACTTTACCTGGGAGCAGCTCTAAAAATTCATTCTCCAATTTATTCTGAACTCATTAAGAAAAGGAAGCTCAGAAATCCTGATGCAGCATTGGGGAAATGCATGCTTCAGGTAGTACACAGAATTTATTGCTACATACTGGGAATTTCTGCACACGCTAGGACTTTGGGATTTGGGAAGTGCAGGCATTGTTTTCATTGGGCATTTTTTCAATTGCCAGACTCCTCATTCTGGGGAAAAATAGTAACCTCAAGCTTTCCAAAGATTGAGGTGACTGAGTAAAAATATTAATGAATGTATTTAAAACCAAAAGAAACACAATTTTGTAAGTAAACATACTCATGTAATTATGAAAGATGATTTTTAAAATTATCTTATGATGTTAGCCTTAACTTGAACCAAAGATGTTTTCAGTTTTTGGGGGGAGAAAAATGACAGCCGAATCTTTCCGGGGAAACTGTTGGATGACAGAATTGGTCAATATTCCTGGTAGTTTCCTGTCACTTCTCATAGTTACAAAGCTCTGATTTGTTGGTGTTTTAGGATTATGAAATTTGAGATGTTGGAAGTAGAGGAAGTAATTACAGTTTAGCTGTCCCCTCGAGGTCAAATTAACACTGATGTAAGTTGGAAAGTTGTTCTGTTGGCCTGCCAGGCCAGGTGTCCTGACAGGAAGGGACCTGCTAGGAATCAGTACTTCCCACTCTTAACTTTTGAGATACACAATTAACACCCAGCCCACTGCTGATTATCATTTCTCATATACATGTTTATTGCTCAGTATCAACAGGCTAGCTGGTACTTCCATGCTGAGATTCACATCCAGGAGCAGTAGAAATGAATCTGTTCCAGCCCTCAGAGCCAGTGTGGTAAATCTCCATCAGTTGTTTCTTCAGAGCAAGGATCTCCTGTTGAGAGGAGCTCCATTAACAGCCATTGCTTACAACAGCCTGAGTCAGATTCGCTAATAATTGACTGGTTTTCTAGTTTTCTGCATTGGGTGCTGCTTTTCCCATCTCCCATATAATCTCCAGTAAATCAGCATGTGTAAAAGGGCCCAAAGGCACGTACAGACTTGAAATTTGTGCACTGTATTCCTTCTGAATACACAATGTACGTCAACCTCCAGCACTAATTCTGGGTTTTAAAAATATCTAGCAATATTTGTAAATTGCCATTCACATAATTTCCAAGGTGAAGTAATGCAGCTGTCTCCTTTCCTCATAGCCACCTAATTCTTCCCTTTTCCTGCTGCCTTGCTGCATGTTACAGCTGTAGACGCAGGCCGGTCTGGTCTCTGCTGCTAATATTTGTACAAAGTCGGACTAATTTCTGTCCATCCCCCATTCATTATTCCCAAGGTGGAATCTGTTGCCATGAAAATATTATTTGGTGCTCTGGTTAAGAGCTGACAGAATTCACCCATTGCAATTAAGGAGAAGGGTGAATGCAGCTTGTATCTTGCCTTTTGTAACTGTACCTCGGTTGCCTATGGTGAAATAGATTGGTTGTAAATCAGGGCAAAGTTCTTGCTTGATAAAGCACATAAATGGCTGCAAGTTTGTTCTGTCGTTACCCTGGATAAGATCTAAAATACAGTCGCTCTCCTGTGACACTGGCCACAGGATGTCGAGATCAAATGCAGCCTTCGGGTTTAGTGGGGTTAGAGGACGGGATTAATTGACTAAGGTGCACAGACTTAATTCAGCCCCTATTTTAAACTTGTACATTCTGTCTTTACCTTTATATTTCTATTTTAAATTCCTATGTTCACATTTATAATGGAAGCTATCAGTGTAGGCATGTCATGCTGAAATTGCACACTAAGGACGTGCCGCTCTGACACCAGAGCAAGGAAAACTTCTTTAAACATCTGAGACTGAGGAATTCACTTCCAACATTAGTGGTTAAGGCAGAAAATATGTCAACATTAAAGATTAGATTAAATTGGCTGACAAAGGAAAAGGGGCAAAAGGGATCTGGGAACGGGGTGGCTAAGTGTGATTCGGACTATTTTTCCACATGGTGGGTAAGTGCTGACTTGGACTGATTGGGTCGAATGACCTGTTTCCGTGTTGGAACTCATGAATTTATACCTGTCATACTGCAGTTGCACCTGTCTGCCAGTGGTGGTACTGCAACACTTCTATTGAAGGGGAAGGGTGGAGTTTCTACATGACAAGTTTACACAGACAGTTTCAACATGGACAGAGGAGCAGGAGCTATGCACAGACGTAAGATTTTTATTGTATATGTTCTATTGTAGACTACTATGCCAGGAATGAAGAGAGATTGTGGAGGAGCAGCGGCTATTCTTGGGGCTTTCAAGGCCACTGTGAAACAAGTGAGTGCTCCAGAACTTAGTATTTTTTCTGTATTTGTGTGCTGCTAAAGGAAAGATTGGTTCAGATGCTGATAATATTGCTGATATCTGTTCCTGTTGAGGTTCCCACTGAATTTTACAGAGTGCAGACCTGCCACATTATGCTAATGTGAAGGAATCAAAGTCTATGTTCTACAGAAAGAAGAACTGATCTTCCAACATGATTGCAGGCAAAATCCCTGATCACAAAGCATTGACTGGCCAGTTGATCTATATTCTGTAGCAGGGAGCTAGGGTTCCAGTTACACTATAGCTGCAGTGTCAATGCAAAGCAGCTTCATTTTACACTGTTGCAGCCTGAAACCAGAGTCGAGCCTTGTTCTGACACTGAAAGAAAGCTGAATGAGACTCTGGAGAGAGCCTCACTTTGCTGTACTCCACAGTTAGTTTGAACCTTCACACCTGGTTTAGCCTCATATGAACAATAATGGACAAAAGATCCATTGGTCCATCCAACCGGTCCCACAAAATTCTAATACCTTGTACATCACAATATGTACACTTTCCGCCCCACCCGCAAACCATATGATCTCTAGGGAGAGGGAAGAAAGCCCAGGCCAATTAGGGGGAAAATATTGAGATTTCTCGCTGACCCCTTTAGACGGTAGTAACTAGTCCAAGAGACCACTCTGGCCTGATTAGTGTTATACAGTACCCACCTTTTGTATGCGATTTCAGCTTCACCCCATGCTAAACTTTTGTGGAGTATGACTGCACTGAAGAAGATTCTCCTCTCCTACCCCCAGCTGTTCTTCTGTTTTCCTGTGAGTGTTTCCATCATTGCAGCAACTGACTCACAGGACTTACTGAACCCAGAATTGGGAGGGATCTGAATGAATACACACAGTTGAAATGACAGGTTCACTAACTCATTTAATTGCACCTATGAGGAGATTTCTGCTCACTCACATTATCAGGATGTGTTATTTTAATGAGAGATTCTGGCACTCATTCCAAATGCAAGCTGGGAAAAGTTCTAGTATTGTTTTCACCAACTTAAGCAAATTTTGTTCAGTTTTTGCAAGTCTCCCTATCAAACCCAAAGACTTATTTGGGTGCTTGGTGCACCCTTAGCAAAGGCCGCTGTATAAAGTGTACCTGCGCAAGGTGGGAGAAAGCAGTACACAGGTAACAGCAAGAATAGCACATACTTAGAAAATGGCTCCGTGGGCAGATGCGTGTTCAGTGGACCACTGAGCCATACAGACCAAGACAACCCCAGGTTTCATCCCTGATGAGAAACTTCCAGTACATGGGAAAATGACCAGCCTGTGTCTATACAATCAGGGAGGGAGGCTATTCAGCCCATCTCAGTTCATCCATCCAATTGGTTTCTAAATGATTCCTAGGATTTGGCTGGCACTATTCTATTCAGTAGTCCATTTCAAGTGCTGAAGACTCTGTGCGAAGAGAAACTTTCTGATATCAGTCCTAAATTGTCTTTATACGAGTTTGAGCTTGTGGCCCCTTGTTCAATTCTCACAGTTAATGAAAAGTCATTTTCAGATTTATTTGCAATCTTGTATGTCTCTATAAGATCGCCTCTTGTTCAAGGTTAGAAACTCCAAGTTCCTCCCATTTTCCTCCTAAATCAGACCTCTGACACTAAAGATGTGACAAAACTGGACAATGTATTCGAGGTTCAGTCTGACCATAGCACTGCAGAGTTTCATTGTGACTTTCTCAGACTTTTGTTCTGTGCTATGTTTCACCTGCCATGGTTATGGACAATATCTGAACTCTCCTCTAATTCCACTGCCCCACATAGTTTAACACAGGGTTGACCAACATATGACCTGCAGGCCAGGATCCGGCCCACAGATGTATTTCAGAGATGAGAAATTTCCCATTGTTGTCATCTTTCAGACCGGCTTTTTAAAAGATCGTATTGTCTTCCTGTTGCCCTTCCTAACAGCACTGTGGGTGTACCTACCCCACATGGACTGCAGCAGTTCAAGAAGACAGCTCACTACCACCAGCTCAAGGGCAATTAGGGCTGGGCAATAAATGCTGGCCTAGCCAGCGACGCCCACATCCCATTAATGAATTAAAAAAAAAAGTTTCATTGCTGATAGGTGCTGCGTGAGAACAGTAACAGCGGTTTCCCAACTTCGGACACATTTGGGGTTTTCTGACTTTTTTAAAAAAGGCTGCTGGAAAACCCTGAAGATGGCAAACTGCTGTTCCCGTTCCCAGCACCTGTCGGCTGTGAAACTCGGTGCGAAATTTAAAAAAAAATCTGATCAGCCACAAACCTGCTGTGCTGAGTGCTCCTGCTCCCTGCAACTGTCAGAGACAGGAGAGCGGGACGGAGGGGGGGGGGGGGACGAGAGCCAGGGGAGTGGAGGGAGGCGGGGGGACAGGCAGGGGGAGGGGGGGGGGTACAGACAGACAGGGAGAGAGGGAGGGAAGTGGGGACGGAGAAGGACAGCGAGAGGGATGGGGATAGGGGAGACAGAGAGGGACAGGGAGAGAGGGAGGTGGGGCTGTAGAGGGAGAGGGGACAGAAAGAGAAGGAGGGGAGGACAAATGAGCGAGGATGACACTGGAGGAGTGGGGTAGGAACAACGCAGAGGGGCGGGGGGGGAAACACAGAGAGAGGGAGAGAGAGTGATCAAGCTAAGCATCTGTCTGGAATACTCCGCATCGCTACAACAAGTGTGCAAGCAAGCCTTGACTATTTGTGCAAGCAAAAAAAGGCCAGGTATCTCATTAATTCAGTGTCCAACAGTTATGAGAAAGTAAGTCAATAACTTAATCTTATCATTTAAAGTTTCTTCACAAAAATGCACATTTGTTGTTTTGATTAATAGATAAATTTTTAATGCCTTTATATTTCTGAAATTGTCTCACCAGCCCCCCATGTGAGACAAAAATTTTAATGTGGCCCCCCCACGCGAAAAGGTTGAATAACCCTGGTTTAACATCGTAGGCAAATTTGATCACTTTGCATACTTGGTCTCTGAGTACAGGTCATTGAGAAACAGTAGTGCTCTGAACACCGAACCATGGGGCACCCCATTCAATATTACCCTCAAATGTAACTCCTTTAACAAGAATGCAGTTTTTTTTATATCCTACAACTAATTTCTTATCCATACTCAAACTTTACCTTGAATCCCTACAGCCTTGAGTGTAACTAATAGCCTTTCATGTAGAACTTTGTCAAATATCCTCCCTGTTTTCTTGGTATTCTGAGATAAATATTATCTATTCCTGGGATTTATTGCATTTGAATTCTTTTTGGCCTATTGAAGACTTGAAACATATTTATACCAGTTACTTATTGTGCCTGCATCCACTCTGTTTTGAGAGGTCATGTTGCTCATGTCTTCACTCGTGAAAACATAAAGGAAGTAGTCATTCAGAATATTTGTGGTCATCCTCAAATTCGAGCGTAAACACCCTCTTATTGTTAAATGACTGAAAGAGCATCTTATTGTTGTGTTGTACGTCTGTGTCTATGCTTTTCCCTATGTCTCTCTTTGCCCCTCTGATTATCCTTTTACGATGTTTCTGCACTTTCTTACTTTCGTGTCCATGAACCCCATCTCCTTTCTTGCTGTAGAATTTGTCTTGATAGTTTTAATAATCTAATTTAATAATCACACCTGCTTGGACTGAGCTTGTTGGTTTTAGGCCTGCATTTATCTTGAATGTGCGACATTATGTCTTTAAAAGTGTTCACTTGACCTCTTCTGAAGTATTGTTGAACAACCTCCCTCAGTCACTTTGTTTAATTTGTTCTCTCATTTCATTGAGATTAACTTTTTATAAGTTGTATTCTTGGTTCCCAGCCTTTGGTATTTCAGCATCTCATACCATGTTGAACTTAATCATTATGTGCTTCTATCCCCCAGTGCTTTCACAACTGCCATTTTCTGCATGTTGTCTGAGTCGTATATTAGAACTAACTCCAGATGGGTATTCATTACCTCTTGTGGCTTCTATGATGCACTGGGCCATGTTACAATTACACATAATGCATACCAACTCTGACTCTAGATCACTTGGGTTTTCCCAACTTGCATTGGGTTGACTCAAGTTGCCCATTAAAATAACTTTCCTATTATCAAATATGCTTTCATCTTTTTGTTCAGTAAACTGCCCTTCTTGTGCTGTCCTGGGTATCTGTAGCATACTCCTAGTTAGTTCAAATTGTCTTGTATTGGAGATGTCACACCACAGCATTTTGTTGTATAGCCTTATACCCACCAAATGAATGACTTCATTTATCTCCTACTTGTTCCTGACACATACACCTACACCATCTCCCTTTTCTGCCCACTTTTCTGGACATTGTATACCCTGAATGTTGTACCATTCCCATCCTTTGGACTGGCTTTATGATAGTTCAACTACCTCATAGTTCCCTGTTGCCACAAATGTTTCTAGTTGCAACGTCTTATTTCTAATGCTTCTATTATGCATATATAAACAAACCTTGTTACAGGTTTACCTTCTTTCACAACCCCAGCACCTGCTCTTTCCTGGTCTCTTGTCATGATGTGCTGCTTTCAATAGGGATAATGTGCTTTGCTGCCAGCACGCATATCAAAAATGTGTTTGCTGTGTGTGTGCAGTTACAGTAATGTCCTGTTTGTGTTTCAGGGTTTTAAGGACAATCTGCATGCTGTGTTCTGCCTGGCTGAGAATGCCGTTGGACCCAGAGCGACCAGACCTGATGATATTCATCAGATGTACTCTGGAAAGTAAGGCTGCGCAGTCTATTCAGTGTGAACCTTCAGCAGTGCAGACTGGTTCACTGCAGTGGTAAAAATGACCACTTGGTTGATTGTGGGTGAAGTATTTTATGAGAAATTGATTTTTTTCAGGCACTTTTCAAGGGAAATATATGTCCTAAAAAGAATATAGGAAATTCCTAGGAAAAGATTTGTATTTACATTGTAGCTCATTGCGCTTCCCATATAATAAGACAGTTTTTTGCGATGCAGTGTCTTATATATAAACATAAAGAATATTGAGGGAAGTAGTGTTAGTTTGTTATAATGTTTCAGGGAAGAATGTTGGCCAAGATGGTAGAAACAGTCACACCATGGGATCTTTAACATCTTTAAATATGTGAATTTGAGTCGATGTGCTTCATATGTTGCTGATTAGTAGTTACATACATTTTGCAATTTCCTTTAAGTTATGTTTATTTACACAGAGCAGTAGCATCAGTACTGGGCTTGATTAGTGAATTAGTACTTGTAAGGTATAGGAAAAAAAAAAAAACCAGTCGGTATTTCAATGTTCAATTTGTATCTTCATAATTCTGCACCTTTAGTTAATTGCATTACCTGTGGCAGATTTGTAACTGCCTGCGTTTACCCTGAAAAATGCTCCCTATGGGCTCACTGTGATGCAGACCCACCACTCTTCAGTGATGCAGGTGCACCTTTCTCCTGTCACCTGTATCATTCTAATGCTACATGTAATGAGCCCTTTCCTATTGTGTTTTTCTAACTGATGGTGTTCCCTTCTGTTCAGGACAGTTGAGATTAATAATACTGATGCTGAGGGCCGCTTGGTGCTGGCAGATGGAGTAGCTTATGCATCTAAGGATCTGGGGGCTGACATCATCCTTGATATGGCTACATTGACTGGAGCACAGGTATACACAAACTGGAGGCCTGGCATGGAGGAAAGAGGAGGGTGGCAAGGAGGATGTGTGTTATTATTCCATTAGATCCCAGACACTTGTCCCTGGTCGTTCTTAGAGGCCTCAACACTGTCACCTGGACCTTACTAACGCAGTGCAGATCAGGGGTCAAATTGGAACCTTCTGGTCTGTATGACGAGTAGTGCTCACAAACACGCCAAGCCCTGTATGACCCAGTAATGCTCTATACACATGCACACACCCCTGAATGACCAGTGCTGCTCTCACACACCGAACCCTGTATGACCCAGTAATATTCAACACACACACAAGCCGTTTCCCCCCCACAACGCTCCCACCGAGCCTTATATGACCCAGTAATGTTCCACATACATACCGAGTTCTGTATGACCCAGTGCTCCTCCTCACAAACTCACTGAACCCTGTATGACCCAATATCTTCCCCCCCCCCCCCCCCCCCCCCCACACACACACGCACACACACGACCCAGTACTGTTCCACAAGGTGCACTTACCCATTGGGAACAATTTGTTTAAATGTAATGGTTCAGGATTGTATTTTGATGCAGTTGCTGCACAATATGATGCTTTTACAAGTGATGGAGGCTTTTAGAAAATAAATCCTTTAAATTCTGTCATTTTGTTTGTGCTATCTGTTATGTTTTATTGAAGGTAATCAAAAACTGCTCCCATTAGGATTACACGAGTGCTATGTTTGGGAAACGATGCCTGTGGTGTATTAGATAGTGGCAGAGTCAGCTTACCTGATTTACTGGCGAGTGGTGCAGTCTGTTCTGGTGTAATTGGAAGCTCTTCCTTCTGTGCAGGGTATATGTACAGGGAAGTACCACGCTGCTGTCCTGTGCAACACTGAAGAGTGGGAGATGGCCTGTGTTAAGGCTGGTCGCAATAGTGGGGACCTCGCCCAGCCTCTTGTCTACTGCCCTGAACTCCACTTCAGCGAATTCACTTCCGCTGTGGCTGATATGAAGAACTCTGTTGCTGTAAGTGTATAATGGGTCCATGGGGACTGTGTACTCATTTGAGTGGGAGGCAGTGGGATTGTTCTTCTTCTTCTTCCCCTCAGTGTTAACAGGCTGGCGGAGACTGTGTGCTCGCTGAGTGGGAGGCAGTGGGATTGTTCTCCTTATTCACCTTATTTTTTTACTTCTGATATCCGATATTGGAGGGAAGGGGCCAAAGGCATAATTTTGCTTCACTCTGGGTGGTTTTAAAAAAAAAACTTGCATTTATGAAGCACCTTTCCGAACCACAGGACATTCCAAAGCACTTTACAACCAATGAAGTACTTTTGAAGTGTAGTCACTGTTGTAATGTAGAAAATGCGACAGCCAATTTATGCGCAGCAAGCTCCCACAAACAGCAATGTGATGACCAGATGATCTGTTTTTGTGATGTTGATTGAGGGATAAATGTGGGCCAGGACACTGGGGTGCAGGCCCTGCTCTTCTGCAAATAATGCCATGGGATCTTTTACATCCATCTCAAAGGGCAAGCGGGGCCACAGTTTAACAACTCATTCAAAACCTCTGACAGTGCAGTGCTCCCTCAGTGCTGAGCTAGAGTGTTCGCCTGGATTATGATCTCAAGCCTCTGGGATGGGGCTTGAACCAAAACCTTTTGATTCAGAGGTAAGTGCTACCCCTGAGCCATGGCTGATGTTTAAGGGAAGGGCATTTTAGTGGGCATTTGTCCATGTGAAAAATAAACAGCACTGCCAAAATTGAAGCAGCTTGGAAACTGCTGACTAAGATCTGCTGTTCCAGGTCTCCTGCGGTGCAGAGGCACCAGTGATGACATCACTAGAGTGACTGTTTGCTTCTCATGTGGGTCCATTCATTCGATTAGGCTTGGAACCTTGGACTGGCCTGAGAATCAATCTGGGACTGCCTGGCCCCTACATGTTCTTTTATTGGCTGAACTATTCTGAGTGTTGCAATGCTCCATTCCTTGTATGTAATTTTAAATGGAGCTTCTCGTTACGTGGCCCACATCTTCAGCTTCTGGGTCTGATGCTCCTACATCAGCAGTGATCCCTGTAGCTGGTCATTACAGGGTGCCAGAAACAACACAGGTAAGACTCTGACCTTTGCTTTTTTTCCCTGTCTTCTGTCACACCACAGCTGAAGCTCCTCGCCTCTTCACTCAGTGCTCTGATTAAAACTGGTGTGTGGAGTGTAGGTGGGTTCATCTGCACTCTGAGCATTGGTCCCACCCGTCATTTGCCCCATTGCTTGGAGAAGGCTGTCATTGGGGAGGCAGCAGTTGATGTGGGTGCACCATTGACTTGAATTTACACTGTATGCTTGTGGAGAAATTTGAGGGTGGTGGATCATACTGGCGCATTCTCCTGGGGAGAGAGGTGCTGGCAGCAGCAGTAATGAGAGAAAAGGAAGAGTGGTAGACTCTGTCCCTGGATTTTCCGTTCATTTTTACTCTCTCTCTCTCTCTCTCTCTCTTAGGATCGTGACAATGCTCAAAGTTCCTGTGCAGGTCTCTTTATTGGTGCCCACATTGGATTTGATTGGCCTGGAGTGTGGGTCCACGTGGACATTGCTTCCCCTGTACACACAGTGAGTACATGAGACAACTTTAGTAACAGTTAGTGGCTGAGAGTGGGGGGAGTTTGGATGTGTGAGTAGTGGGAGAGTTCATGCAGGAGAGGAGTGGGCAGAAGGGGAAGCAGACATTGAGTGTGGGGGAAGGGTAGCATTTAAGGCTAGGGTGAAGAGTTTGAAGGAAAGTTCGGGAGTGTGCATTGTAGAATCTGTTTGCGATGAGAAATAATGTAATATGTGAACTAACACCAAATCCCTAACAGCATTATCGGCTCAGTAAAAATAGCTTAAGGATGGGGATTAAGCAGGTAAAGATTATTGGGATATGAACACACAAAGCTGCTCAGTGGTGAATGCTGTGTTAGTCTGCAGCCCATCACCTCTCTCAAGTATTAATGGTCTTTGTAGGCAAGTGGAACTATTAACCTACCTGCTGGGAATGTGTTGTGTTCTCTTTAACTGATTTATTTCTTATACATGCTTTTGTTTTCAGCACTGTTGCCCTCTTTACGATTTGCAAAATGAAGTAGTTCCTGCAATTTTTACATCACGCCTCTGCAACAATTTTAATTTATAAAGAAACAACACTGATTTATTCTTCTTATTTCCTTGTCGTGTTTGCATTTTTTGGGCCTCTTTGTTTGCTACATGCTCTCTCATTCACTGTGCTTCTGTATCTTTCCCTCTGGGCTATGACTAACTGACCTCAGAAATTACACTTCTGTGAGAAAGTGTTTATTCACTCCTTTAAAATTTTGTGCCTGTCACGGCAAGGTATTTTGTTGGGAGTGGTACACTTACCATTTTGGGATCCCGGTGATGCCATCAAACACTCCCAGCGCAGGGGCAGCACAGGTTAGATACCGTATAGCTTTTTCTACACTCTCCAATCAAACGCTCCCAGTTTAGTATCAGATGCAGAGTGATGCTGCTTCTACACTGTCCCAACAAGATGCTCCAATTCAAAGCTCAGGATTTGCAGCCCATTTGCACACCAAGATCTTGCCATTTGAGTGAGATTGTCAATTTAATGCTGAATTAGTGTGCTGTTGGCTCATGGCTATTAGGATCTGTATTGAGACTGGCTAAACTCATTTAAAGATGGGATAACATAAGGAATAGGTGCATGATTAGGCTATTTGGCCCCTCGAGCCTGCTCTGCTATGGCCCCCCCATAACCCTTTTCCTCCTTTTGTAGATCAAAAATCTGTCTAACCGAGCCTTGAATTTATTCAATGACCCAGCCTCCACTTCACTCTGAGGTAGAGAATTCCAAAGATGAATGACCGAGAGAAGAATTTTCTCCTCATTTCTGTCTTAAATGGGAGACCCCTTATTCTGAAACTATGCCCCTCGTTCTAGACTCACCCACAAAGGGAAACATCCTCACAATATCTACCCTGTCGAGCTCCATCAGTATCATATATGTTTCAATAAAATCACCTCTCATTCTTATAAACTCCAGTGAGTATAGGCTCAATCTTTCCTCATAAGACAACCCCTTCATCCCAGGAATCAACTAGTAAACCTTCTCTGAATTGCCTCCTTAAGTAAGAACAAAACTGTACCCTGTACTCTAGGTGTGGTCTCACCAACGCCCTGTACGGTTGTAGCAAGACTCCCCTACTTTTATACTCCATCCCCCTTGTGATAAAGGCCTTCCTAATTACTTGCTGTACCTGCATGCTATCTTTTTGTGATTCATGTATGAGGACACTAACATCCCTCTGTACTGCAGCATTCTGTAGGCGCTCTCCATTTATATTGTGCTTTTCTAGTCTTCCTAGCAAAATGGATAAACTGACATTTTTCAACATCATACTCCTGCCAAATTTTTACCCTTACTTAATTTATATATATATATATATCCCTTTGCAGACTCTGTGTCCTGCTCACAACTTATTTTCCCACCTATCTTTGTATCATTAGTAAATTTGGCTACAATACACTCAGTCCCTTTATCCAGTTCATTAATATAGATTGTAAATATTGTATTATTTTCTAAATGTTCTACTGTTATTTAATGACGTATTCCAGCATTTTCCCAATGACACATGTTAGGCTAACTGGCCTCCAGCTCCCTGCTTTTCTTGAATAGGGGTTCAACATTTGTGGTTTTCCAATCTGCTGGGACCTTTCCAGAATCTAGGGAATTTTGGAAGATTATAACCAATGCATCCACAATCTCTGCAGCCACTTCTTTTAAGACCCTTGGATGCAGGCCATCAGGTCCAGGGGACTTGTCAGCCTTTAGTCCCATTAGTTTTCCTAGTAATTTTTCTCCAGTGATGGTAATTGTTTTTGATTCATCCCTTCCTTTTGCCCTCTCATTTGCTACTATTATTGGGATGCTTTTAGTTTCTTCTACTATGAAGACAGATACAAAATACTTGTTCAAAGTCTCTGCCATTTCCTTGTTTCCCATTATTAATTTCCCAGCCTAATCCTGTAAGGGACCAATGTTTATTTAGCTACTCTCTTCCTTTTTATAGACTTGTAGAAACTTTTACTGTCCTTATTTTTCTTGCTAGTTTACTCTCATTCTAATTTTTCCCTTGATTATTTTCTATACTCGTCCTTTACTGGCTTCTAAAATTTTCACTATCTTTTGGGCTACCACTAATCGTCACAGAATTGTACATCTTTTCTTTCAGTTCAATACCCATCCTTCCTTAGTTAGCCACAGATGGTTCATCCTTCTCGTAGAGTCTTTCTTTCTCAGTGGTATATGTCTTTGTTGAGAGATATGAGATACCTTCTTAAATGTCTCCCACTACTTATCTACCATCTTACCTTTTAACTTATTTTCCCAGTCCACTTTAGCCAACGCTGTCTTTGTAATTGCCTTAGACGCTAGTTTCAGACACACATTTCCCACCTGCAAAATATGCAATTTTATCATGTTATGATCACTCTTCCGGAGAGGATCCCTTACTATGAGATCATTAATTAATCCTGTCTCATTACATATTGCAAAGTCTAAAATAGCCTGTTCCCTGGTTGGTTCCACAAAATATTGTTCTAAGAAACTGTCCCGAATACACTCTATGAACTCGTCCTCAAGGCTACCTTTGCCAATTTGATTTGTTCAATCTATAAGATGATTAAAAATCACCCACGATTCTTGCAGTACCTTTCTTACAAGCCCCCATTATTTCTTGATTTATACTCTGTCTTACTGTGTAGCTACTGTTAGGGGGCCTATAAACTATTCCCATCAGTGACTTCTTTCCCTTGTTATTTCTTATGTCTACCCAAACTGATTCTATGTATTCCTTCTCTGAGCCAAGATCATTTCTCTCTGCAGTACTGATCTCCTCCTTTATTAACAGAGCTCCACCAGCTCCTTTTCCTTCTTGTCCTTTCTAAATGTCAAATACTCTTGAATATTTAGTTCCCAGCCTTGGTCACCTTGCAACCAAGTCTCAGTAATGGCTATCATATCCCCAATTAGTTTTATTTGTGCCATCAATTCATTCACCTTGTTACAAACGCTGCGTACATTCAGGTAAAGAGCTCTTAATTCTGTCTTTTTTAACCATTTTTTCCTACTCTGACCCTATTTGCTGGTGCATTCTTATGTTTGTACGCTCTGTTTCTTCCTGTCACACTCTGGTTATCATTACCCATATCACTATCCTGCACTATTGCCTTGTCCTTTCTCTTAAATGTCCTAAATTTCCCCTCACCACAAACCCTTAACACTGCCCCCACCAACTGTTTAGTTTAAAGTCCTCTCTACCACCCTAGTCATTCAATTTGCCAAGATACTGGTCCCAGCTCAGTTCAAGCGAAGCCCCTCCCAACGGAAGTTTCCTCTTTCTCCAGTACTGGTGCCAGTGCCCCATGAATTTCTGCCACACCAATCTTTGAGCCACACATTCAACCCTCTGATCTTATTTACCCTTTGCCAGTTTGCTTGTAGCTCAGGTAGTAATCCAGGGATTAATATCTTTGTGGTTCTGCTTTTAAATTTAGCTCTTAGCAGAACCTCCCTTAGTCCTACTTATGCCATTGGTATCCATGTCGACCACGACAACTGGAATCTTCCTCTCCCACTCCAAGTTCCCCTCCAGGCCCAAAGAGATGTCTTTAACACTGGCACCGGCCAGGCAACCCAGCTTTAGGACTCACGTTCTTGGCTGCAGAGAACAATATCTATCCCTCTAACTATACTGTCCACTACTACTACATTTCCTTTTTGCTTCCCCAACTTGACTGGCCCCCTGCACCACAGTGCTGTGGTCAGTTTGCTCATCCTCCCTGCAATCCGTGTTCTTGTCCACATAAGCTGCAAGAATTTCATACCTGTTGGACAAGTGCAAGGGCTGAGGTTTCTCCATTGCTACCTTCTGGATCCTCATACCTGCCTCAATTATAGTCACATCCCCTGACCACAGACTAAACCTGAAGTACATAGCCTAAGGGGTATGACTGCCTCCTGGAAGAAAATGTCCAGGTAACTTTCCCCCTTCCTGATGCATCGCAATGTCTGAAGCTTGGACTCCAGCTCATCAACTCTGAGCCTAAGTTCCTCGAGTCGCAGACACTAACTGCAGATTTGATTGCTGTGGATCACACTGTTATCCACCAGCTCCCACATGCTCCAACTGCAACACATCACCTGCCCTGCCATCTCTATTGCATTTTATTTAATTGATTGGGGTTTCAAATTTTGAATGTCGCTCAAATGCCCGAGTTAAGTACTCTGTAGATGCCTTCTCCGTCAAAGTGGACTCCATGCTATTTACCCAGCAGCCCACATTTGATTCCCTCATTTCTAAGTTCATCATTTTTGTTGCTGCCTGATGCTGTGGGCTAATTTAAGAAAATGTGAAGCTACAAACATTGTTAAAATCCTGAGACTTGTCACTGGCCAATTACTGAATAGCAGACTGCGTAAAGAATTGACTGCCTGTTTATTTTGTGTACAGGGCGAGCGAGCAACCGGCTTTGGCGTGGCTTTCCTGCTGGCTCTGTTCGGCCGTGCTTCCAAAGACAGCATGCTGAACCTGGTGTCTCCGTTGGGCGCTGGCACAGACCAACACCATGCGACGAGCGAGGGCGATGGTAGCTTGTCGAAACGCAGGCGGCTGGTGTAAGGAGGAGGGAAGTAATGAGTCAATCAATCAAAAGTCCAAACATCCAGGTATAAACGGGTCTCGTGCGTAAGTGGGTGCCCTGCTCTTCTCGAGGAGACTGTTGGCTTGTTACTGCAAGGGAGCTCACAAGTGGCATTAACCAGAGGCTCAAACCTCATGCGAGAGCATTACTGAAGTCCTGCCATTACTTCAGATACAAGCTTTAAGACATCCCTCGAGTCCAAGTCTGTTCAAAATGTATCTAATTTGCATAAACAGTCATTCTATTCCCCTTCTCTTTGTCAGCATTTAATAACAAATAGTAAAGTGAAATCCATTTAGGGGATCATTGCTATCAAACAATGAGGAGAGTGGGCACACACATTGTCCCAGTTGTACTGAGACGCTCCTACTGTAATGAACCGATAAGAATTGCTATACCAAATGGTTTCATTCTTTTATTGGACATTCTTTGTTTAACTGAATGTATTGAGCAGATTGAAATGGCTGATCCTATTAAACCATTTTGCACAAGTTCCTGTTGGCAAGCTGTCCTTTTATTCTGTGATTGTTTTGATTTTAGTCTATCCCCGTTATTCCCCAGCTCACATTTTCTGGAATGTGGAACCGGTACTCAGTAAAAGGAATGGAAGAAATTTAACTTGACATTACTTGTGCTTTAAAGCGGTAAATAATCAGTCAAACACATACAGGATAGGTTATTCATACAGAGTAAAGCTTCCTGTGCCCCTCGTCATTTTTCCCTTTCTCACACCTGCCATCCTAAACTTTCACATTGAGACTGACACAAAATGGGCACGATAAAAACAGCTTTGTGCTATGAACTGTACCTGTATTTACAC